>NC_138051.1:37770618-38271600 GCF_964194185.1 Rhinolophus hipposideros
GCTGAGCTGGACCCACACCTGCAGATACAGGTTTCCCTCTGGCACACAGGAACGGTGCACTGGGAAGAAGCTAAGGGAAGGCAGATTGCTTAACACAGGGGCATGGGCCTTAAAGAAATCCTGTAAAGACTCGGTTTGTATTGCACCTGATTACCTTCTAATTTGTCAGGTTAGAGTTTCTTAAAGCAGAACACTGTTGTATGACTAAAATACAAGGCTCTCTGGCCACTGTCCTAGCTTAGAGGTCTGTGTGTTTATATTGATTTCTAGATCCGCGGAGTACCACCTTCCTGTCACACTGAGCCCCCCACCTGTAGGAAGGGCCGTGCCCTAAGACGAGGACACTGGCAGTTCCCAGTGAGGAGAAGGAGATTCCAGTAACTCTACTGTTAATATATTCCTATACTTAATAGCACTTCTCGTATAAAATGGGGGGGGGGGTCCCGCTTTATTATAGTCAGAGTTAAAACTCCTTCTGCACTGAGATTTGTATTCCTTTACACTTACAAGAGGTGCGATGTCTTGCTTTGTGTTCAGAGCCAGAAGCGGAGGTTCTGCACACTTGGGTGCAGCTCGGGGCCTGTGTGCCTGGGCTCTCCTGCTGGAATGGTTAGTGGACAGGAGTAGCCAAAGGGGGTGCCGGCCGTGCCCCAGACCCCACGTGGGGTCGTTGTGGACCTTCCATGCAGGGCTGCTCCACCTCTGGGCTCCTGGGAGCCCCCACTGTGAAGTATGAGGAGCAGGTGGTCTGACAGGCCATAGATAGGCTTGGTGCCTTCGGGGGACAGGCCTGCTTCTCAGATGGCTGCCAGACCTGAAGGCAGTATGTGAAACAAGCTGCGTCCAGATGGGCCAGGCCAGTTGCCTTTGGTTGGGCACTTGGAGCTTCTGTTTGTAGGTTCCTACCCTGATTGTGACATGAATCGAGAGCCCACAGTGAGTGAGGCTGGCTGGGCACCAGGGACGTGGGGCTGGTGGCGGAGGTTACTGCTTCCTCTTAGGGGCAGTGCCCAGGGCTGAGCTCACTGCGGTGTCAGTGCTGCCGCTGGGGCCTTCTCTCTGGTGCCTGCAGTGAAGCGGCAGTCGGATGGCAAGAACAGGCAGGACACAGGCCCTTTGACCCCGTCCTCGGGGCCTTTGGCATCTGAGGAGCTCACCTTTCGCCGTGGAGCTGAGTGTTTCTCAGAGGTGTGGATCTGTTGTTCAGGGTCTGCTGGGATCCAGTTTCTGCCCCTGCCCTCCTCTCGCTGTGTTGTAAACTGAACCCCCACAGTTCACCCCACACTGAGTCCCGCGTGGGAAAGGAGCAGTGTCCCCATCTTTCCCTGAGCTTGACACTTAGGTGCTGTTTCAGTGGACAGGAGCAGAGCAGAGTTCAGGTGCAGTCCGGGTTTCCAGATTCTCACTGGAATCTGGAAGGTGGCTTCCCAGCTGCTCTGGGCTCCTACTGCAGGGAACTGCCCAGGCCGCCCGCCTCTATCTGTGGGTCTGGAAGAGGGGAGAGATGCTTGTCGTCTTGGCTCTGACCCTGCTAGTCTCCTTCAAGTGTGTTTTTCCAGGACCCCTCAGCTCCAAGTCAAGTAGTTGTTTCAGTCTAGTTGTGGAGGGCGCAGCTCACAGCGGCCCATGTGGGGATCGAACCGGCAACCTTGTTGTTAAGAGCATGGCACTCTAACGAACTGAGCTAACCTGCCGCCCTGTAAGGTTCATTTTGATGTATCTATTTTAGATGAGGAATCTGAAGTTTAGAGAAGTTAAGTAAATTGTTCTGAGGGGCACAGCTAGCATTTAAATCCAGGTCTGCTTGAATCAAAGCTTTGGTTCTTTTTGCTTTAGCAGCTCTTAGGGATTCAAGAGATACCAGCCACGTCTCTTTAACTGGCTTTATTATAAGAATTTCAGCAGCTTCACATCTCTGTTTTCCCATGAAATAACATCAACTAAATTTATATGCCTTTGTGCTCTTGCTTTTCTTCTCTGATAGAAGATTCAAGAAACTCGGTGCTCATGAGAACGTGTTATTCCTTTGGGAGAGGAGGGAGGTTATTCCAAGAGAGATTTCAAGGGAGGGCAGTGCTTAACTCGGTGCCAGGTGTGTGGCTTCAGGTGTAACTGGGAAGTGGCCTGGGGCAGGGCCCTTCTTGGCCCTCTCTCAGGTGACCCCCTGGGCTGCCCTTACATAAGTCCCTCCCTGCATAACCCCCTCCTAGTAAAAATAGACCAAAAAACCAAAAATTAAAATGCAGTGGGTAAGAAAGTTTCCAGGAAGAGCCGTGTGGCAGAGCCCTGAGCCTGAGGGGGGCGGGGGGGTTGCCCAGAGCTGGGTAGTAAGTAAGGGGAGCGTGGCCAAGGCTGAGCACCTCTTCCTGGCCAGGCCCCACCCTGAGTTCACCCGCAGTGGAGCCCACAGCCCACATTCTTCCAGGCCTCTGACCCGCCCTGGTACACAACATCTTGGATGTACTTCATCTGTCCTGGTGTGTGTGGGGGGTGGGGGGGTTGGGGGGGTTGCACAGTGCTGCTGCCCTGTGAGGGCAAAAGACAAATCCTCCCTGCCTTTCTGCTTCTGTGGAGATGACCTCCCCCAGCCCTGCATAGGCTGGGCTGCATCGAGGCCCAGACTCTGCCTTGCTACTTAAGCTGGGCCTGAGATCCGCTTGATTTTGAGACCCCACGTGCCTGGGCTTAGAAGGCCGACGGGCTGTCTGTAGAGTACACTTACGATTTTGGATTCCACATGTGGTTTGCTAGTCTTTGGCTTGGAGAAACCACCAGTGGCCACTGTTCTTCATTGGCAGCCAGCTGTTTTGCTGTTCAGAGCTGTGCACAATCAGACTGGTTTTCCTCATGGAGAGCTTGCTTGATATGGTCTAGGTGAGCGGTAATGTGCCCTGGG
Organism: Rhinolophus hipposideros; assembly: GCF_964194185.1. NCBI lineage: Eukaryota > Metazoa > Chordata > Mammalia > Chiroptera > Rhinolophidae > Rhinolophus > Rhinolophus hipposideros. Next base: position 37,773,515 of record NC_138051.1, read on the forward strand.
AGTCCCTCCTAGGAATCTTCTCCCAGGGGGGCTGGACTGTCTGTGCCCCGGAGGAAAGGGCTTCCCTGAGAGGAAGAGGGCAGTGCTGAGAGAACCCAGGCATCCTGTCTCTCGGCAGTGCTAGCCATTCCTGGTGGAGCTGGTGTATAAGTAGGAGGCACAGGACAGCAGCAAGACTGGCAGAGGTAGAATGGGAACCAAGCCTACTGCTTTCCAGGAGCTTTTTTCCCCAAGGAGCTGTGCCACCCCTTGCAGGCTGGGAGCCCCCTCCATCCAGCCCCACTCGGGGAAAAGCTGTAGCTGAGGTTCTCACATGTCCAGCTTCCAAGTATGGCTCCTACTTGCTCTCCTCGGTGTGGAGTGCAGTGAGGCCGGCAGCAGAGACCCCGGCCTCTTCTCAGTGGTGAGTGACTTTGCCACCTTAGGCACCTCATGAAAGCGAGGAGTCATTTTGCAACGTGCTTTTGTGATGGCCTTGGGTGTTTTTAGCGGGTAGCTGGATTTGGCATTTGAGGGAGGCTTGCAGGAGGATCTCATGCTTGATTTGGAAATGTGACTCGCTCTCTGTGATCAGAGGCTTCCCTGATAGTCAGCTGGATCGTCAGCCTGGGGACAGTGGGTGTCCCCGAGGGACTGGAGGCCTGAATGGGACGTGAAGGAGAGCGCTATGCTACAGGGAACAAATTCCCAGGTTCTGGAGACAGGCTCCTAGAAGTGGAAAGCTCCTCTCCCAGCTGGGGACCTTTTGCACATTGAGAGGGAAAGACTGAGTCAGGGAAGTGGCCCAGAATCCCAGGACCACCCAGCTGTGCAGCTAGTCCCCTAGCAGACTGGGGAGCCAGGGGGAAGCAGGACAGACCAGCTAAGAGCTCTGTTGCTCTTTCACTTGCCGGGCTTGAAAGGACCTCCCTGTGCACGCTCTTTGCCGTCCACCCCCTCCTTGCTCTGTGCTTGTCTGTGTCCTTAAAGGCCACAAGCCCAGGTGACCTCAGCCTTGGCCCCCAGCCATTTCCAGGCCTGACTCCTCTGGTAACTTGGGGCCGGTGGAGGGGCTTTGGCCCCTGCTCAGCTGTGTGGTCTGTTCACTGTCTCCAGGCCTTCTGGGTGGGGGAGGGCTGGCCCTAGGCTTTCCTAGGAGATACAGATGCGCTTCTCCTTGTCGCTGCTTCTCCGCCGCTGACCCAGGGCTGCCCTTCATTTGAGGAAAGGGTCTGTGGGTTGTAAGCAACTGGGATGCTTTTGCGTGAAAGGGTGTATTACTCATGCTGAGCAAACGGGGCTACGTGGTCACCCTGATTAGAGGCAGGAGTCTTACGGAGCCAGCAAATGCCTGGCATGTTTTAGGAGCTCTTCTGTCTGTGCTTTAGGAATGAATGTATTTGCCTTCTCTGACTCTGTCTTGCTTGGGATCAGGTCTCAGAGCGCTGCAGGTCCCCGCATGTGGACAGCAACGCCGGACGCACTGCCTCCATTTTCCCGTTTTCCAGGTTCTTTCTCATGGGTGAGGGACATCCATGCTGCCCTCAGCCTGTTTTTCTGAGAGTTCTGTCTCAAATAGTGCAGCATGTCTCAGGAGAGAAGGGACCTAGTGACCCCAGCCAGTGGCCCAATGCCACCGGAGCTACGTGGGAAGGGCTCGGAATCCCTGGGAGCCCTCAGGCCTGGGACTTTCAGGGTTAAATCCTTGGCCCAGCAGGACTGCCCTCAGCTCTTTGGATGGAATGAGTGTGAATAATAATAGCAGTGGGGAAATTAGGCTGGAGAGCCTGGGCCTGCTGAGGCCAGCCGGTGGGTGGGTGGGGGGGTGGTCTGCAGGGTGCCCTGCAGGGCAGAGCCTCCTCTGGTACCTTACTTGGCAACACCTTGCTTTCGGTTGGGGAGTAGATAAGGAGTGAACAGCTCCGTAGTCTCTGACCACCGCCACCCCTGCCTCACTCCCAGTTCCTTATTGCCTCAGCGGTATCAGCTTCCAGAGAGAGCACAGCCAGCTCTGGCCTCTCTTTCAGGATGAGCCCAGGTTGCCCCTGGTGTGTTGGGGTCGGATTGGGGGAATGTTTGCCAGGCAAAGTTAGGGACTGATGCCTGTTCATGGGCATTTTCTGTCAGGGGCTCTGGGCTTCCTGGCACTGCCCCCATCCAGCCTCCTGCCTGGAGTCCTGCCTACCAGGAGAGGGGCCTGAGGTATAGGGCAAGACACTAGTGGGTGGTAGGAGGTTAAGGAGGTACCACAGGTCTAGTGTATGGTCCCTGGGTCTCCTACCCAGAATGCTGTCCCGGCTATACCTGCACCCTGCCCCAGGCACTGGCACTGTTTAGGCTGCCCTTCCCTGGAATACCTTGGATCAAGGTGGGTCTGGCTCCTAGGGCTGGCTGAGACTGCACCTCACCCCAGACTCCTCACAGCCAAGCCTTCACCTTTGCAGGGTTTTTCCAGCAAGACCTAGCTTATGGCTGTTCTGCCGTGTGTGCTGAGGAGGGCGTTCTCCCAGGCTGGACTTTGCCTCCTCATGGCCTAGCAAGCAGTTCCTCATCTCTGCTCCTCTGTCCTGCTTATCATCCTATGGCCAGTCTCAGAGTCCCCAAGATGGGGGAGGGGGTTGGTATATTTTTGAAGGAATAGATGGGCTCCCATCACCCAAGGCCCCATCCTGGCTCGCTGTCTTCAGAGCCCCCTCCTGGCCTGTGATGAGTATCTAGTGGGAGAAGAACAGCAAGAGGGAACAGAGAGTTTTGCTCCCAGCTCCTTCTAACCATGGGGTCTGCGTTGCTCTGCAGGCTCCCTGAAGGCTTAGTTCAGAGGACCCTAGGCTAAAAGAAGAGGGAGGCAACCAGTCCTTGCACAGCTGCTGGTAACCTGATCCCACTGGCCCTTTTAACCCGAGTAGTGGGGTCCTGGGAAAATCCAGGCTGGAAACAGGGTGAGGGTAGGTCAGAGTTACTGCAGGTGGGGTTGGGGAGGCTGCAGTGCGGGAGAAAGCAGGCAGGGTGGGCTTCTCTCATTGCCTGCCTTCTGTCCTGCAGATTGGAGGTACTCCATGACACACACTCGGAGAAAGTCCCTTCCCATGTTGAGTTCAGGCCCCACTGGCCGCCGGGAGCCCCTGCAGATGGAAGGCAGCAGCATGGAGCAGGGGGTGGAGGGTATGGAGCCAGGCATGCCTGAGAGCCCAGGGCAGCTCGCAGGGCGCCGCAAGAATTACCCGCTGCGTAAACGCCCCTTGGTTCCTGAGAAGCCCAAGGCCTGCAAAGTGCTGCTCACTCGCCTGGAGAACGTGGCCGGTCCACGGAGTGCAGATGAGGCAGATGAGCTGCCCCCTGACCTGCCCAAACCGCCCAGCCCAGCGCCATCCAGTGAAGACACTGGCCTCGCCCAGCCTCGCAAACGGCGCCTGGCCTCGCTCAATGCTGAGGCCCTCAACAACCTGCTCCTGGAGCGGGAGGACACCAGCAGCCTGGCCGGCAGTCGCCGCAACCGAGGGGGAGACCCCAATCGCAGCCGGGACCGCGACCGGACCTCTGGGGGCTGGTCTTCCTCCAAGAAGCGGCCCCGGCTAAGGGACGTTGGAGGAGGAAGTCGGGACCTGTCCCCAGAGCCAGCACCGGATGAAGGAGCCCGCCGAGATGGTGACCCAGCTCCCAAGAGGCTGGCCAGCCTGAATGCAGCTGCCTTCCTGAAGCTGAGCCAGGAGCGAGAGCTACCCCTGCGGCCACCTCGTGCCCACCCAGAAGCTGATGGGCGCTCCACTGAGCCACCAGTCCTGAAGGCCCCGAGGCCAAAGTGGGCCAAGGTCAACGGCAAGAACTATCCGAAGACCCGGCAGAGTGCCAGCTCTGGGGAGGCTACAGGCCCACCTGGCTGGCAGGGGTACCCAGAGGAGCCATGGCTATCTGCCACCCCTCGTGGGCCCGCCAGCCAGCCACCTTATCAGCAACCCCTGAGAAAAGCTCTGGAGAGCCCGTTGGGGCTGCGTCCCCACCTGCCACTGCTGATGGGTGGGCAGGCAGCCCTGAAGCCAGAGCCTGGACGCCCAGGAGAGGAGTCACCTGCCCCCAAGCAGGAACTGCACCAGCCCTCTTTCCCCACGCCCCAGCTGTCCCCCCTGCCCATGCCTGGCAACCCTGCCGACTACAGGAGCCTGTGTGGGCCGCCGGAGCTCACTGCACTGGGCAGCTTCTATCTGTACTGCAACCAAGACGGCCTGCAGTGTGGAGGCTACGCCCCTTGCCCCATGCTCCCCGAGGGCAAGCTGTCCTCAGTGGCTGCTCCTACCGAGGGGCTCCTCTTGGCCCCGGGCTCAGTGCCTATGGGCACTCCTTTCCAGCACCCTCCCTGGGGCTCTCGCTACTGCTCCAGCGACGACGCTGGAGTGAATGGCTACAGCATCTGTGAAATGTTGCCCCCTTCGCTTACCCATATCGGCACTACCTGTGGCGGCTGTTCCTACAAAATGCCTTTTGCAGCAGGTAAGCCTTCCTAGGGTTGGGATGTATCAGGGAGTCTCAGACATGGTATCCCAGGAGGGTGGGTCATGGATCAAGTGGGGCTCCTCGGGGTCCAGCAACTGCATGGGAGGTAGGGACTTTGAGAGGGGAGGACCATCTTCTTTTTGTGCCCCAAGCCAAGGAGCATTCCCAGGAAACCATGTTTAGCTCTGAGCAGCCCTGCTCTGTCCTTGCTATCTAGGCAAATGTCTCGGTCTGGCAGGAAGGTAGCATTGTGGTGGTGGAAAGGGTGCTAGGACCTGTCCTCCTTCCCCATTGGGATTCTCAGACTCTGAGTAGCAAGTTAGATACTAAAATGAGGGCTTTTGTCAGGTTGTTCCCATGTCCCTCTGCCCTCCTCACGGAAAGCTAAAATTCCTTCCTTTCAAGGAGCCCAGACCATCTGTGTACTGTCCAGGTTCAGCATTCATGGGAAGGGTGAGGGGTACCAGGCCCACTAAGTAGTGCCAGCTGTGGTAGGACAGCTTCACCCTGGCCATTCAGACCTTGAAAGAGAAGTGCCCAGTTGGCATCACCTTTCCAGGGATAGCCAGGGGGTCACACTCCGAGAACAGACAGAGTTCCCTGGCACAGGCAGGCTGCTCTTAGGGCCCGTGGCTTTGGTGTCTGCCTTCCTGGCAAGACCCAGACACCTGAGAGGCTTGCGCTACAGCTGATGAGACACCTCCACGGTGATCTCTCTTCCCCCAAATTGGCAGGAGTGTCCTCACATGCCTCTCCAGGCCCTTCTTGGCTCCTGGGTGGAAACTCGGTGACCAGAGCCATCCTGTCCGGCAAGTCGGCCCTGCTTGTGGCAAAATGAGGGGCCAGGCCTTCCCAGGGCTCTCCCCTACCCCCACACCCCTTCTTGTAGGGGTCTATAAAACAATTTTATAGACCAGTTGACTCTGGCCAGACTGGTTGTTTCAGATTCTAGAGTGAGTTGGAGCTCTTAGAAATGAGAACATGCTGCTGCTTGGGCCTTTCCTCCTCTTTTGTACCACTCTCCAAATCTGGGCACCTAAGCTGTTGGGACCCAAGACCCTACTCCCTTCCCCTGAAACACCAGTAAGACTGTGCTAAAGCACTTTACAGAAGGGAGGCCATGTGGCATGTAATTAAGCATAGACTGTGGAGCTAGACTGCTCGGAGTGAAATGTTCTCCTCCACTTCCTTAGCCATGTGACTGTGGGGCAAGTAACTGCTCCCTGTCTCAGTTTTCTTAATTGTAAAATGAGGATAATGCTGCCTGTCTCATAGGGTTGTTGTAAGGATGAGATGAGTTCATACATTGATAAGAAAAACACCTAGGACAGACTACATGATATTTGCATCTACTACTTCTATTGCAAGGCACTGAGAGAGGTAAAGTAACTTGTCTGAGGTCACACAGCTAGTAAGTAGCAGATTCGGGATTCGTATACTGGGCTGTCTGATCCTGCCTCCCTTGCTCCTCAGCACTGTGGAAGCCTTAGAGAAGATTAAGTCAGAACTAGTGAAGCGGTTCCCATTGCCCACTCCCTTCCTTCTTTCAGGCTGGAAGGGGAGATGGAGATGTCTGTGGGTCATTCTCCAAGGTCAAGAACAACCCTTGGCCAGTCACTCTTGACCATCCACTTCAAAGACCCCTGACCCCACTGACCTTTGGGTTCACACTTAGAATTAAGACAGGAGCAGACTCTGAAAGCAGAGGTCCCCGGGGGAGGGGGGGGCGTTACTGCTTATCCTTATCTGCCCTGACCCCCTCTCTCCTTTTCTCAGAAAGCTGCAGGTCCCTGGGCCAGCTGGAATTTCCTCTCCCAGAAGCTGGCCACCCAGCCTCACCTGCCCATCCCCTCCTGGGATGCCCGGTGCCCAGCGTGCCACCTGCAGCAGAGCCTGTCCCCCATCTTCAGACACCCACCTCGGAGCCCCAGACAGTAGCTCGCGCGTGCCCTCAGAGCGCCAAGCCTCCTAGTGGCTCCAAGTCAGGCCTTCGCACAGGCCCCAGCTGTAGGCACACTGTGAGGGGCAAGGCTGCCCACAGGCCCAGTCACCCCAAGCAACCACGTGTCCAGCGCCCGCGCCCACGACGCCGACGCCGACGCCGCACGAACGGCTGGGTGCCTGTGGGGGCTGCCTGTGAGAAGGCCGTCTATGTCTTGGTGAGTGCCAGCTCCTAACTCTGGGGAGAAGGCAGGGTGGCGTGAGGATAGAGGACCTGCGTGCAGTGAGGTGGGTCCCAGGAAGCCTGGCTCTAGCTACTCAGAGCTGACAAAGGGCTCCAGCTCATTCGGGCTCCAGGAACTAGTCCTGCTGGCCCAGCCTCCTCCCCCAGCCCCTACTGATCCTGTGCTGCGTGCCTTGGGGAGGTCAGAGCGTGCACGGAGGCAGTCACAGCTGGCGGCTGCCATCGCTGTCATCGATTTCTCAGGGATGGTACCTGAAGTGTCTTCACCTTTCATCCCTCTCACACTGTCCTGTCTGTCCTGGCTTATAAAGTGGAGGGCTTTCATGGAAGTTTTTCGGATAAGTACGAGTATGTGTAGAGAAAATTGGGATAGGCAGAGAAAATCAGTGATAACAGGAACATCTGGGATGATGAAAAGAATATTGAAATTTATTGAGCACTTCTTAGGTGTCAGAACGGAGCTAAGCACCTTGCATTATCTGCTTTCATCCTCACTACCCTATGATGTATGTACCTCATGTTTTTATAATTATTCTCACGTCACAGATGAGCAAACTGAGGCTTAGCAGCAGATTAAGTAATTTGCCCAAGTCTAGGCCACTTGCAGTGGTAGTTTAAGGGTCAAAACCAGACGGTCCCATCAGGAAGCAGTGCTGGGGGCTTGGAGTGGGACGTGGTGCTCAGGGTACAGTCCCAGAAGCTTCCAGCCGCTTTCCCAACTCTGCTTCCATTTCTTACCCTTTCTCCAATCCTGGGGACGCTCCATCCCCATCCTGTTCCTGAAAGCCAGGCTTAGGGAGAAGGGGCTGCTTGTGCAGTTTCCCACCCTTAGCGGTGTGGCTACCCTGAGGAAAGCATAAAGAGAATGCCATTCCCACCCCCACCCCCCGCCCCCGACTCAGAGCAGCCCTACAGCCGCGTTTGTGTCATTGGTTGTTGCTTAGGATGAACCGGAACCAGCCATCCGAAAGAGCTACCAGGCGGTGGAGCGGCACGGAGAGACCATCCGCGTCCGGGACACTGTCCTCCTCAAGTCAGGCCCACGGAAGACGTCCACACCTTACGTGGCCAAGATCTCTGCCCTCTGGGAGAACCCTGAATCAGGTACCCCCGTGTGGAGTTTGACGTGGCACAGGTCTCCCCGTGTTCTGGTCACAGCCTGCCCTTCCCTCAGCCGGGATCTGTCTGCTGCGAGGGCTGAGGGAGCCTTGTGACCTGGCTTGGATCAGCTCATGAACCTTCCCTGTCACCGGGACCTGGGCACCTGTCTCCCTTCCTCACCTGTCAGTGCTTTCCCCCCCTTCTCCCTCCGTGCCTGACAGCATGCCAGATCACGGAATGCCAGGCGTGGCTTGAGGCAGAGGACACGGGTGGTTGGAGGCTGCAGGATTGGCCCAGCGTTGATGTTGGATGAGCCTCCGGGGCACGTGGCCAGCCTGCCTGTCTTAAGTAATTCTGGGGTTGCCAGCTCAAGCCATGACTGCTTCTCTTGTCCCCCCAGGAGAGCTGATGATGAGCCTCTTGTGGTATTACCGACCAGAGCACTTACAGGGAGGCCGCAGTCCCAGCATGCACGAGGTGAGCTCCCTGGCAAAGGGGTCGCGAAATGCAGGGGTGGCAGAGGGAGAGATTGTGTCCTAAGAAGGTGGTATGGGGAGGGCAGCCAAGGGGCATTCAAGCTCCTATACTTGTCACCTTTGATGTCAGAGAACTTGGGGAAGGGCGTGGGTTTCAGCCTCTTTTCCCAACCCTGCCTGATTCATGTTTCAAAGGGAATATCCTCTTTGTCTTGAAAGGGGGGCAGAAAGGGAGCCCGTGAGGGCAGGGTGCTAGAATGGGAGGAAGTGGATAAGTCCCCCTGGCGACACCTGGCCCCCTTTGATACCATCTGCAGCATGAGAGGGAGGGGAAAAGGACCCCTCCTAGTGCTCTCCCAATGTTGTGCTAGGAGCAGTAATGCCCCCTGGCTGTGGTCCCTCTCCCCCAGCCTTTTGCTCTGTTTCTCTCACTGGGAGTTTTCAGAAAGATGTGCACCAACTCCCTCCCTTCTCCCCTGGGCTGAAGTGGGGGGGTGGCCAGGAAACTGATTACAGTCGGGCTGGAGGCAGTACCTCGCTTCTCCAGAGTAGCAGGTGACCTGCAAGAAACCTGAAAGGAATGCTTAGGGTGCCAGGTGAGGAGCAGTTAGCCTCAGATGCCAGGGTAGCTGCCCTGCTTTCTGGGCACTAGCTGGGGTTCGGTCAGGAGTCTCCGCAGAGGGTTAATGTCTGCCTTGTCCCTGGAGTTAGGTGCTTCCAACTCCTGTAACCGACCTCCTCCCCTCTCCCCTTGAGCCTTTGCAGAATGAAGTCTTTGCATCGCGACATCAGGACCAGAACAGTGTGGCCTGCATCGAGGAGAAGTGCTACGTGCTGACGTTCGCCGAGTACTGCAGGTGGGTGGTGCGTTGCGCCTTTGGCTGGCCTCTCTCCCAGCCTCCTCAGGGCTGTTTGAGGCCTGCCTGTGATCCCCAAGGGGGTCTCACTGAGCCTGACCTCCCAGAACTTTCTTCCTCATAGCCTGTTTCTACCATCTGATTTTTTTGAGGGGGTGCTGGGGGGACAACGTTGTTGCTGTCTAAGGCAGAATGGTTGGGCAGAGTTCGGCTGGTTACAGTTGTGCCCTCTCAGGAAATCAGGGAGAATTGGCAGCTGGGAGGGAGGGAGGCCCTTGCAGGTGTGGTTCCCTAGTGACAGGAGGTAGACTGGCGGTTGGCAGAGAGGACACATCACCCCCAGGACAGGGATGGAGGCAACAGCAGCCCTTGCAGAGGCAGGAGGGGGCATCCCAGCTCTGCGGACAGGGTGGGGAAGGAGTTGCTCTTCCTACAAAGGTGGCTTCAATAAAGACAGCGAACTGTGTGTCACTGCAGATTCTGTGCCATGGCCAAACGCCGAGGCGAGGGCCTCCCCAGCCGAAAGACAGCACTGGTGCCCCCATCTGCGGACTACTCCACCCCGCCACACCGCACGGTGCCCGAGGATACAGACCCTGAGCTGGTGTTTCTTTGCCGCCATGTCTACGACTTCCGCCACGGCCGCATCCTCAAGAACCCCCAGTAGCCTCCTCCTGCCCACACTGGGGCTGCCCGTGGGCAAGTGGGGCTCTGGGCAGGGGCACTGCTTTGAAGCACAGCACTTGGTTAAGGGTCCACAGGGACCTGAGGTTGCTGGCCTGTGGTTCTCTCGGTGGGAGGGCAGGGGCCCCTGTGGGTTCTGGGCCCCAGGGGAGGGAGGGGGAGGCCAGGATATAAGAAAAGCATCAGAATCCTCAGTGTGGCGCAGGGGACCTCTCTGGTCCCAGGCGGAGACTCCTGAAGAAGCAGTCTTCCCTGAGGCTAGGCCAAGCCTGAGGGGCCTGGGCCCTGGGAGGCGGGAGGTCCTTCAGGAACTAGACCCAACAGACCCTTCTGTCGCCTCCCCTCAGCCCTTCAGGGGGGAATGGAGCCAGCTTACCTCACCCACTGTGACCCACTGCTTCCCCCTCAGCCTGGGACCAGGCTCTTTCAGATTCTAGTACGGCTCCGAGCTCGTTCTTTTGAGGCATAGAGAGCCAGAGTCTAGCTTCCAGAGCATGGACTTCCTCTTCCTGGCTTTGGGGCCTTCCCCTGGCTTTCCTCCTTTGCCCCTGCAGTAGCCCCTGGTGCTGGGACAAGTTACCCAGCCCTCACAGTTATGGGTGTGGCCCACTTGTGGGAGTCAGCTTCCTGTTCGCCTCCTAGTGAGGGGCCACCCAGCAGGTCTGGCTTCCCAGAAGTTAACTGATTAACGTGGTTTGTCATGTCTGGGAGGGCAGAAGGGAGCTGGGAGGGGGTGGGGGGCAGGGGGCAAGGAAAATTGCTACCTGATTTATTGAAGACTTTTCCTCTTGCCTTACACTTGGAGGTTCTAGGAAACCTCTTGCAGAACTTCACATATGACTCTTCAAGCCACACCCACCTGAAATCAAACCAAAGGAGTGCTGTGGCTCCCCTTGCCCTGCCACCCCTTACCCTAGTCTTTTGTAGATTGCACTAATTTACATCCCAGCGAGAATCAACACTGTATCAGTCCACAGACCTGCTGAGCTGCAGCCACTGGCACTCTAGGAGCTGAGGACCGCGTTTTCAGTTTGTTCCTGTTGCCCAGGGGCCCTGTTCTCACCTCACGCTGCTCCCCAGAGTAAAATTAGGAGGCTCAGACCCCTGTTGTCCTTTCTAGGACTAGGCCCTGACCCTGGGGTACTTTGTAAGGGGGCTGGAGCAGCCTGATTCTTTCCAATTTGTACCAAAGAGGAGCTTGGTGAGGAGAGAGAGAGGAGCCGGATGTGGCTTGGTCTGGCGCTGGGAACCTGCTTGTGAGCACTTCCACAGGGCACACTCGGGGGTCAGAAGCCAGGGAGGGCAGCGCTGGGTCCTCCTGCCCCAGCGAGGGGCAGACATGGACCCAGCAGGCTAAGGAGGTGGCACTGGGTGAGGGCAGTCGGGCAGGGTCTGAAGATGGAGGTGGAGCGAGTCCTGAGAGCACTCCCAGCAAGCCAGGCCCTGTGCTGTCCCTGAGAAAGTGGGCCGCTCCTGCTTGGTCATTGGGCGGAGGGGCGGGGGAAGCCTAGAGGCTTCAGAGGTAAATTTACACAGGGGAAGCCCAAACTCCCAAGAAAAGGGGTTCAGGTTCCCTTGTATGGAATAAGCTGTTTGGAGGAAGGCATTGGTCTGGGAGGGTGGTCCGGTAGAAGAAGTCACCAGAGTGGCCATGGGGCTTCTGGAGAGGCAGCTGTGGAGCCTGCTCATTCCCAGGGTGCTGGGCCCTTGCTGCCAAGGAGCTCGGCTTCCCCCAGCAGGAGAGATCAAGGTCCTCCTCCCAGGGTCTGCTGCCCAGAACTGAAATGCTTTTGAAATCTCTTAGATGTTGAAATATTTTTTCGAACCTGAAAATGCAACTGGTAGAATTTCGATGGAAGCATAATTCATGTAAAATATATTTTAGTTGATATTTTGTAAAATGCACTTTTTGTGTGTGTCGACCCTGGTTTCTCAGATCTGTATTTCAGTGTTTACAAGGGAGGGAGGACCTTTCCTCACCTCCCTTTTGACAGAGATTAGAAGTACTTCTTTAAGAAAAAAATAAATTTGAAAAATTGTATTGATTTAGAAAAGGATCATTTCCTGCGTGTCTTGTCATCTTTTTATGTGTGTGTGTGGAGGGGCTCACTACTCTTTATTTTCGGGGTCCCTCTTGACACTTGCAGTGCAGGGGCTCACTAAGGCCAGTAAGTGAAGAGGGCAGGAGAGTAGGGGGAAGGCAGAGAGAGGAGAGGAGACAGAGGGAATGGGAACTTGGAGTTGGCTTCTTAGCATCGTTGTAGCCAGAGCCACCTGCTTGGGCTGTGTGAAATTTTTGGGTTGCCAGCCCTCACCTGGCCAGTGACCTGGGAACCACATAGGTGCAGTGAAGATACCACCTTATTGCCCTGGGTCATCCCCTTGGGGAGCTGGTCAGCAGAAAGCCTAGGGCCTCAGTATCTAGCAGCTGGCATTCCTCGCTGAGCAGTGAAGACCCCATCATAGAGCCAAGGGTTTGTGACTGCCTGGACCCCTGGTTCACCCCCAAAGCCTCAGTGTTGACTGTGCTCAAGGTGAGGGAGCTGTGAGGCCTAGGGAGTTTCTGGAAGGCAGAGCATGGCTGCCCAGCCCAGTTGCATTTTGTTACGGACATCTGGGCAGGTGCATTTCCATAGAGGTTGTTAGGGGCACGGACAACCCATGGACGTAATAGCACTGCCGTCAGTGTGCTGCCCACAAGCGTCCCGAGTCCCAAGAGTCTCACTGTACAGATAGGAAATGTATGGAGACAAGTACTTTGCCCAAGGACTCGCCCAGCATGAGTGACCGTTCCTGTGGTGACTCTTACTGTGTGATTGCTAACCCAGAAAATCACCAGAGAAATGAGCAGTACACGTGGTGAAATGAATCAAAACTTTTTCATAGTTGTTTTCTTTAGTATAAAAGATGTACTTTTTGTTTAAAAAAAAAAAAAGATGTTAGTAAAAAATGACGCCACCACCAGAAATCTACCTTCAGTACCATTGGCAGCAAGGAGCAGTTTGGTGAAGGCTGAACACCGATGCAGGTTGCTAAATGTGAGGTGCACCCCAGCATTCAGACAGTGGGATGTGGGGGACCTGCTCTGAGTTGAGGAGGCCACAGCATTGCTTCCCCTTGCTCATCCCGTGTGCTGTCACACTGCCAGGATTGGGGGGCCATCCAGGAGTCCTCGAGCTTTTTCTCGTCCCTTGGAACCCTTCATCCTTCTGAATTCATCTGTCAACAGTAGCCCCATTCTCTCACTGAACTCAAAGCCTCTGGGCGTCTTCTACTCCAGTTCCCTCACCCTCTCAGTGCAGCATTCCTGGCATCGGCTGCTTCCTTCCAACCATTCCACGTTTGTGCTCCATTCATCTCTCAAGGGTCCTGATGAGGAATTCAAGCTTTAGAATCAGACCGATGCATGTAGATTCTCAGCTTCCCTGAGCCTCTCTCGTTTCTTTAGCTGGACAGTGGGAATGCCCATAGCACCTACCTCCCAGGGTGGCTGACAAGAGAATACAAAACACTGAACAGGCACCTGCCTCAGTAAATGCTGACTTTAATCACATATTACTACTCTGCCTCAGAGCCTCCCTGGTTCCCCACACATAAGGTGCGGTCTGGGTACTTAGGTACCCAGTTCAAGTGGGGACATGCTGACCACTGACATCCAGGGCATTCACACATCTGCCTCTAGACCACATGGCCGGCCTGGTGCCATTGAGTATGTTTGGCTCTAGGCAAGGAGCTGCTGCCCTGTGCCCCCAGCTCCTCACCCTTCGAACTGCTGAGCGCACAGGTGGTCAAAGGCACCGACTTGTCATTGGCGCCTCACCAGAGAATATCCCAGTTATCCCCCCTCTTCAGGCCTGGGAAAGGGAAAGCAGAGGAGGGGAGAAGATAACATTTCCAGGCATTTCAGCATTACCAATGGGATAAACACCAATCCATCATGTACTGTTAAATCTTAGAGTCAAGCATGCAGGGGAGCCACCGGTCAGTGCGTGACAGCCTTGGCGTGGCTGGGACAGGGTGGGTAGGAGGAGCACACTGGGGACTCCACTCTCAGCGAGAAAGGGGGGCCTCTCCAGACTTTGGGCTCGAGGCGAGCCGTGTGTGTGGCCGAGGACTGAGGCGTGTTCCTCCGGACCCGCTGTTTGGAAGGAAGGGCTCCGCCAGGCCCGCGCGTGCGACCGGGTGTTGGGTTCAGGTCCTCCGTCCAGCTCCTCAGGGCTCGCGCGTCAGCCTGCGTCTTTTCTGCCTGCGGGACCAGGGTAGCTTTTGTCCCCGGAGCCCGGAGGACCCAGAGCGCCCGGGTTTAGGCGCCCTCTCCCGGGTGGGGGTCTGCACACGCCCTCCCAGCCCGCTCCCCGCAGGGGCGCCCGCCCATCTCCCCGCCCCCGGCTGGGCCCGCCCCCGCGCCTGTGTCACAGCAGGGCTGGGGGCGGAGAGCTGCCGGGCGGGACATCCGGCCCCGGTCCCTCGCCGAGCCCGCCCGCCGCCCGCCGCCCGCCGCCCGCCGCCCGCTCCGGCGCCTCTGCGGGGCAGCCGGCCACTCCCGCGCGCGCCTGGGGCCTCCCCCCAGGTCCCTTCCCCGACCCAGTCCGGGTGCTGCGGGCCCACACCGCCGGCGCCCGCCCGCAGGCTGAGCCCGCCTCCCAGCAGACAGCCCTCGGATCGGCCCGGCCCGCGCAGGCCCCCACGCCCGCAGCACCATGTTCCCCCGCCCGCTGACCCCGCTGGCGGCCCCAAATGGCGCCGAGCCCCTGGGCCGGGCTCTGAGAAGGGCCCCACCGGGCAGGGCCCGGGCAGGGCTGGGGGGGCCGCCCCTGCTGCTGCCGTCCATGCTGATGTTCGCGGTAATCGTGGCCTCCAGCGGGCTGCTGCTCATGATCGAGCGGGGAATCCTGGCCGAGATGAAGCCCCTTCCCCTGCACCCTCCAAACCGCGAGGGCTCGGCCAGGCGCGGGACGGTTCCCCGGCCTGGGGGGCTGTCCCTGGATGCCGGGGACTCGGACTTGCAGGTGAGGCAAGACATCCGGAACCGCACCTTGCGGGCAGTGTGCGGACAACCAGGCATGCCCCGGGACCCCTGGGATTTGCCGGTGGGGCAGCGGCGCACTCTGCTGCGCCACATACTCGTTAGTGACCGCTACCGATTCCTCTACTGCTACGTGCCCAAGGTGGCCTGCTCTAACTGGAAACGGGTCCTGAAGGTGCTGGCAGGCGTCCTGGACAGCGTGGACGTCCGCCTCAAGATGGACCACCGTAATGACCTGGTGTTCCTGGCAGACCTGCGGCCGGAGGAGATTCGCTACCGCCTGCAGCACTATTTCAAGTTCATGTTTGTGCGGGACCCCTTGGAACGCCTTCTCTCGGCTTACCGCAACAAGTTTGGTGAGATCCGAGAGTACCAGCAGCGCTATGGGGCTGAGATCGTGAGGCGGTACAGGGTGGGAGCAGGACCCAGCCCTGCAGGGGACGATGTCACCTTCCCCGAGTTCCTGAGATACCTAGTGGATGAGGACCCTGAGCGCATGAATGAGCATTGGATGCCCGTGTACCACCTGTGCCAGCCTTGTGCGGTGCACTATGACTTTGTAGGCTCCTATGAGAGGCTGGAGGCTGACGCTAACCAGGTGCTGGAGTGGGTGCGGGCACCACCCCATGTCCGATTTCCAGCTCGTCAGGCCTGGTACCGGCCTGCCAGCCAAGAAAGCCTGCACTACCACCTGTGCAGTGCCCCACGGGCCCTGCTGCAGGACGTACTGCCTAAGTATATCCTGGACTTCTCCCTATTTGCCTACCCACTGCCTAATGTCACCAGGGAGGCCTGTCACCAGTGACCATGAGTATGGCCAGCAACAACTGGGGACTGATTTTGACAATGCCAGCTTCTTGTGCCTGCCATTCAGAGACACCCTGGCTCTGAGGCCTGGAGCTTCTCCAGATGTCTGGATGGCAAGGGCTGCCCTCGGAACTTCCTTGTCCAGGGTGGGTGCCCACAGTGGCTCAGAAGACAGGGTTGGACAGGAGGCCTGGTGCTCTCCATTGGGGTTTCTTGGGGGCCAGTGTGATCTTTCTTGCCCCGGAGGAGCCAGACACCAGTTTGCCAGTGAAACGACACATGTATTCTACAGACTGGCTCCAGGCCCCTGGCTGCAGGGATTATGCAGTCCATTTGGTCCACCTTAACTTAACCTGTGGCCAAACCCAGAGGTGGCGCCAATCAGCACTGGAACCAGAGCCAGGCTCGTGTGCCTCTCCTCACCCATTCATCCGCTCCATGGGCCACAGGGTTGGAGTTAGCAGTCGTGCCTTACAAATGACTTTTGTGCCTTTTGGCTTCAGACTCAGAATTTCCTACACTTGCCAGGTTCTTTCCATTTTTCCAAGGAAAGGGAAACTGAGTCAGGGCCCTTGCCTTGTAGCTCTAGGACCCAACCTTGTGGGTATCCAAAGACCCCTGTAGGTATCCAAAGACCCCTATGCCCAGCCTCTTGGGGCTCAGGGCACTTCCTCTCTTTACCCAAGGTTGTGGCTGGTGTATCTGACTGCCACTTTTCTGACACATTTATTTAAAATTTGTACTTTTTGATAGAACCCCTACGAAGGCTTTGTTTTCCTAATAGCTAAATTTTTAATAAAGCTGTTTTGTATACAAAGTTAGCATTTCTGATCTCCCTCTGAGCTCCTGTGCAGCCAGCAAATCTCCTAGATGTCTGTCTCCAACTCAGGAGAGGGAGCTCGCAGGTAGAGAAAGGAAGACAAAGTTTAACTTGCTTGGGGCCAGTCCATGCCACACCATGGAGAATTTGGGGGCTCTTCATACATAGGCCATACTGGATCAAAGACTCAGCTTCCGGGATGCCACGAAGGGCAAGCCCCATGAGGAATGGCACACCCCCATGGATTAGTCCCTGAAGAAGGGGGTGGGTATGAGACGCTGTCTCCTCCTCCTCTTAGGAATAGCTCTTGATTGAGGAGGCCCCCAGATGAAAAGGGATTGTTGGGTGTGCAAGGGGAGGTGATGCCTGGCCTTGAGAATTACAGGGAAGGCAAGGAGGTTGAGCGAGGGTCAGGCCCTTGATGACAGTTCCAGAGGAAGTTATGAGGGCCGTGGGAGGATATACCTAGCCTTGCTATTGGCCTCACTTTGGAGGAGAAACTGGGGGAGGAGGCTTCTCTGGGCACTCATGGTGCTCTGCCATGACTCGCAGAAGGCCTCACCTGCCTTACGTGATCTCATATCTGGGTCATATGCCCCTCTTCAGGATCCCCTCGGCTCTGGAGACCTCACCTCAGATAGCATTTACCATGCTTTGTTGTAAACAGCGCAGTTACTTGTCAATCTCTCCCACTGAGGCTGATTTGTGTGAAGTTGAGACCACGTCTGTCTTGTTCACTTGGCATTCCCAGAACCTAGTCCAAGGGGCTGGCATACAAGAGGCATGTGTATGGCTCAGCAGAACCAAGGTGTACATCTCGCTGCAGGACAGAAAACACTGCACTTGGAGTCACCCAGACCGATCCAGTCCCAGTTCTGTTCACCAGCTGGCTGACCATCTCTCTGAACCTCCACCTGCTCCACTGTCTCGTGGAAAGAATAATGCCTGTCTTATGTAGATTGCGATAAGGATTACTAAAGACAAAATGAGTAAAAGGGCCCATCCCAGCACCTGGCTCAATGGTTGTTCTTTGAGATGCTCATCGAACATCTGATCCCTCAGTGGCATGTGGAGACAGGAGAAGCCAGGGCACTGTCCATCCAGCACTGGATTCTGGATCTGTCTCTAGATAGAGCCCCTTTGACCTCTGGGTTCACTTCCTCTGCCAACCAGCTAGTCCTCTTGCTTCTGCCTCAGGGGTCCCCCACCCCCACCCTGCCCTCAGCTTCTTCCTCCTTGGCTGGGAACTGCAGCTCCCGACCTATATAACAGCTAGTCAGTCCCCCTCACAAGTCCTATCGTGTGAAACACTGAGAAGCCAGAAGTTGCTGGGCCCAGCTGTTGTGTTTCCCTCATCTCATTTAGTCCTCACAGCAGCCCAGTATCACAGGTGGTATCCTGTTTTACAGACTCAAAAACTAGCACAGACAGGATTACGTATCTTGCCCAAAGTCCAGCCCAGGTCTGTATGCTCCCAAACTGAGGGATGGGTGGAGGGAGAGAGAGAGAGACAGAGCGAGAGGGAGGGAGATTGAGATTGAGTAAAGTGCTGGTTGAGAAGAATAGGGAGGTTAAGGAAGATGAAAGGCAGGTCATATTTAGGGGTATTTTCACATATTCTCTCTCCTCAGTTCCCTCATTGCTTCATTTGCAAAGAATCCAGTTTAGCCCAGCTGTCATTAACCAGTCTCCACCTTAGAGGATTGGGAGACAAATGAAGCCCTTGATGTGGTTAGCTTATTGACTGGTCTCCTCCCAGACATTCAGGGTGCTAGGCTGCAGAGCACCCTGACAGCCCGGTTCGATGCCTGTGGTGTAGGGAGGAGGGCTTGAGGTAAGAGGGAGAGACACTGCTGAGACAAACCGCCCCCTACTGTCATTATTTTCCCTACAGTCAGCCCCTGAGGAACTTCATTTGTCATCTACCCTTCCTTTCAGAAAAATGGACTTCTTAAAAAGAAGCTGCCAAAGAGGTGGCAGAGAGTTGTAGGGGGCCAGCTGGCCCTAGTGGGGCCTGCCTTATATTGGGCACCCAGGCCAGAGCTGGGGGTGTTGCCAGGGGTGGGGCAGGGGCATTCTCAGGACTGGACGCCTATACTGGCTCGGCTTCTCATCGCCACAAGGAGCCAAGCCCTACGCCACTGCCTGGTGCTTATGAGGGCAAGGGTTCCCATTAGAACTCCATCCTGACAACCAAGTTCTTCTGGGCACGTGGGGCTGGGGCTGCCAATTGTTAACTTCTCTCACCAGCTGAGGGCGATGAACAAAGGAAAGGAGAGGAGCCGGAAGGGGCCTGGCCTTCCAGGTCTGGGCCCTGACTCCACTTCCAGGCTCCAGTTTTCATCTGTTTTTCATTCCGTCTGAAGCTGTTGCCCAGAAACCACCTCACCTTAAATTCTAAGGCTGTTTCTCCTCTTTTTTCTTCTCCCATCTCTGTCTCCTTCCAGGAGGGTCTCCCCACACAGACCCTCTACAGGAAGCAAGGTCTGAGCGGAGCTGCTGACCCTCCCCCTTGGGAAAACACAGAACTCACCTTTACCATAGCTCCAGGCCCCCTCCCAGGGTAGGTCCAGTGCTCTTCTTATTGAACCAGCCCCTGCCTGGCTTCAAGCAAGAGGAAAGGCTTGCTTTCTCTTCCGAAAGGACAATACTAACAATTAGCTGCTCTGAGATCAGAGCACCTCTGCTAGATCATTGGTAAGTACATGTATCATCCTCATCATTCTGTCAACAAGCCAGCAAGGTAAGTAAAATCATTTCCATTTTATAGATGAGGACATTAAGCCCAAGTGATTTGCCTAAAGAGATGGTGGGGTTGGGATTAAAATCCAGCTCCATCTCATGTTTGTTCCTCTGTAAATGAACATGCATCATATGTTAGTTATCCAGCTCATTGCATTTGCTGATGAGCATTGTGTTCGTTTCTCTGATTTTTTTGCCTGTCTCTAGCCCTCCTTCCCAACACTCCACAAGTGATTCTGTCCACAGATCTCTCCAGCTATTATAAAATTCCTCAGGTTTGCCCACCCTGAGAACCAGCTTTCCAGTAGTACTGGACCCAGACCATGAATATACTAGACTTGTAGTATGGGTCCTCCGAGAAGCAGATGCCCAGGCTGAATTAGGTGTACAAGAGATTTATAGGAGAAACAGCTGTGAAGGAGAAAGGGTGAGGGAGCAGAAGGAGGCTGGAAGCGCCTGGCACCTGTGAAAGGAGAGAGGGAGGGATTGGGTGAGAAGGGTCTCCGGTTACAGTGCAGCTCGAAGAAAGTCTCAGCAAGACCAATGGGGAACCCCAGGCAAAGGCTGCCTATTGGAGGAATGCTCCCGAAGGCAGAAATGGGGGGGACACAAACACTGAGGTGGATCAAAAGTAGATCGAAAGCTGTAACAGCCGCTGGGGGGCTGTCAACCAATGACACTTCTCAAAGCAGCTTCTCCTAAAACTAGATGTGAACACAGCACCTCCATGGCTGCCACACAGACCTAACTTGGCTACTCCTACTTATGGGCCTTGATCCCCCAAAGTGTTATTGATATAATGACCTTTTCAACAACCAGAAAACCGCTGTTGGCCTGCTGAGAGCCTCTAGATGTCTGGGGGGTCCTGAACTAAACTCCCCCATGGCCGTTGCCTGGTTTTCTAGCAGCAGGATTGCTGCTGCATCTGCCTTCATTTGGGCATTGGATGACATGTGCCATTGCCCTACCCAAATGCCCACACTGTCATTTTCAGGAGGTTCCCTCTGCAGTTTACCCAACTTGCTGCAGGTTTTGATTTTCTTTGGTTTGTGTCGTTGTCATTAACTGGGTGGACACTGGTGATCACCTTTGCCTCGCTTCTGTCTCTCACAGGCTCAGGGCCTTTCCAGGGAGAGCCTAGAGGTTGAGTTTGGGTGCTAGAGCCCCATACTTCCCAGGGGATACAGCCTAGGCTTCCTCCCAATCTGATCATCACAGAAACTCCAGGGCAACCAGAGAGGGAAGCAAAGTTTCTCTAGAGGGAGCGTCCAGGGACACACATGCCCATGAGTACTACGTCTTCCGTAGCACCCCCTTACTGAGCTTTTGAGCTTGTTATTGCCCTTGAGACCCATCTGCAGAGTCTCACAGAGACAGAGAGTCACAGCATGAGTCTTGATCGTGTCATTGTGAGGGGACAAAGAGGATCAAGTTCAGGCCAGGTCATCCCCTGCTGCTCAACCCTCTAGCTGTGCCAGCCTCAGGCTTCAAGTGGGGCTTTGGGGGCAGGAAGATATGAGGAACTTCAAGAGCTTTGAGAGACGGAGCCTGTCGTTCACTCTTGCCACTGGCTCAGCATCATGCCCAGACCTTCTGGCCTACCACCTCACTGACTGCAGATGGAGGAAACCAGATATCCCACCTTATAGCAGCCGATGGGGCAGGAAGCGATCTACCATTCACGGGAGAGACTGAGCTGCCCCTGGGACTCCTGCCAAAGCCCAAGGGGCAGCAGAGTCCCAAGAGTCCAAGCACTATAGCCAGAGGGGCCATCAGAGTAGAATAGTCCATGGGTACTGGAGATAGGCTACCCCCTGAGCTAAGGGGCACAGGCTGTCTGGAGGAAGGCACTTGAGGCACGCCCAAGAAGAGTGCAGTTGGCTGGGCAGGGGTGGGGAGAATGGGGCAAGGCTTTCTGGTTGAGAAGTTAAGCCAGATGGGGCGTCAGCTGACCATTGGCAACCCAGGCATGCTTCCCCCACTCACCAATGAGAAGTGTAGTGAGCCTCTTTCACAGAAGTGGCTGGACACAATGGCAGGCCAGTTCCCTGGAATAGGGTTCTCCTGCTACCTGTGTGCAAGTGTCCAGTAATACAAAGAAAGCTGTCCTGATAGATGAAAGAGCTGGTCTCACTAAAGCAGGACAACTAGGAGGGAAACACCAGCCCCTGTGCAACTTGTGCGGAGGACTCTGAGATTTGTTCACTGCGACAGCCCCCAGCCCAAGCACCTACAGATAACAGAATGAATAAATAGAGGACTGGGGAGCAATGGGCGCAGAGGAGGAACAGACAAGAAAGGGGATTCACAGTTGCATCTCAGATGCCCGGCCCTCCCTGAGGCTTTTCTCAGCTACTGACCAGTTAGCCCCTCCCTCCTCTGAAGTCCCAGCGTCCCTGGTGCTACACATTTCTAGGAGAGCTTTCAACTCATGGGGTTCTTCGTCTGTCCCTGCCCTATAGACTGGGAGTTTCCCAAAAGCAAGGGCCAGACCTGTTTCTCTTTGTATTTGGTCCATGGAAGGTACTCAATAAAGGTTGAATACGCGGAAGGTCTAATGATTGGATGGATGAACATGGATGGATGGGTGGATGGATGGATTGATAAATGAATGGATGGATGGATGGGTGGATGGGCAGCAGAGGGAATAAAAGAAGAGGAATTTATGTAGGCAGAGAAATCAGGAATCACAGTGGACATCTGGTGGTTAGCACATTGCTTCTTAAAAGGAGGAGACTAGAAGGAAGGAGAGATGTTCCACTAAGGAATCAATAGCAGAGATTTGGCAGATGGAGAAAATGGCCCAGGCAGGGCTGGGTCCTGGGCTTGTTGAGATACAGGAGGAAAAGTGTACCACCTGGAGTGGGAGGAATATAGCTAGGTGACAGGCAGAGGTCATGAAAAGTGGAACCAAGAGAGTTGAGGAGTGACCGTGGGAATTCCCCAAAGAGAAGAACTTCCAGCAATCAATGGCTTCCCTAAAGCAGAGGTAAAAAGGGGCTATGTTCATTTGTTCCTAACCCACCCAGGCTTCCTACAGGAAACCTCCAGTGGTTGTTAGGCAGGGAATCCCTTCGGGTATTAAGGACACAGAGTGACCCAATTCCTATGCTCCAGTCCAGACACTGCCACAAGCCTCTGATAATCTTGAGCAATTCCCTTCTCTAAGTCTTAGTTTCCTCACCTGTCACTTGCACTAGCCTATGGGGACTTGCAGACCACATGAGGAAAGGAATTTTACACGGCCTAAAACTGAACAAGCAGAAGACTGGAGAGCAGCAGTGAATTCAGATACTTGCTGTCTTGCTGTGACAGTCACTAGCTGGGCCAGTTGAACAAGCCTCTAAGCCTTTCTGAGCCTATTTCCCCACAAGCGAAATGAGCAAAATAACATCTATCCTGAAGTGTTGTTGTGAGGTTTCAGAATAAGTCACAGAACAGGCCTGGCATTCAATCAATGGAAGCTAATATTACCTAGAAGGGATTAATTAGGGCTGCTCTGTGGGATTGGGCAGCCGGTGCCTGGACACAGGCTTGGTCTCGCAGAGGAAGCAGCACCTCTTCCTCATCCTCACGAAGGTACCGTCTGCTCTCCAAGCTCTGCGCCTGGGGGGCTACCTCCATTAAGCCTGGGATTCAAAGTGTCATTTCCAGCCCTTCCAGTCTCCACAGTGGAGAAGTCTAAAGTCCAAGCTCTGAACATGGCCAGTGACCTGGGCTGGGTGGGTCCAGACATCCTCCTCCCAGGAAGCGAGAGGACTTCTTCTCTGTGTCAGGGAACACTGTGTCATCACCCCTTGGGGAGTCAGGCAGAGTGGAGGAGGCTCCAGCAGCCTGAGTCCTGCCACTATTCCACGTCACAGCCTGTCATTCCTTTGGTGTAAGAACTCATCCCCTCGTAGATTCAACAGTCAACCAGTCATAGTAAGGAGCTGTCATTTGTTAACTGCCTCTTTGCGCCAGGCCCTGTGTGAGATGTCCATACACCTTTTCTCCTATTTTTTATTTTGAGAAGTTCAAACCTACATAAAAGTTGTAAAAATAGTACAGCGAACACCCATAGACCTGGATTTACTAGTTCACATTTTGTCACATTTGTTAAATCTCTCTCTTTATGTTTTTCTAAACCATTTCAGAATTGATTACAGACCTTGTCATGCTCCACCCCCCAAAAAAAATATTTCAGCATATATCTCACAAGGTAAAAAACATTCTTTTATGTAACCCAATACCATAATCAAACTTGAGACATTTTATAGTAATGTAACAGAATTATGTAAGTCCACATTGAAATTTTGCCAATTGTCCGGATAACGGCTTTTGACTTTTTATGTTTTAAGTCCAATCAAAGATCATGCATTGTATTTACTTGTCATGACTTCTTAGTCTCCTTTTATCTAAAACACTCTCCCACCTTCCCCCCACCCCCTTTAGGTCTTTCATGCCATTGACATTTTGAAGCATTCGAATCAGTTGTTTGCAGAATGTCCTTCAATTTGGATTTTCTGATGGTTTCCTCATGGTTTTAGATTCAGGTTGACCTGCATTCTCCTGCTGACTCTGATGGATTTTACTGCTCCATTTCACAGAAATGGAGGAGGAGGCTCAGAGAGGGCTGTCAGGCTAAGAGGCTGCCCTGGGATTGAATGCACACAGCTTGGTTCTGTCTGCACGCATCCTCCACCCTGCCTGGGGAGCTGTCAAGTCCTATCAGCTGGGTTATATGGTGGATTTGTTTACCAGCCCCCTTTAGCACCTTGACCATGAATAGAGAGAAGATTTTGACCGGACCCGGTACAGGAAGAAGAGGGATATTACAGGGGAGGGAGCACCTCCAACATACTCTGCAGTGAGTTCCAGCCTCCATAGTCAGCCTGTCTGGAAATCCCAAAAGTTCCTTTATACTGTTTTACTGTTTTAGAAACTGGACTTTTTCTACCCCCTACTAGACCTCCAGGGGAAGTGATGTCTCATATCACACACCCCCCCACATGCCATATGCTACCAAGGGTGTAACAATCTTCTAGGTACTGTCATAGGTGAATGCTGCCCCGTTGCCTAGCAACTATAGGGCATTTCAGCCCTTCCCAGCCAGAGGGTGGGTAAAGAGGGCAACCGCGTGACTAGCTGGGAGTCTCTTGCTGTGGAGGTCTCCTGGTCCGGCTTCCTCATGACCAGTTGCCTGACAACCACGGAGGTCCGTCTGCTTTCCTCATAGGGGATTAGCAGAGTCTCTTTCGGGCCTTTCCTCCTGGCTTGGAAGCCACACAAGTGTACTATAGAATGTGGGGCTCCTCCCAGGAAGGGGTGCCTGAGAGCTAAGGGGAGGACGCACAGCTCACCCAGCACTGAGCTTCTGAAGAGAAAAGGGTAAAAGGAGATTCCAGGTGAGAATGACATTATGCCAGGACAGCCAAGCTTCTTGCAGTATGGTGCCACAGAGATTCAGAGACTTGCTGGCAGAGAGTGCTGGTTTAGGTCCTGGGCACGCTCCTCTGTGAAGGTAGAGAGATGAATGGTTTGTGTACCTAGGCAGCTCCTTAATCATCCACGCATGCAGTCGATCTTGAATACATGTGTATCACTTTAACCATTTTATTTGGCTAAGATTCAGGGCAAGGGTCCGTGCCTGGGGTCCTCGGGACCCCTTACGTGTCTATGGACAGAATTCAGAGGGTTGGTAAACTTGGGGAAAAGTTGTATCCTTATTTTCACTTACCTCTTCTGAAATGTATGAAATATTTTATGAAATATTGTAAATTCATAGTTTTATGAAATATGAGTAAAACCAGTGACTTTGTCATCTATGTAAATCACAGTTTTATGTCATTTTACATTTGTTGATAGTTGTACAAACTATCAATTATACTAATAATTATTTAGAAATTACAAGAGTTATTAGACCTGCCACTAGGTCCTTAATGTGTTCGTGAAGAAGCACATATCAATACAAGTATTACATTTTTATTTTTTAATATTTTGATAGCTAAATTTCAACATAATTGGTTTTCTTTGCAATCCAATGCATTTTTTTTAAAACTTTTATTTATTTAAGTGTGTTTTTCCAGGACCCATCAGCTCCAAGTCAAGTAGTTGTTTCAATCTAGTTGTGGAAGGCGCAGCTCACAGTGGCCCATGTAGGGTCAAGCCGGCAACTGAGCCAACCGGCTGCCCTCTGTGCATTTTTTACGCAAAACATTCCAAGGCTACACCAGACTGTCAAAGGGAGCTGCGATACCAAAAAAAAAAAAAAAAAAAAAAAAAATGTTAAGGGGAGAAACTGTGTGTACAGTGCTCATAACACCAAGGTCGCTGGTTCGATCCCCACATGGGCCGGTGAGCTGCGCCCCCAACAACTAGATTGAAAAAACGACTTGGCATCCTGGAAAAACACCTGTTCCCCAATATTCCCCAATTTAAAAAAATTAAGAGCCTCAGGTTTAGGCAACGAAAGATTTTTGTCAAACTAAGACCCAAGGAACTATTCCAGGGAATCTTTTAACTTTGAATGTTGAATGTTGATGCTAACCTAAAAAAATTATTGTAAAATATTCCTGATGGCTCGAACAACTATCTTACAATCCAGTACTGCCACACCATCTCAGCTTCTAAGTTTGCATTTACAAGGTAGTGCCAAACAGCTCCACCTGAATTGTTCCATTCTGATTAGAAAAGAAGAGAGACAGATCAAATATGTAAATGATGGCAACACCACACAAAACAAAACAGCAAAGAAATTGGTAGAACGCAGTGTACTGACCTCAAAGAACCTGCACTCTAGTGGTTGGCACCAGTCAGCTGGGCAGAATTCAGCTGTAGCAACCAGATATCCTTTATCACATAAAATTAATTGTTTTCACTTGGATTATTTCAGTTGTGCTTTTATTTGAACTTGTCGTTTTATTTCGGTTTTCACAGTCGTATAATAACTGTTAGCATAAATACATTTAGGTTCATGTTTTGTACTTACTTGAGTAACAAATTGACACCAGCGAGCTGGGCATTTTTTCTTCTCCTTTCATGGAGCGAGGTATGCTGGGCCCCAGTACTTACTGATTTCCTTCACTAGCGTACCCCTTTTTCTTTCGAAGAATGGCTAAGTTAGGGTCTCAAGCTTTAGCGGGACTTGATTTCCAAGGTTTCCCAGATACACAAGTAAATAGCAAATTAGTAATTTCTGGGGATGTCAAGTGTCTGGTTCCTTTATTTGTTCAAAGTCACTTTCTGACACCGTGAGGACTGAAACATGTGGGTGTTTTTATTCTGATGAGTGTCTTACACTGTGTTTGACTTTGTCCAGATACAACTTCCTTGTGCTGGAAGTACTAATTGTGAGGTTGGGCTGGTGGGGGGGGCATACCGTCATGAAGTCAACGTCATGACACTGAGCGCGTGGTGTATGTGAACTAGTTCTCCTTGCTAATCTACTCTGGGAAGCACTGAAGTCATGTTTTCTATAGTTCTAGCATTAAAAATATATATTTTTATCTAGAATATGTATTCTAGATATGCTACATATATGCTATATCCTTTTTCTTTTTCTTTTCGGTAGCACGGCCTGAAATTAGAAAACCTACAAAGTATCAGTGGGTTCAACTTTGATTGATCAACTTTGACCCTCTTCAGGATCAAATATCAAGTCATTTTTCAGTGTTGGTGTTTTAAAATAGTGTGTAACCCTTGTTGGACTCTGGAGTTCCATTCAGTAGGGCAATATCATTCCCAGAAATTCAGGCTTCCTCTCTGTTTGAGTCCCAGTGGCTCTCGTTGCCCCTCCAATGCTGTGGGGGCTTTTCCAGTTGTCCTCCTGACCTCACTCTGTTTCCAGGTTACTCAACAGTCTGTGGACTGGTGACCAGTCTTGGACAGTATGTGCCCTTCCTTGAACGGCTGTGCCCTTCCTGGGGCAGCTTCCTCTTGGCACACCTGGCTGGTGTGTCCTCTGTGCTGTCATGTCTTTACTTGCAAATACAGATCCCTGTGTCACCATGCCTGACGCCGTGAGGTCGAAATTGTTTCTCTCCTATCATTCCAGCTCTTGAAGTGGCCAGGAAGCTCAGTTTTACATTCCTTTTCTAAAAGGAACTTGGAAAAGAAGTCTCCCGGGACCTGGCTGGAAGCTACTGCTTGAGGAATACCACTCAGAGCAGCATCAGAGGAGGCTTCTAGACAAGGAGTTCTTTTGTGTGTGTGATAAAAAACAAAACACATAACGTAAATTTATTCTGAACAACTTTTAAGTGTATAGTACAGTATTGTTAACTATATGCACAGTGTTGTACATAGATCTCTAGAACTTTTTCATCCTGCGTGACTAAAACTAAACCCATTAAACAACTGTTTCCCATCCTCCTGGTGCCTGGCAATCACCATTTTGCTCTGTTTCCATGAGTGGACTATTTTAGATACCTCATATAATGGAATCATGCAGTCCTGGTCTTCTTGAGGCTTGAATATTTACTTAGCATACTGTCCTCAAGGTTCATCCATGTTGTAGCATGTGATAGGATTTCCTTCTTTTTAAAGGCTGAATAAATATTCATTATATATATATACACACACACACACACCACATTTTGTCTATCCAGTCATCTGGTGATGGGCATTTAGGTTGTTTCCACATTTTGGCTGTTGTGAATAATGCTGCAGTGGACATGTTTGTGCAAATATCTCTCCCAGATCCTGTTTTAAATTCTTTTTGGATGTATACCTAGAAGTGGGATTGCTGAATCATATGATAGTTGTATTTTTATTTTTTGAGGAAACTCCATACTGTTTTCTATTGCAACTGCTTTTTACAATGCCATCAACAGTGTGCAAGTGTTTCATTATCTCCATTTCCTCACCGACATTTGTTGTTCGTTGGGTTTTTTTTCCCTTTCTGATCATGGCCATCCTAATGTGTATGTGATGATATCTTATCATGATTTTGATTTGCATTTTTCTGATGATTAGTGATGTTGAGCATCTTTTCGTGCTTGTTGCCATTTGTATATCTTTTTGGAGAAATGTCTATTCAAGTCCTTTGCCCATTTTTAAATTGTGTTGTTTTTTGTTGTTGAACTGTACAAGTTCTTTATATATGCTGGATATTAACCTCTTGTTAGATATATGCTTTGCAAATATCTTCTCCCATTCCATATGTTGCCTTTTTACTCTGTTGGTTGTTCTTTGCTGCACGGAGGTTTTTAAGTTTGCTATTTTTTCTTTTGCTTTGTCGCTTATGTTTTTGGTGTCGTATCTAAGAAATCCTTTCTTATTCCAGTATCAGGAAGCCTTCCCCCTATATTTTCTTCTAGTAGGTCTTATGTTTAGATCTGTAATGCAGTTTGAGTTAATTTTTGTAGATGGCATAAGATACGGGTCCGTCTTCATTGTTTTGTGTATCTCCAGTTTTCCCAATACAATTTATTGAAAGACTGTCCTTTCTCCACTATGTTGAATTAGCACTCTTATTGAAAATCATTTGACCATATACCCAAGGGTTTATTTGGGGGTTCTTTATTTTGTTTGTCTGTCTTTATGTCAGTACATACTGTTTTGATGGCGATAGCTTTGTATTGTTTTAATCAGGAAGTGTGAGGCCCTTAGCTTTGCTCTTCTTTCTCAAAATTGTTTTAGTTATTCAGGATCCTTTGAGATTTCATATGAATTTTACAATGGCTTTTTCTATTTCTGCAAAAAATTCCATTCGTAGACCAGGGGTTCTTAACCTGTGTTCCCAGAATCCTGGATGGCATTTGGGGTGCTGAGAGTCCCCTGGAACTGTGTGTGTGTGTGTCTTTGAGCAGTTTTACCTGGTCTCTGCTCAGACATCTGGGGATTCCTAGGAGCCTGCAGATTGGGCTTCTGATCACATGTTCCACAAAGGTGAAAAATCATGGCCATGGGCAGTGGATTTGTCATGATGCAAGGAGAAATCACACATAGGCATCAAATCCAAAGGAGCTCATGGAATACAAATCTGGCCTTATTATTACTTCATATTGTTGCTGCTGGAAAATACTGCTCTCTTAATCTGTACCTTTGAAGGCTTTATAAATTAGAAAGCAATATTTCATCAACTGATTATTGTTGTTGTAGTGTTTTGCCTTAAAATAACCTGTCTTTTTTTCTGTTTGAGTCTCTGGTGGTCTATCACCTTAGACTGTAAGCCTCACAGAGGCAGGACAAGTGTCATTTTTAATTGTCTTTGTCTCATGGTATTAGGTGTGGGAGTTTGGTGATGAAGTTGTTACCGGAATGTTCCCTGGTGGTGTGTGAGCAGGTTGGGGGACAGCTTCACAATGTGTTGACACATTTGTTCAGTAGCTTATATTCTTTTTTTTTTCACCACCATAATCAAATTTATTATTCCAATGGCACTAATACAGCTGGAGGTGCTCATGGTGGCACTGCACAATTACTTCCTGCCTTCTAGCTTCTGTCCGAAGAGAGTAGCTTATATTCTTAAGCATAAACTTTTACAGTAACTGTTAATGCAATCATTGTTAACAAGACTGCTATGGACTGAGTTTGTGGCTCCTCAAAATTCATGTGTTGAATCCCTGATCCCCAATGTAATAGCATTAGGAAGTGGGGCCTTGGGAGGCAATTAGATTTAGATGAGGTAGTGAGGGTGGAGCCTCTGTGATGGAATTAGTGTCCTTGTAAGAAGAGAACACCAGAGCTTTCTCTCTCCTCACCAGGGAAGCACACCATGAGAAGGCTGCTGTCTGAAAACCAGGCAAAGGGCTCTTAGCAGACCCTGAATCTACCAGCACCTTGATCTTGGACTTCCCAGCCTCCAGAACTGTGAGAAATGAAAGTTTGTTGTTTAAGCCACCAGTTTATGGTTTTCTGTTATAGCAGCCTGAACTGACTATGAGACTCTTACTGATTAAAACACAAGTCAAACAACAGGATCTTACACTTTATTTTTCATAATTCAAAGTATTCTTTTCCTCCTGGAAACCACTGCCTGAATTGCAAACTTGAAGGTAATGTTTCCTTGGACCAGCAAAGCAAATTTGCCCATCTCCCATCTCGGGTTGGCTCCCTTCTCTGCCTTTCTCTTTGACTAGAGTGGCTATGGCTTTGTTCTCTTTCCCCTCCTGAACTTCTACTTTTCTCCGGAGTCTAGGGGTGTTTTACTATTCAGAGTGTGCTGTACTAGAATCACTGCTCAGGATAGCATCCTTAGGGCGACAGTCACTTGTGAGAGCTCAGGCCAGGCCTGTGTTGGCATTTCACCGGAGGAATACAAGTTGCAGTCAGGAGCTAACAGGCCTCGTGAAAAGTTTTGAAGGTCAAATACTCTGGAGAAATCCAGACTTATACAGAATTTAAAAGATTACTGCAGAACTTTTTTTCCTGATACACGTGTCTTGAAGATCTGAGTGGAAGGTGGAGACAGTGGAACATGTGCTGTTCTTCCAAACTTATTTGATTATGTAATCCCTGTTCTCTTAGGTCTGGGGTTCCTCTGAATCCACTTTGGGAAAGAAAAATCTCTAGAAGGCGCAAACCAGCTCCTAAATCAGCTTTGCTCTTTGGACTCTCTCCTGTAGATAAACACATATACTAAATGTTTCCATCTACTTCTAATTTCTAAAAGAAGTAAAAATTAGTAGGTGTGATTCAGGTAGAAAGATGGGTAGTGGTGTGGCTGGTTAGCTTAGTTGGTTAGAGCATGGCGCTAATACCACCAAGGTTGCTGGTTCGATCCCCACATGGGCCACTGTGAGCTACACTCTCCTTAAAAAAAAAAAAAGATGGGTCGTGGGTATATAAGTGTTTATTACTCTTTGAACTGTATATATGTTTTACGTACGTATATGTTTTGTATGTATATTTCGTCAAAAATTATTTTTCTCTTGCTTTAATACTAAGTACCATAGCTTTTATAACCCACATACCATTATTTGTTGACTCTAGAAATGGAGAAATGAGCTTCTTAAAGTTTTCCATTGTAGTAAGCAAGACTAAAAATTATTCAAAACATTTATTCTTTTTTCACTTACTACTGTTTAAAATTTTTTCCCCAAAGTATATATAAAGAGATTATAGTGCTTGGAATGCCTGTAAATATCACTCAGTTGAACTGTGTGCCACAGAGTAGAAAACTTCACCTTCTATTCTTGTAAGCCTGTTTTTTCCAGGATATCTAGAATAGTGGTTAAGCGTACAGGGCTGGAAATCAAGAAGATTTATATTTAAATCCTCACTTCATTGTTTATCTGTATGACATTGGGTAAATTGATTCATTTCTCAAAGCCTCAGTTTCCGAATCTATAGAATGGGATTAGTTTGGAGATTTAGATGGGGTAACACATGTAATGCTCTATAAATTGCAGCAATTCATATAAAGTACTTAGCAGTACCATTACTGAGTCTGTCCTTGTGAACTAGCAAGCTGAACGGATGATTGATGATTTTAGGGACAGCAGAATGTCTTCCTGCTCTCTACTTTTTGATGGTTAATTTTATGTGTCAACTTGCCTGAGCCACGGAGCGCCCAGATATTTGGTCAAAATTTATTTTGGTTGTTTGGGGATCAGATTAACAGTTGAATCAGAAGATTGAGTAAAGCAGATTACGCTTCCTAATGTAGAAGAGCCTCATCCAATCAGTTGAAGGCCTGAATAGAAAAAAAGGCTGACCCCTCCCTATCACCAGAGAGTAAGAGGGAACTCCTCATGCCTGACTCCCTGGAGCTGGGTCATTGATCTTTTTCTGCCTTCAGACTCGAAATGAAACATGTGCTCTTCTGGAGTCTCAAGCCTGCTAAATTTGAATTAGAAGTCGACCGTCGACTTCCCTGAGTATCCAACTTGCCAACTGTAGATCTTGGGACGTCTCAGCTTCCATAATGTCTGAGCCAATTCCTTATAATAAAGAGTCACACACACTATTTGTTCTCCTTCTCTGAAGAACCCTGTCTATTACAACTTCGATAGATATTCTTAAAAATCCACAAGTAAGACACTCAAGATGCCTAGAAAACATCAACCTAAGGACTGGTATGAGCATTAAATATACGGTTGCTCCAAGGACTAAGACTGAGTGAGGTTTAAAGCAGAGAAAATATAGGGTGTAAAGACCATATGCTCATATAATATAGCTATAAGACAACTATAAAAATGAGGGGAGAATGGGGAAAGCATATGCAAAAAAATAATTTTAACTGTTCTCAGTAATTATAGCAATGGCGGTAGTATTCATGTTATTCTGAGACAATTGTGTGTGTGATATGGGATAAAGTAGATTATTAATAATGTGATCTTCCAATTTTATCCTGCCCTGTGTTCTTGAGAACCAGGCTTCTTGGAATAGAAGGAAAGAGATACTGATGTAATACAGAAAAGGTTAAGTGAAAATCCTGTAATCCTGCATTCTTCTCACAAGCCACAGCCTTTATGTTCTCACACCCAGCATGACATGGACTCCAGCTTGTTGAGATTTCCTTTTGCTTGGGAATTGACCTTCTTTCTTCCTCCCCAGTCTCCACCCCCAATAGCCATGTTTGTAACACATGAAAATGCCCACCAGCTGGAAGTGTTTGACACCTTTGACTACCCACATGTATGACGAAGGGGAGGAAGTAGATCTGGAGAAAGAAAAGCAAAAAGCTGCCCCGTAGAGAAGGGTTGCCCTGATCCTTGACAACTTTCTTATCCCTGGTTCCACTCCCTTCCTGGGCTCTGTGTATCCTTAGACTAAATTACCCTTTTCTGCTTGTTTTCACTTGTCAATTTGGAAAGGGTCTGGCTAATTCTTACTAAAGTATACATGACTAATAAAACTCCCTAAGATTTAAAAACAAAAACAAAAATCCTTAGTCCTGAATTTGAATTGGAAGTATCAGTAGGAACTCATGAGATTTTTTTTTCAATGTTTTGTATATTTTATTAACCTTCAAGCCCCACTCAGTCCTCCCAAGAGATTTTTAAAAAATTTCTAGCCATATATATACATATATATATACACATATATATATATAAACAAATATATATTATATATATTAGTTTCAGGTGTGCCAAACAATGTAATAGTTAGACATTTCACTCCTCACAAAGTGATAACCCCCCTCTCCCAATCTTTACCCCTCTGACATCATATATAGCTGTTACAATTCCGTTGACTCTATTCCCTATGCTGTGCTCCATACCCCGTGACCATATATATATATGTATATATATATATATATATGTATACATATATGTAATTATAGTTGACATTCAATATTATTCAGCTTCAGTTTCAGGTGTACAGCGCAGTGGTCAGGCATCTACACCATCCATGAAGTGGTCTCCCTAATAAGACAAGTGTCCATCGGACACCCTACAAAATCTTTACAACATTGATTATAGTCCCCAAACTGTCTGTCACATCCCCATGGCAATATTGTGATCACCAATTTGTGCTGTCTAATCCCCTCACCTTCTCCCTCATGCCCACCACACTCCCAAGATATTTTGTTTATCTATTGACTGATCTATTAGCTGATCTATCTGTCGTAGCTCTGTCATCTGAATAGGCCTAGATACAGTAAGCAACCCAGTAGCAATGAGTATCTACAGTATCCAGACAGTATTCTTGAGATATCATTTTCTACTAAAAGAAACTAGAGCTTCTTGGAGAAATGGCTGATTCCAGGTCTGGGGTAGGAAATGTACCTCAGCCTGAACATCTTGTTTTACCGGATAGCAAGGAAGTGATCAAAGACTACTGTGGTCATGTTAAAAGACGTGAGTCAACTTAAAAAGGCTCCCACCAGCCAAAGATGGGACAATTTTAACTTCAACTTTAATTGATTGAAACTATTGACTGTGTTCAAATTCATGTGTTTATTTAAAAAACAGTCATCTTCAGCAAATGATAGTCATTATCTTCAAAATTGATAAATAAAAGGAAAGAAACAATAAAAGTTTCTATTAAACTTTACCACTGGGTAACTGAATAGCAGATGAAGGGAAGCATTTTTTAAAATACAGTACCCCAATTAATAAATAAAAAAATAAGTGATAAAAGATCACCACTTTGCAACCCCCAATGAATTATTGCATCCAGTCACTGAGCTGTTAACATCACAAAACCTGAGATAATCAGCTGCCAATTTGCAGGAAATACAGAGGACAGAGGAACATCTTGAACTGTGGCTTTAGGGAACTGAAGAATATGGAAAGAAAAACCCTAAACCACTAACAAAAATGGCTGACAGTTATTAGGTGCTACTATATTGCAGGCATTGTCCTGGCTTGCTTGTTTCCTTCTCCCTCCCTCCCTCCCTCCCTCCCTCCCTCCCTCCCTCCCTCCCTCCCTCCCTCCCTCCCTCCCTCCTTTCCTTCTTTCTTTCCTTCCTTTCCTTCCTTCTGTTGAAAAATGTTTTTGTTTTTAGAGATGTCTCACCTTTGGAATTTAAAATAAGCAGCATAGGGGCCAGCCTGGTGGCTCAGGCATTTGAAGCTCAGTGCTCCTAACTCCGAAAGCTGCCCGTTCGATTCCCACGTGGGCCAGTGGGCTCTCAACCACAAGGTTGCCAGTTCCATTTCTCTAGTCCTGCCAACGGATGGTGGACAGCGCCCCCTGCAACTAAGATTGAACACGGCACCTTGAGCTGAGCTGCCTCTGAGCTCCCAGATGGCTCAGTTGGTTGGAGCGTGGGCTCTCAACCACAAGGTTGCTGGTTGACTCCTGCAAGGGATGGTGGGCTGCGCCCCCTGCAACTAGCAATGGCAACTAACCTGGAGCTGAGCTGCACCCTCCACAACTAAGACTGAAAGGACAACAACTTGACTTGGAAAAAAGTCCTAGAAGTACACACCGTTCCCCAATAAAGTCCTGTTCCCCTTTCCCCCCACCAAAAAAAAAAAAAAGTTACCATTATAAAAAAAGAAAAAAAGCAGCATATTCATTAGAAATTAGAAATTGTTTTTACAATACAGGTAGTTTTTTAAAATTTTGTCTGTGAAATATTTTTCATTTTAAAAAATATTTTAGTAATTCTAAAAATGATTTCTGGAGGTGTGGGGTCCTGGCTTTCCATGTATGATTTCACTTAATCTTCATAACAATCCCACAAAGCAGGTACAACTATCATGCCTAATTTACAGATAAGTAGAAAGTGAGGCACAGAGAGATTTAGTAACTTGCCCGAGGTCACATAGCTACCAAATATATGGGCTGGAATTTAAACTCTAACCATCTGCCTCCAGGACCTACTCCTTTAAACACTAGTTTATATTGCTTCTCATTTTAAAAAGTATTTTTTTAAGAAACAAAAGTTGTAAGATAATAATGACAAGTCTATGGAGGCAGACCCATACAGACTCTTAAGATTCTAAATGTTATTTAAGGAGATATGTGTACGTGCTAAAACCACAATATTAAACTAGGGATGGAAGAGTTCAGTGGAGTCTTCCCCTTAAATCTGGTTTGGTCCCCACCAGTTATCACCTTGATTCTCTCAGAAAGTGAAGGTGGTGGATAGGATTGATTTTTCTGAGCATATGCTCTGGAAAAGGTGCCTTGTAACAAATGTTAAGGTCCTGGGTTGGCATGGTAATTGTCAAGACTGATGAAAAGATGTTGGAGACATTCTTGTGAAAGCAAGTACCTGCGGCTTGCAGAGAGCGCAGCCAAAGGGTGGTGCCTTTTTGACATGCCCACTACCCGACAGCCAAACCACCTGCTCAGGCTCCCAGGAGAAGGAAGAACCCACTCCCATCTCACATAGTTTCTCTCTCTCCCCTCCATCCCTCCCAGCCCTGAGCGGAAGCCAAAATGAAGATTCTGTTTGCCTTGCATGGACCACCCCACCCCCTTGCAACACCCCTCACCCTTTTGTGTAGGTCTTTCTCCTTCAGGCCCAACCAGTTTTGGGGAAGCATCATTTACAACTGGGGTGAATTTAAATCTCTGAATTACCTCCTGCAGGGCCATAAGCATTTACATTTTATCTTTAACTCCTGTTAGAGGGATTCCTGACTTGCAAGAGGATTTTTTTTTTTTTGTGATTGTAATTTGTTACCATTCCCATCCTCCTCCCAGAGGGTCCTTTACACTCAAAATTCACCCCAGCAGGGGGTTGCCTTCTTCTCCTGGTAAGAAGTGGCTCCAACAGGAGACCCTGGGATTCTCTGGCCCTGTCCACTTGGCGTCCTGCCTCGGCCCACCCTCCTCACTCTCCTCCTCTGAAGACATGGGGACACTAATATTTATTAAAGTGAATTGTGGCGTGAAGGAGATATTTTGGTAGCTCTGGTGTCTTTTTTTTTTTATTATTATTAGGGAATATTGGGGACACAGCGTGTTTTTCCAGGATGTTAAGTCGTTTTCAATCTAGTTGTGAAGGGTGCAGCTCGCTGGTCCATGTGGGACTCGAACCGGGAAACTTGGTGTTATGAGCACACGCTCTAACCACTGAGCTAACCGGCCGCCCTCTGGTGTCTTTCTTAAACCCAATGAGTAGCTCAGGCAGGAGGAGAAACAAGCACCAGATATCTGAACATCGATAACTGTCACTGTCAAATAACTATCCCTGAAAGCCCTTCTTTTAATATATGCATGGTCTATGAAAAAATACTGTTCAAGTGTGCCCAAAGCCATTTCTAAGTAAGAGTGCTCTCGGTGTAGGGCATCTCTGCTGGCAATATGATATGCCAACAAGATATTTCCTTTAATGAACACCAATTCAAAAGTTTCAAACATTCTATGTTCTCTGGACATGTATTTTAACTTTTCAGGATCTGCTTCTTTCCAGGTAGAAAGGATAAAATAGAAGTACTTGCCTCTAAAACGGAGGCTTTGGGTGTCCAAAATTAGAGTTAGGTGATTTGAGGCACATGCACACAGATAAAAAGAAAATGCTGATTGCATAGGGAATATAGTCAATAATATTGTAACAATTATATACTGTGTCAGATGGATACTGGACTTATTGGGGTGATCACTTCGTAAATTACATAAATGTCTAATCACTATGTTGTACACCTGAAACTAATATAATGTATGTCAACTATAATTGAAAACTAAAAGTTATTTTTATTTATTTTTTTAACTTTTTTTAAGGAGGGCGCAGTTCACAGTGGCCCATGTGGGAATCGAACCAGCAACCTTGGTGTTATTAGCACCACGCTCTAACCAACAAAATTACTTTTAAAAATGCTGATTTCTGTTCAGTACCATAAATGTTGTTACTGTCTTCAAGTGGGTAAAGATATCTTAAGTATTGGGATCCAAAACGATTGGAATAATCCTCTGCCTTTGTCTTTGGGTACCCAAGTCGTGGGTGTTTTATGTTTCCGTCTGCAAATCCCTTGTCCCTTGTCATTATCATTTGTCCCTTGAAATACCTGCGTTTCCTTAGCAGACCCTTCCTCTTGGTTTTAAGGTGGACTCGGTGCTGTTTGATGTGTCACAGGCGATGGTGGTGAGACCTCGGCGCAGATGCCGTGGGTCTGATGCACACATCCATCACCCCTCCCTCTGATTAGTCTCTTTTCCTTTCGCTTCCTGTTCCTGGTTAAATCAATGAGCTAAAAATGCCCCCATATCAGTAATTGTTTGTTTGTTGGTTTGTTTGTTTTGAGGAGGGCACAGCCCCCAGTGGCCCATCCAGGGATCAAACTCTAACCTGGGTGTTATCAGCACACGCTCTAACCAACCACGCTAACCGGCCACCCAGTCCTTGCTGACTGAACCACCTGCCCCTAAAGCTCATACTGTTTAGCTTACAGGTGGTGAATCCCCAAAATGAAGAACATTTTGGCCTCATATATGTAGCAATCCCACCAGAATCAACGCACCAAAGATTCATTAAGGGGGTCACTGATTCTGTTAGTATGATCATCTTAACAAATGATGGTTCTCTTTCCATTGAATTATGGTACTTGTTTCAGGAGTCCTAATACACAGGTTTCAGCAGTACAATTGCATGCTCTAACAGAATGATCAAACTTCTAGAAAGAGTTGTTTATACTCACTGTCTCCATTTCCTACCTTCCTATTTATTCCTCAACTCTGTCTCCCATCATTCCATAGAAACATCTTTCCCCAAGGTCAAGATCTGGGAACCTCTAATTCACTAGATCCAGTGGGCATCTTCAGGCTTCATTCATTCCTTCTTTTTTTTTTTTTTTTTTTTTTTTTTTTAATTGGGGAATATTGGGAAACAGTGTGTTTCTCCAGGACCCATCAGCTCCAAGTCGTTGTCCTTCAATCTAGTTGTGGAGGGGGCAGCTCAGCTCCAAGTCCAGTCACCGTTTTCAGTCTTTAGTTGCAGGGGGCGCAGCCCACCATCCATGTGGGAATTGAACCGGCAACCTTATTGTTGAGAGCTCACGCTCTAACCAACTGAGACATCCGGCTGCCCCTCTGGAAGCTCAGTGGCAGCTTGTTGTCTTCAATCTAGTTGTGGAGGGTGCAGCTCACTGGCCCATGGCCAGTGATCGAACCAGCAACGCTGTCGTTCAGAGCTCATGCTCTAACCAACTGAGCCATCCAGCTGCCCCTTCAGCAGCAGTCAACCCTGTCGACCAGCCTCTTTTTCCTGAAACACCCTCTTTTCTTAGATTTCTGGCAGCCCTCTCTACTGGTGTTCCTTCTCAATCTCTGAACCTAACTGCTCTGGCTGATTTGTGGGCTCATCTCCATTCAGTCACTGAATCTGAGATTCATCAAGATCTTTCCTGAGCCCCTTTCACTCTTACTGTATGCTTTCTCCACCATTCATGCCCCATGTTTCAAGTACCGTAGATGTCAGTGATCATCTCCACAGGTCTCTAGCCCAGGCTTCCCTCTCTAAGTTAGACTCTTGTATCCAACTGCTAATTAACATCACTACTTGGATACCTCAAAGGTACTTCCAATTCAACATGTCCGAAACTTATGGTTTTTCCCCAGGAAAAAGAAGGAAGCCAGAGAAAAGCGAAAAGAAGGGAAAGGAAGAGAAGGAGAAGGGAGGGGAAGAGAGAGGAAGGAAGGAACAAACAAGCAAGCCTTGCTTTTTGTTCTCCATCCCTGTCATGATGGACATGACCACCCTTCTTCCAGTTCCACAGGCCACATACCTGGGAATCTTGCTTAAGCCATTTTTCTCCCCAAGTCAAGATTCTAATCAATCACCAACCCTGTCTCTTTTACCTCCAAAATGCCTCCACTTCTATCTCTATTTCATCTCCCTCGTGCCAAAAGTGAGGTGATAATGAACCTTATCTTGTGCCTGGACTATTGCAATGGCCTCCTTTCTCTCTCCTCAAATCATCATTCCCCTCATTCCAACCCAACTCTGCTTACGTCTTTTAATAGCTTCCCTCTGCTCTTAGGATAAGGACCCACATCCCCAACACAGCCATAAGCCCTGCATGGTCCAGCCCCTGTCCTCCTCCCTGACCTTCATTTCCTAGAACCCTCTCCTATCACACAGGCCTTTCAGTTCCTCCGTTCCTCCTGTTTCCCTGCCTACGCAGGGCGTTTGTACATGCTGTTCGCTCTATATGAAATGTTCTCCCTTCCCTGCCTCCATGCCACTTTGCCTGTTTAACTCCTTCGCATCCTTCAAATCTTCTCAACTGTCACTACCTCAGGGGAGCAGCCTCCCTGACCCCCTACAGGAGATCGGTTCTCCAGTCATAAGCTCTCACAGTGAGATGTACCTCATCTTTCTGGCACCCCTGTCTGTGTGATTACTATCTATTAGTGAAATTATTTAATAGCTGTCTTCCCATTAGCCAGTGAGTTTCATGAGGATAAGGACAGTGTCTGATCCTGCTTACCTTTGTACCCTCAACTTAGCTTTGCAGACTTACCTATTACAAATACTAAAAATGTTGAACTGTTTAACAGTAAAAGTGGCTTTTGGCTTTTCAGTTTTGCTTTAAGGAAATATTTAATGGGTTTGTATTTACATTTTCTTAAATGACCATAAGTGTAAAGATTCTCTACTGT
Organism: Rhinolophus hipposideros; assembly: GCF_964194185.1. Lineage (NCBI taxonomy): Eukaryota > Metazoa > Chordata > Mammalia > Chiroptera > Rhinolophidae > Rhinolophus > Rhinolophus hipposideros. The sequence goes on from NC_138051.1 coordinate 37,813,608, forward strand.
CAACTTTTTTCTTTTGATACGTTTCCATTGTGGGTGGGTCTACAAAAAAATGAGGGAGTGGTGGGCACTGGAGTGGTGGGCACCAGAGAGTCGGGCTTACAGCAAACAGTGTTTTTGATGTCCCAGATCTTATTTAAACCCTGAATGTGTCAGGTGGTTATTGCACCTGTTGTTCAGTGTGGCTGAAAGTGTCCCCTGAGACACTGCCACTTGTTTCAAGGGACTGTGAACTGTGCTACCCATACATACCTCCCAATTCTGGACATTTTTTTGAGCTTTATCATCATGTTTTCACAACCTGACCACGTGGAGTTCAGTCAAGGGCATAAAAAATACAGCGATCTCTAATGACAAGCCCCCGTCACATTGAAGTCACTGGGTGAGGCCCCCGCATTCACTGGGTTTCTTTAGATAATTACCCAGAAGTGGGATTACTGGGTCCTTCTTTGTTACTTGTTTTTGTTACTTGCCTTTGTTTTAACGTCTATGTTGTCTGCTATAAGTATGGCTCCCACAGTTTTGTTTTTCTGTTTTTTTTGTTTCCATTTTCATGAAACATCTTTTTCCCATCTCTTTACTTTCAGTCTCTGCATGTCTTTTGATCTAAAATGAGTCTTAGGAAAGTTAATTTTGAAGCACCCAGAGCCCAACCTTGAATCTCCAAATCCCCCTGTCCTTTCTCTAGGACACACAATGGGCCTTCATATAGAAGAGGTTCTTGGTATCAGTTCTGTTATCTGAGACCCTGAGGTGACCCCAGCCTATTCCTTGCTGCACTTTCCTCTCTGCCCAGACATCTCTCCTCTCCCCGACCCCCTGCCAGTCTGCACCTCCACAGCTCAGTCATGACTTTCTCAGGAAAGCCGCGTCTGGCCTGCCAACCAGATCAGATCTCTTTGCGGTCTGCTCCCCTCTCCTCTGTAGCTCTTACTACAGTTTGTAATTCTAGATTTGATTTCTATCTACATCCCCCTCTAGAAGATAAGGTCATTGAAAGCAGCAATTCTTTTTCGCCCACCATCGCATCCTCAGCACCCTGCACAATACCTTGTCCACGGTAGAAGCTCAATAAATATTTGTTGAATGAGTGAATGAACTATGATTCACTTCATTACGTGTCAATCTTTGAAGAGTCTGTCTGGCAAACCCATTTCTCATGGCAAACAACACACTTTGGGGGGCAGTCACTAACCAGTGAACACTGTATGTGTTAGCACCACAATATTTCTACTTGTGGGTTTTGATACTCCAACCCCATATTTTATTAAAGTATTTCGTTCAGAGTGGTAAAAAACACTCTGTTACTGGCTTGCGGGCAGTTAAACCTGGCTCTGAGGGAAGGGGTCATGTTACGACACTGCAGATAAGTGAGGATACCAGTGCCGAGGGGGGGAGAGGCTGAGAGAACACCCCAGCACCTGCCTGGGGACATTCTACCTTCTCCCTTCAGCTGTGTGGATTGCAGAAGGTTTGAACATGGGGTGGACAGTCCCAGAACCGAGTGACAGGTATTCCTATGATTCCCACTGTCATGAGGTGGCTCTTTGGAGGGGTCTCAGAATGAGACTATTTGGTTGGCTTCAAACATGTCCAAGTTTGCTTTGTGATTTGTCAAGTCATCACACCCTATGCTGTTGGAAGATGACAACAATATGTTTGACCAAAAAAAAAAAAAAAAAAAAAAGACAACCAAGCAGCTGTGAGGTGGCGGGATGAGCTAGGCCTTGGAGTCAGAACCATCCTTCAGTTCACGGGTTCTCAGTAAAAGTCACACATCAGGAAGGAACCCTCAGCGAATGGAAGGAGAAGCTCCTGTGAAGCAGTGTGGGAAGGTGGGAAGGGCACTGGGCTTGTTGTCAAGGTAATAACCATTACCTTCCACAAAGCATTTGCTACAGGTGAGAGCCGTGTTGAGCACTGTGCTTGCATACAAAGGTGAATGAACTCTTTAGAATTGTGCCAGTACAGCAGCTACGAAACACATGCAGCTACTGAACACTTGGAATGTGGGTAGTCTGAATTCAGATGTGCTGCAAGTATAAAATATACGCTGGATTTTGAAGACTTGGTATGAAACAAATACAAAATATCTCATTAATAATTTTTCATATGGGATATATGTTGAAAAGATAATGTATTGGGTTAAATAAGATATATTACTAAAATTAATTTCACCTGTTTCATTTTGCTTTCTAAAATGTGGCTACTAGAAAATTAAAATTACATGTGACTGACATATTTCTATTGGATAGCACTGCTCTAGAGTACTATAAAGATGAGTAATTATTGTTATGGTAATTTCAGACAGAACTGTATTCCATTTCACCACTGAGCTCAGCCCCTAGACAGTTTGGCATACAATGAGTCCCCATTTTTCTATAATTTTTTTAACTGGGGAATTTTGGGGACAGTGTGTTTCTCCAGAGTCCATCAACTCCAAGTTGTCCTTCAGTCTAGCTGTGGAGGGCACAGCTCAGCTCCAAGTCCAGTCACTGTTCTCAATCTTTAGTTGCAGGGGGCACAGCAAACCATCCCATGAGGGAATTGAACCGGCAACCTTGTCGTTCAGAGCTCGCACTCTAACCAACTGAGCCATCCGGCTGCTCCTCTGGAAGCTCAGTGGCAGCTCATTGTCTTCAATCTAGTTGTGGAGGCACAGCTCACTGGCCCACATGGGAATCGAACCGACAACCTTGTTCAGAGCTCGTGCTCTAACCAATTGAACCATCCGGCTGCCCCATCTATAAATTTTTTTAATGAATTAAAAAAAAACACCTGTAGGTTTTAATCTTTTGAATTCAGTCTTTCTGATGTGTGTTTTATTGTTGTTGTTGTTTTCAAACAAACCAGGTCTTCCGAGTGGAGGGAAGTCTCTAAGTCTGAGGCATATGTACTCAAAGTATGTAGATGACACTTGAAAACATTGTGACCCAGATTTTTTGTTTGGGTAACTGGAAAGTAAACTTCATCTTGCAGAGCATTAAGAATCACTGTTCCCTTACACACAGTGGAGATGATCCCCGTTTTTACTTCTGTTACTAATCAAATGCTACATATCCCAATTCATAATAATATCTGAATCATTACAATTGTTTCAAACCACTGTCTATGAAAGCATATCATTTTAATGCATGCCTAAATTTCATCTTGTTACTTTTGACCCATCATTCTAGTCTTGATAATTTTGGATCCTGATTCTCTCACTGAGCACGTGCTATCCCTTTCAGCTTTGTGTACATCTGCAAATTTCTTTTAGACTTATCATTCATTCAGGTCACTACCGTGTTTCCCCAAAAATAAGACCTAGCTGGACAATCAGCTCTAATATGTTTTTTGGAACAAAAATTAATGATTTTTGTAGTAAAATAAGACCGGGTATAATATAATATAATATAATATAATGTAATGTAATGTAATGTAATGTAATGTAACGTAACGTAACGTAACATAATATAATATAATAAATATAACATAATATAATATAGTATAATACTGGGTCTTATATTAATTTTTGCTCCAAAGGACGCATTAGAACTGATTGTCTGGCTAGGTCTTATTTTCAGGGAAACACGGTAAATGAGAATGGGGCTTAAGACAGAACAGTCAACTAAATTATAATTTCCATAAGGACAGAGGGACAAAAGTTATATAGATGAGATAGAAGACTGATCTACATTCCACATTGGAGTTATATCACAGGAAACTGCAACTTATAAGGATTTTTGCTTTCGTTTGGTGACAATACCTGATGTGACACATAAGCCCCAACACTGCAGAGGTTTAACACAACAGAAGTTTATTTCTCCCTCACATAACAGTCCAGTGCTAATGTTCCTGGTCTGTGGGTATCAGTCCTCCCTCTGCTGACTCAGAAGGCCTAGGGGATTTCTTCCCTCACATGGCTCTACCATCTCCTAGGACCTTGCCATCCTCTACACCCAATCAGCAAAGAGCTTGGAGAAGACACCCAAATTTCTTAAGCCTGGCCTGAAAGTGGTTTATAATGACTTCTGTTCTGTTCATGTTGCATCAATGCGAATTTAGCATATGGTCACAACTAGACATAAGGGGAGCTGGAAATACAATTCCTGGATGGGAAGCCCCTTTCTAGAAATGCACTATACTATGAAAGAGGAACATGAAGTCTGATAGACAGCAATCTGTCTCTATTGATAAATGGTAACTTTTTCTATAAGGATGAATGCAAACATGTGTAGATGTATTTTCAGACTTCATCCAACATTACCCATTATCACTGTCCCCTAATCACGTGAACATTTAAAATGCATTGCATAAATTAGTAGGAATAACAAAAGACTGTGCAACCATTTGTCTTTTGTAGGAATACTACACTATTGCACCAAAGGCAATGGTCATAAAACTATACCCCCAAGATGGAATAAGTTAGGCAGAGGGGAATGAAGGAGGGAGTGGCAAGATGACCAACATCCACCTCTATTCACTCCATGAGAATGGCAGAAGCAGAAAGAGGGCAAAATGAATCAATTTGAGGGAGGCTGTAGTCTATCCTCCTTATCACCCTTCAAGCTGGTGCAAAAGAATTGGTGTCAACTGTTTTCCTTTTTTTAATTTTAGTAACAGAAGTCACATGGTTATTCATATTTGCTTTCTCCTGGCCAAGGTCTCTGGATGACTTGCCAGCTAAATACCTTAGAAATTGTCATATGAATATGTGCAAAATTACGTAAAATGTGAAAGAGTAAACATAACAATGACCCTTCAATTTTTTTTATATTCCCCACAGTGCCTGGCTGTGCCGTGCCACAGCACACATCTGCTAAATATCTGTTGATTTTTGATGGATTCAGGAGAACCCAGAGTTTATAGTTGTGTCTTATCTGAGTATTCTGTTCTAAAGTATTTATTTTTTAATAGTTTTACTCGTGTATATATTGAAGGCATCAGTTTCCTTTATAGATATGTCTTTCGGTGATGTGAAGGGGGTACATTCTATAAAAATGTACCAAAAACTGAGGTCTTTCCATGTCTTTAGTTCTGAATCTGCTATCTAGCTCTGAACTTGGCAATTGGTGATGGAACTAAATTTCTGTTCTTTACATAATTGGAACATAATAAGTAAAAATGTCTTAAAAATCTGAATATAGACATTTTTCTGTTTAAAAGAGCAGTTACTTTTGATCATATCATGCTTATTTATCTATGTGCTAATGTGGGGCAGGGAGGGGATTGACAGTATGCAATAAATGCCTTGTTGTAAATAGCCTTATAAAAATATATTATGCTCTGCTTGTTTCTTTTCTTTTTTTTTAAAGGAGGGCGCAGCTCACAGTGGCCCATGAAGGGATCGAACCGCCAACCTTAGTGCTACCAGCACCACGCTCTAACCAACTGAGCTAATTGGCCACTCCTACTTGTTTTTTCTTTCGTTATTTTGTTTTTTTTTGTTGTTTTTTTTTTCACTTCTGCAGTGTCCACTGCTCCCTTTCACCATGATTTTTAAAATAATTTATTGGGATAACATTGGTTAATATAACAACATTATGTAAATTTCAGATGCATAAAATTATAGTACAATATCTGTATACTCAATTATGTGCTTACTACCTGAAGTCTAGTCCCCTTCTGTCACCATATATTTGACTCCCTTCATCCTCTTTGCCCTCCTACCATGTTCCTTCCCCTCTGGTAACCACCATTCTGTTCTCTGTAACTATGAGTTTGTTTGTGGTTGTTCATTGCTTTTTGTTTTATATCCCATATATGAGTGAAATCATACAGTTCTTGTCCTTTTCCATCTGACTTAGCATAATACTCTCAAGATCCACCCATGTTGTAAAAAATGGCAATATTTCATCTTTTTATGACTGAGTAGTATTCCATCGTATGTACGTACCACATCTTCTTTATCCAATCATCCATCGAAGGACACTTAGGTTGTTTCCATGTCTTGGCTATTGTAAATAATGTTATGTTCTGCTGTTTTAAGACATTCCTCCCTTAAAGAGGGAAGGTCTTTTTATCTGTGACTAAATCTCAGCAGGCACATACACACACACAGAGATTGATATATTTAACTACATTAAAAAGAAAACATTCCTGCATGGCAAAAATACTACAAGCAAAGTCAAAAGACAATGTAAAATTTGGGGAAATATGTGCAGCTTGCATAATTAAAAGCTAATTTCCCTGTTTATAAAGAACTCTCAGAAATAAAACAAAAACAAAAACCAAAAACCAGCGATAACCCAATAGAAAAATGAGCAAGGGATTATATAAAAAACCATACATAGAAAAGAAACACAATGGGCCTTAAAAATATGAAAAGATGTTCTACCTCTCATAAGTGTAAATTAAAGCTGCACTGAAGATATTTTTTACTGAAAGTTTGGCAAAAATCTGAACTATTGATAATACGCTCTGTAGGTGAGGGTGTGGGAGAAAATAGGAGGGTGTTGTGTAACAACTTCTGCAGAGAGCAATTTGACAATATTCCTCAAAACCAAAAACGCACTTACCTTTCCATCCAGCAATTCCACTTCTAGGGATTTACCTCAAAGATATAACTTACATACAAATTAACATATATACTAAGTTATTCATTGTACTATTGTTTGTAATAGCAAAAATACTGGAAACCTAAATGTCCATGGATGAGAGGACTGGATAATTAATTTATGACCCATTCATACAGAACACTATCATACTATGCAAAATTTTTTTAAAATAAGGATACTCTCTGTGAGCTGATATGGAAAGAATTTTAAGATATATTAAGGAGAAAAGCAAGATACAGAACAGTGTGAACAGTATGTTACATTTTGTGTGAAAGAGAGGACATTATTCCTCTCTATGTGCTTAATGGTACACAAATAACAGTGGGAGAGAGCAGATGGGAATTGGTGGCTAAGAGATACCAGAGGAGGGAGACTTTGTGAAAAAGTTTCAACTATCCCCTGATGTTTGAACCTTGTGAATGTATTGCCTATTCAATAAGTCAAACTTGAAAAAGTAACAAGATCTCAATAAACTTTTACTGCAGATTTGGTAAAATGATGATGGTCTTAGAAAAATGTGAATTTTCATGACTAGTGACATAATTTTATAGTACAGACTGTCTTGCATGGCTTGTCTTGTGCCCAAGTCTTTTCTCCCCAATGAAACTGCCAGCCCTCGCCTCTTCCAGAACTTGAGTCGTGTCTAACCTGGGCACCCAGTCATTGTCTGAGGACAACTTGTTGGCTGATCAGGCCTCCTGGGCTTTCATCTCTTTTTATCACGAGCACTTCTTATGTTTTCCACTTCTTCCTTAATCCAAAATATTAGAGGGGAAGGTCAAGGTAGAAAGTTGCCAGGTAAATTGGGTGTCCTGAGAGTGTATCTTCATGTTTAAAAAAAAAAAAAAAAAAAAAAAAAAAGCAGTTTCCATCTCATTGATGATAATGTGTTTGTTTTCTATACAATCAATTACTTATTGTGTGTTGGATGGCATTTTCTGCTTGAAATGGCTGTTTGTAACAAGTGCCAACATTTAAAAATCTATTTCCTCCACTACTGTTTCAATGTTGACAACTCTACTGTTAGAATCTGCAAGTTGGTGTCTTTCGAGCCAAAGGGTAATTCAGCTGAGATGTTTGATTTTACGATACAAATGTGATCTCACTTCTCCATGTGAGCTGCTTCCTGAAAAATCACTTAGTGGAGGAAAGACAAAAAACTTAAGACTCCAGCGCGTGCTGCGCTGACCGCTGGGGCTGGCGGCAGCAAGGGCAGCCAAGTCTGACAGACTCCCGCCAAGGCGAGAGGGGCCCCGGGATCCCCTCCAAGAGACGGAAAGCCGCCTTCCACCAGCCTCTGGAGGTGGGAGTGGAGGGTCCCCCCTGCAGGATCCTCTGAGAATTGTTCTAAGCAAAGCATTTTAGCCTTGTGTCTCCTGGGAGCCTGGGTGTAAAGGGCAGCTTACCGCCCTGCTGGCCTGCTGCTTCCTGGTGGGGGTGTCTAGGCGAGCAGTGGTGAGCCAGGGGCCTGAGAAGCACTGGGAGAACGGGTGTCATCCGCTAACTTCAAGGCTGGAGCTCCAGGGCCCAGCCTGGACAGCGCTGTCCCATGACCGCACACAGCCCCTCCCCCAGGACAGAGAGAGGACAGCTCACGGGTGGCTCCCCTGAGTTTAACTCTCTTCCCTTCCACCTCACAGCCTTTTCTTTTTTCCAGCCCCAGCTTTCCTTTTCTAATTCACTCCCAGCTAAAGAGAATCTAGAACACAAATGTTTGGACAAGTTATTTGATGGCAATTAATTAACACCGCTGGGCCTCGATTTCCTTTTTTGTATAGTGAAATCAAACTTTACAACTTGTAGAAAACTATTTGGTAGTTTCCTATAGTTAAATATACACTTACTCAATTCAACTCCTAAGTATTTACCCAAGAGAAACTAAAATCTCTGTCCACTGTAATATTCATAAGAGCTTAATTCATAATAGCCAAAGACGAAACAACTCGAATGTCCATCAACAAGAAAACTGAAAACACGTTGTGATGTTTTCATACAATAAAATACCACTCAGCAATAAAAGGAATAAACTACTGATACATGCTTCAGCGTGAATGAATCTCAAAAGCATTACACTAAATAAGGCAGATGCTGTGATTCCATTAATATGAAGTTTTAGAAAAAGCAAAGCTAATCTATGGTATAAGAAATCAGAATTAGTGGTTTCTTTGGATGTTATGGACTGAGAAGGGCAGAGGGAACTTTCTGGAGAGATGGAAATGTTTTATATGTTGACTGAGGTGAAGGTTACATGAGTACGTGTATATACATTTGTCAAACTCATAAAATTGTGCTTTAAATTTAATATGCTTTAGGTAAATTAAACTTCAATTTAAAATTATCTTAAAAAAATAATAGTATCTACCTTATAGGGTTGTTGTAATTATTAAATGAGAGAATGTGTAAAGTGTTTAGAGTAGTGCCTGGCACAGATATTACCATATAAATATTTATATAGAATTTATAGTATATTCATGAAGTATTTACATAACATTTGAGTATACTATTTATAATTAATCCAAAATCTGTGACATTGTGGGAAAGACTTACATTTTAAAGTACTATATGTCAGAATTTTCCGTAAAGGAAATCATACCACTGTCCGCACTTCATAGGAGGTTGTGAGGAGCATTTGTGTTTGATTAATAATATTTTTTCTTTTTTATTATTAGTTTCAGGTGTTGATTAATAATATTTTAATGTGGATAGTTAAGTCATCCAATTTAACTTCTGACATAATTTCTATATCTGTGAAATGTTGCTTCAAGTCTCAGTACCAAAGAAGCACAAATGAAGCAAGGGACCCCACACATTCTTGTGACCTGGACACTACATATGCAACAATCCCACAATGAGTGTTCATTAGATGTACCAGAAGACATCACCTCAGATATGACTATTTAAACTTCCCCTCTCTGAGGCTGTTTGGAGTAGGAGAAAGATCTTGACTGCCTGGATTTATTTGAATGTTAGTTTAGCCCTTGTTACAGGTGATATTGGGAAAGGTACATAAATTAACCTCACTAATCCTCAGTTTCCATATCTGTAAAATGGTATCATACTTACCCTCTGTGGATTTGGGGGATAGTTGGATAAGAGAAGTTACATGTTTCAGAAATAAAAACTGGACTGATTGCTGCAGAGGGTAAATGCTGGTGATGAGAGGGTTTTTGTTGAGCAGGCTGTCTGGTATGGGACAAAGTATGTGTTCCCATAAGCAGTGTGGAAAAGGAAGGGCCCAGGCTGCTCTTTTCTGCATGAGTAAAGGGGAGAGAGGGAGAAACCCAGATGAAGATCTTGGAGGGAGTGTCTGGGGCTGGGCAAGATTCAGAGGCCTCGCAGAGAAAGAGTGGATGGGGAACAGCCAAAAAAGGCGAACACGGGGAGATGTCTGATGGAATGAGATGCTGCACCTGTGCTGTATGTATAACATCCCCTCTCTCCTTGGTCTCCTCGATAAGCCTTCAAAAAATCTACAAGATTTACTAAAGCTCTTGTGTAAATGGATGTTTTGGAGAGGAGTGAGAGGAATTGCTAAGTCCTGCTTCAAGGGTGACACAGGGAGAAAAGATGGGCTGCAAATACCCAAATCTGGATTACCCATGTGCCTTGCACAGTTCTGGGTACGTGCTTAATAAATGACAGGCAGTTCATGTTGTGTTAGAGGTGTGTAGACGTCTGGCAGAAGACATTGCCTCATTCCACAATGGGGGCTCAGGCCAGTACCCCAGCACCAGTGTTTCTATAACAACGAAGGAGTATCTGAGCCTCCAGGTGGATGCTCACGAGGTGAGGCTGTGACTAGAGTGGGTTGTGGGTTCCAGTTCTGCCTCGCCTCTGGGCCGGCAAACCGCCCTCTGTGGGGCGCACATTATTTCTTCCTACTCTGCATTTAGCTTCCTACTGCTAGTCGGTGCTGGGCAGGAGTGGCGAGCCCACCCAGCTGCCGCGCCCCACCGCGTGCATTCTCTCCCAGGCCGCGCGGGTTCAGGGCCCGCCTTCCGGGATCTGGCCACAGTGGCCCATAACCCGGGCTGGTGCCAGGACCCTGTGTTCCCCGCGAGCCCCGAAGTGGGCGGGCGGTATTTCTCACTGCGGCCCTCTGCCCGCGACTCTGGCCTCACGCCTGCCAGCCGCCCTACTCCGGGGCAGGCGGAAGAGAGCGCGAGGACCAGTTCTCCGCCCAGCGCTCTCCCGCGCGGGACGGGCTGGGGTCAAGGTCTCGGCTCTGGCCGCTCGCAGCGCCACCCTCTGGCGCTGAGTCCCAGGGAACGTGCCGGCCGCTCCCGCGCGGATCTTGTGCAGCCGGTTCCGCCGCAGCCCACAGGGCGGAGACCGCAGCGGCCTGGACCCGGCAGCCGGGAGGGAGCGGGGCTGCGGGCCGGGTGGCCACTCGAAGCCACGCTGCGCCAGCCAAGTGGGCGGCCCGCCAGCGCCCCTGGGGCCTGTGCTCTGCCTGATCTGAACGGAATGTTTTAGACAAGAGTTTTATGACGACGCTCGCGAAGTAGCTTGGATTGCGACAGGATGGATAAGACAGGGTCACAGCCTCAATGCGCTCAGGTGGTGATGACTTTGTGGACAAGCCGTCCTCCTGCAGGCGAGTGCGTGGCAGCCCTCCAACCCCCCCAGGAGGGCAGCAGTTCTTGCCTTCTCACCATGACTGTACCCGACCCTCCTCTGCCCTACCCCTCTGCTCCCCAAACCTGTATGTTGGGGATACATGAACTCTCCTGGCTCTGACACCCTTATCTGCTGCTGAGTGTCCATCTTTCTTCTCCTTCTCCCACTATCCTGTCTTCCCCACTGACCCACTCTCCCCCAGACCTTTCCTTAGCCCCACTCCTGACCCTTAACCCTTATAATAGCTTAGCTCCTTCAGCAATAACCTTAGTATTCAACTCCCATCTCTATTCTCATCCTTGTGTCCCCGTCTTCACAATTCTGTGGCTATTTCTGGCTCTCTATTCCCTCACCTCACTAATGTCCATCATTCACATGTGGCTCAAACACTACCCTCCCCCAGCTGTCATCATGGTCCCTGACTCACAGCTCACCCCCACTTCCCTTGAATCTGGAGTGGCTGTCCCAGTCCAGCACAGAACCTTCTCCTGACCTGGCCTGATGGCGTTTGTGTGACCTGCTGGTATCCTCCCGTGAGATTCCAGCTCCTGCCCTGCTCCAGGCCCCACCTGAGCCTGTATCCTCACCTGTGCTCACAGAGCTATCAGTGAAGTCCAGAGGCCTGGCACGATCCTCTCTTCTTGTCCAGCAGGACTGCTTGGGTCCATGCAGATTCAAGCTCCTGCTTTTCCTGCCCAACGGATTAAATTCCCGTGTCTTAATCTCACCTGCCATTGAGAGTTCTGCATCCCCCAAAGTCCTCCTGGGATGATGGAGGAGGAGGGGAGTTTGCTTCATCTTCCCTTCTGGCACACCCAGAGATGCTGTTCAGTCAGCTAAACATTCCCACCAAGAACTGGTAAAGGAAGCAAGGGCTGATTTGATCCTCAGAGTCTCTGCTGCCCGTTTCCTGAAGTTGACAAGGCATCATAGCCACTCTGCCTCGGTAGCACCTCACCACCCTAGGCTGGACAGCCAGTCACATGCCAAGGGAGGTGGGACTCCTCTTTCCAGGGGCACTCAGGATGTGTGCTATGGATGGGTACCCAAGAAGATACATGCATGCAGGTCCCTTATACCCAAGAGGACTCCACAGAGCTATTCTTGGCCCATTACTGAGGACAAAGTATGTCATGTCTGGATGAAGTCAAGAGTCTATCCCTGAAAGGATAGTGCTTCTCATATTTAAGGATTTTTTGCACCAGGAAAAACACTAGAGGAGGGGCCAGCAGGGGGTGGCCAACTTTTTACTTTGCCAAAAATTTCATTGATAATAATTGCCATCTACTGTCACCATCATTTCATTTATAAACAAACTTCTTAATTCTAAAAATATGGGAATGACATCATTAAAAGATTACTAACAGATTTTGCTTTCTTTTTTTTTTACTTTTTGTTTTGAAAAGATTTCAAACTTAACAGAAAAGTTTCAAGAATTACAATGAACTCCTATATACTCTTCACTCAGATTTGCCACTTACTAACATTTTGCCATATTTGGTTCATTATTCTCTTGGGCTCTCTCCGTACATATATACACATACATGCACAGAGAGGGGAGGGGAAATAGTCTTTCTATATACATAAATTTCTTATCTGAACCACTTGAGAGTAAATTATTGATATGGCGCCTCTTAACCGTGAAATATTATACTACATGACTTATCAAAATCAGGAAATTTAACATCATTGATACAAGACTATTATCTAATCTACATACCTTCTTCAAATTTTGCCAATTGTTCCAATAATGACCCCCCCACCCCCACTGCTGTTGCTCCTTCTTCCTTCCCCTCTGCCTCCTCTTCCTTCCCTCCTCCCTCTCTTCTTCCTTCTCCTTATCCACTTCCTCCTCCTCCCCATCACCACCTCCTGTCTCCTCCCTCTTCTCCTCCTTCTTTCTCTCCTCCTCCTCCTCCCCCATTCTTCTAATAGCTCTTGTTATTTCTAGTTTAGGATCTAGTTCAGGATCACATATTGCATTTAGCTGTTATGTCTCTTTAGTCACCTTCAATCTGGAACAGTCCCTCCACCTTTCTTTGCCTTTCATGACATTGACGTTTTAAAAAAAGTACAGTCCAGTTATTATGTACAATGTCCCTCAGTTGGAGTTTGTCTGATGTTTCCTCCTAATTATATTCAGGTAATACATTTTTGCCAAGAATACCACAGAAATGATGTGTCCTTTCTCAGTATATCCCATCAAGAGGCACATGACATTTCTTTGTCCTATTTTGAGAGATGTTAACTTTGGTTACTTGGTTAAAATGGTGGAGACTAGGTTTCTCCACTGTTAAATTATTATTTTTCCCTTTGGAATCAGTAAGTTGTCAGGTGAATTAACACATATTTTAACTGAAATAAAATTGGCTTTTTGGAAAACATACTTCATAGTCCTTATTTTCCTAATTTTGCTCTTGTCTGGTGAAAATATCTTTAATAAATCATCAGTTTTCCATAGACTGGCTCTTGAAAATCACTGCACAAAGATGCAAACAAATCATTTAGCTAACAAATACTTGAGTACTATATACGTCAGGCTCTGTTCCACACCCTGCCCTCTCCATTTAAACCCTTCTTCTTGAGTCGACCTTGACAGACTGGCCCTAGGCTTGGATTCTTGAGCTACTTGAGAACAGGAGCTGATTGATACAGCACACGTTAGGTAGTCATTCTAGAACCTAACAGAGTGCTAGAAGGAGTCCTGCTCTCAACTCCATGGATTCAGCAAGGATTTCCTGTGATGAAATAAATAACATCTCTTACGTATGTGTTTATATATTAATTAACACTCCCTAAGTTATACCAGTTAACAAACAACTCTAAAATTTCAGTGCCTTGCAATAACAAAAGTTTATTTCTCATGCAGAAAACATAGCCCCTATCTGGAACATTCCATTCTCATGACAGAGGGAAAAGGGAAGTGGTGGAAGCCCGCCATAGTTCTTAAGCCTTCTGCAGAGAAAAGCATAGTCACTCCCACTCATATTTCATTGGCCAAAGCAAGTCCTATGGCCATGCCTGCCATTAATGGGGGAGGGAAGTATATTCCTTCTACAAAGAGGAGTGCTGCAAATCACATAGCAAGGGGAGGGGATATATATATATATATATATATACACACCTTAGAGGAAAGGATAGAATATAATCAAGATCAACAAACAAAATAATAAGTATGGTACCTCTGTTTTATAGAGAGCCTAACTTCCAATTTTCAGAAAACACAGGAGGCAGAACCAGTTAAACAATGCCATGAGGAAACAATCACTAAATCCAGAATGTGGAACATTCTGTAAAACAGCTGGCCTGCAGTCTTCAAAAGGACAATGTCATAGAAAAAGAAAAGAATAAATAATCTAGACTAATTCATGAGCTTTGATTGAATCTGATTTTTAAAAAAGCTATAATTGGGAACAATGAGGAAATTTTCATATAGACTAATATTAGGTGATATTATGGAATTATTGTTAATTTTCTTAGGTGTGATAATGGTTTTGAAATTATGTAAGGGAATGACGTTATTTTAGGAAATGCATTGCTAATGTATTTAGGAGTGAAGTGACATGATATTCATAATTTACTTTCAAAAGGTTCAGTAAAAAATGTGTATATACATATATATGAGAGAGAGAGAGAGAGAGAGAGAGAGAGAGAGAGAGACACGTGATAAAATGCTAAAAATAGTTGAAGCTTGGTGGAAAGTATAGGGGTGTTCATGGGATTACTCAACTTCTTTTGTGTTTTTGGATTTTTTTAAAATAAAAAGTTGGAAGGAAAAATATATAGGTGTAGTGTGATTAATAAAAATAACCACTCCTTTAAAATGCTGCTGAATGTATAGTATTTTTTATGTTTTTGTAAGCACAGATTAATATCTATTTCTCTATATATATATTTTTTAAACTCCCACCCCACCCCCTCCCCTTTGGCAGCCATCAGCTTGTTCTCTATATCTATAGGTCTGTTTCTGTTTTGTTTATTTATTTATTTATTTTGTTCTTTTTAGATTCCACATATAAGTGAGATCATACAGTATTTGTCTTTCTCTGTCTGACTTATTTCATTTAGTGTAATACCCTCCAAGCCCATCCATGTGGTTGCAAATGGCAACATTTCATTCTTTTTTATTGCATGTATATATATATATATGTATATATATATATATATATATATATATATATATATATATATATAACTTTTCTTCACATGCACACACAATGTTTATTGTTTTTATGATTAGATAATTAACACATGTCCATCATAGAAAATTTGAAAAGTACAAAAAAAATCAAAACCATTATCTCTCCACCCAGACAAACCTCCATTAACTCTCACCCCTCTCTGGACTGTCCTTTTTATTATCTTCAAATCTCATTTTCCTTAATCAGCTTTATTTAAAGGACTACATGGCTATTTTCATGGCTACTGTTGAATTTTGCATTTGATATACTTTGTAATGGGAACATTATAATACAACTTCACATTGTTTAGATCAGTATTTAACTTGTTTTTTAAAGATTTTTATTTAAAAATATAGCTAACATACAATATTGTATTAGTTTCAGGTACACACCATAGTTATTCAACATTTATATACCTAAAGAATTGACCCCCATAAGTCCAGTAACCATTTGACACTCTCCCACACTATCGCAATATTATTGACTATACTCCCAATGTTGTACATTACATCTCCATGACTTACTTGTTTTATACCTGGAAATTTGGACCTCTTATTTCACTTCACCTTCCTCTCCCCCCTATAAAATTTTTCAATATTATGTTAATTTAAGGTGTACAGGTGGTTAGACATTTACTTAATTTAAGAAGTGATCCCCCTGACAGTGTAGTACCCAACTGACACCATACATAGTTATTACCATATTATTGACTATATTCCCTATGCTTTACTTTACACCCCCATGACTATTTTGTAACTACCAATTTGTACTTCTTAATCCCTTCACCTTTTACACCCACCCCCTGCGCACCCCCTCCTATCTGGCAACCATCAATATGTTCTCTGTATCTATGAGTTTGTTTCTGTCTCGTTTGTTAATTTTGTTCTTTAGATTCTACATGTAAGCAAAATCACATTGCATCTGTCTTTCTCTGTCTGACATACTCCACTCAGCACAATGCCCTCCATCCATGTCACTGTAGATGGCAAGAGCCCACTCTTGTCCATGGCCGAGCAATATTCCATTGTATATATGTACCACTTCCTCTTTATCCACTCATCCATAGATGGACACCCAGGCTGCCCTCACACCTTGGCCATTGTAAACCACGCTGCAATGAGCATATGGGTGCACATGTCCCTTTGAAGTAGTGTTTTGGGTTTCTTAGGATAAATACCTAGAAGTGGGATTACTGGGTCCTTCTTGGTCTCTTGTTATAGACTTCGTTTTGGTTTTTTGGTTTTTTTTTATTAAAACTTTTTATTTATTTTAAGTGTATTTTTCCAGGACTCAAGTCAAGTAGTTGTTTCAATTCAGTTGTGGAGGGCGCAGCTCACAGTGGCCCATGTGGGGATCGAACCGGAAACCTTGTTGTTAAGAGCACTGCACTCTAACCAGTGAGCTAACCCGCTGCCCTAGACTTTGTTTTAAAATCTGTTTTGTCTGGTATAAGTATTGCTACCCCAGCTTTTTGTTTATTTGTTTCCATTTTTATGAAATATCTTTTCCCATCCCTTTACTTTCAGTCTGTGTGTCTTTCAATCTGAAGTGAGTCTCTTGTAGGCAGCATATGTAAGGGTTTTGTTTTCTTATCTATTCAGCCACCCTATGTCTTTTGATTGGAGTATTTAATCTATTTACATTGAAAGTAACTTTTGATAAATATGTAGTTTTTGCCTTTTTGTTATTCATATTTTTGATCATCTTTTTCCTTCATCTTAAAGAAGTCCCTTTAACATTCCTTGTAATACTGGTTTGGTGGTGATGAACTCTTCCGGCTTTTTCTTGTCTGGGAAGCTCTTCATCTGTCTTTTGATTGTAATTGATGGCCTTGCTGGGTACAGTACCCTTGGTTGTAGGTCCTTGCTTTTCATCACTTTGAATTTTCCTGCCAATCCCTTCTGGCCCGCAAAGTTTCTGTTGAAAAATCATCTGAGAAATCTTATGGGAGCTCCCTTATAAGTAACTTGTTGCCTTTCTCTTGCTGCTTTTAGGTTCTCTATTTTTCTTTCATCTTTGCCATTTTAATTATAATGTGTTTTTGGTGTGGGCCTGTTTGGGTTCATCTTGTTTGGGACCCTCTGCGCTGCCTGGGCTTGTATGTCTATTTCCTTTGCCAGGTTAGGAAAGTTTTCAGTCATTATTTCTTCAAATGCGTTCTCAATCCCTTGCTTTCTCTTCTCCTGGTACTCCTATGATGCCAATGTTGGTACGATTGATGTTAAACTATTCTAATTTTAAAACAACTCTTTTTGCTGTTCTGATTGGGTGTTTTCTGCTACCTTGTCTTCCTCATAGCTGATTTGATCCTCTGCTTCATCTAGTCTGCTGGCGATTCCTTCTAGTGCGTTCTTCATTTCAGTTATTATATTTTTCACTTCTGAGGGGTTCTTATTTATAGTTTCTATGTCCTTTTTTCTGCTTGCTATCTTTTTGTTGAAGCTCTCACTAAGTTCCTTGAACATCCTTATAACCAGTATTTTGAACTTTGTATCTAGTAATTGCTTGCCTCCATTTTGTTTAGTTCTTTTTCTGGAGTTTTCTCCCGTTTTTTCTTTTGGGGTGCATTTCTTTGTTTTCTCCTTTGATTGCCTCTTTGTGTTTGTTTCTATTTATTAGGTAGATCTGCTAATTTCCCAGTCTTGGCCAGGTGGCTTTATGTAGTAGATGCCCTGAGCGTCCCAGTGGCATTCTCCCTGGTCACTTGCACTGGGTATTTCAGGAATGTCCCTTGTGTGGGTTGCGTGTACCCTCCTGTTATAATAGAGCCTTGATTGCCGTTGGCACATCAGTGGGTGGAACTGACCCTCAGGCTGATTTGCTGTGGGGTTTGGCCATGTCCACAGCTTACGGGCTGCTGTACAGTGGGCTTACCCCATGGAGCAGGATTTTCCCTAGTGAGCTCTGATATCTGCTGAGACTGCTCTTTGGGTGTGCCACTTGTGCTAATTGGGTGATGCTCTGCTGTGGTCTGAAGCCTACCTCCAAATATGTTGGTTCTGGGGTCTCATGGGAAGGTCTCAAGTGCAGGCCCAGGTCACCCACTGCCTGTGACCACCCTGGGGTTACCAGATATACCACATCTTCTTTATCGATTCATCTATTTATGGATATCTAAATTGTGTCCATATCTTGGCTATTACTAGCTATGCTTTAGTGAACATAGGGGTGCATATATTCTTTTGAATTAGTGTCTTTGTTTTCTTCAGATAAACACCCAGAAGTGGAATTGCTGGATTGTATGGCAGCTCTATCTTTAATTTTTTGAGGGATCTCCGTACTTTTCCCATAGTGGTTGCACTAATTTACAATCCCACCAACAGTGTTTGGGGGTTCCCTTTTCTCCATATTCTTGCCAGCCCTTGTTATTTGTTGATTTATTGATGATAGCCATTCTGACAGATATGAGGTGATGTCTCACTGTGGTTTTAATTTGCATTTCTCTGATATGACATTGAGCATTTTTTCATATGTCTATTGGCCATCTGTACGTCATCTTGGGAGAAATATCTATTCAGTTCCTTTGCCCACTGTTTAATTGGATTTTTTCTTTCTTTCTGGTGTTAAGTTGTAAGAGTTCCTTATATTTTTTGGATATTAACCACTTATCAGATGTATCATTGGCGAATATCTTCTCCCATTCAGTAGGTTGTCTTTACATTTTGTTGATGATTTCCTTTGCTGTGCAAAAAGTTTTTAGTTTGATGTAGTCCATTTGTTTATTTTTTCTTTTGTTTCCCTTGCTTGAGGAGATATATCCAAAAAGATATTGCTAAGAGCAATGTCAAAGGGTTTACTGCCTATGTTTTCTTCTAGGAGATTTATGGTTTCAGGTCTAACATTTGTCTTTAATCCATTTTGAGTTTATTTTTGTATATGGTGTAAAAAAAATGGTCCACTATTTTCTTTCTTTCTCTTTTTCTCTCTTTCTCTCTTTCTTTCTTTTTTGCATGTATCTTTCCAGTTTTGCTAATACCATTTATTGAAGAAACTGTCTTTATCTCATTGTATGTCCTAGCTTCCTTTGTCATAAATTAATTGACTATATAAGTGAGGGTTTATTTCTGAGCTCTTCAGTCTATTCCACTGACCTATATATCTGTTTTAATGCCAATACCATACTGTTTTAATTATTGTAGCTTTGTAGTATAGTTTGATATCAGGGAGCATAATGCCTCCTACTTTGTTCTTTCTCAAGATTTCTTTGGCTGTTTAGGGATTTTTTTGGTTCCATATAAATTTTAGGATTAGTTGTTCTAATTCTGAGAAGAATGTCATTGGTATTTTAAGAGGGATTGCATTTAATCTGTATATTACTTTAGGTAGTAAGGACATTTTAACAATATTAATCCTTCCAGTCCATGAGCAAAGTTTATCCTTCCATTTATTTGTATCTTGCTTAATTTCTTCCTTTAATGTCTTATTGTATTTTTTTGTTTGTTTGTTTTGTTTTTCTTATTGTTTTTAAAGTATAGGTCTTTCACCTCTTTGGTTAAATTTATTTCTAGGTATTTTATACTTTTTGATGCAATTGTAACTAGGATTGTTTTCATAATTTCTTTTTCTGGGTTTTCATTATTGATGTATATAAACACAGATTTCTGTATATTGATTCTGTATTCTACAACTTTACTGAAGTCATTTATTAGTTCTAATAG
Source organism: Rhinolophus hipposideros (assembly GCF_964194185.1). Lineage (NCBI taxonomy): Eukaryota > Metazoa > Chordata > Mammalia > Chiroptera > Rhinolophidae > Rhinolophus > Rhinolophus hipposideros. The sequence goes on from NC_138051.1 coordinate 37,833,603, forward strand.
TTTTTTGGTGGAGTCTTTAGGGTTTTCTATATGTAATATGTCATCTGCAAATAATGAGACTTTTACTTTTTCTTTTCTAATATGGATGCCTTTTCTTTCCCTTGTCTGATTGCTGTGGCTAGGACTTCCAATACTCTGTTGAATAGAAGTGGTGAGAGTGAGAATCTTTGTCTTACTCCTGATCTTAGAGGAAAGGCTTTCAGCTTCTCACCACTGAGTAGGATATTAGATGTTGGTTTGTGATATATGGTCTTTATTATGTTGAGATATGTCCCTTTATAACCATTGTGCTGAGAATTTTTATCATAAAAGGCTGTTGAATCTTGTTAAATGCTTTTTCTGCATCTATTGAGATGATTATATAGTTTTTATCCTTTACTTTGTTAATGTAATATATCATGTTAATTAATTTATAATGTTGAACCATCTTTATATCCCTGGGATGAATCCCACTTGGTCATGGTATATAATCTTTTTAACGTATTGTTGAATCTGATTTGCTAATATTTCATTGAGAATTTTTATATCTATGTTCATCAAGGATATTGGCCTATAATGTTCTTTTTTGTAATGTCTTTATCTGATTTTGGTGTGAGGGTAATGCTGGCCTCATAACATGAGTTTTGAAGCATTCCTTCCTCTTCAATTTTTTGAAATAGTTTCAGAAGGATAGATATTAATTCTTCTTTGAATGTTTGGTAGAATTCACCTGTGAAGCCATCTGAACTTTTATTTGTTGGGAGTTTTTTGATTACTGCTTCAATTTCATTGCTAGTAATTGATCTGTTTCAATTTTATATTTCTTCTTGGTTCAGTCTTGGAAGGTTATATATTCTTAGAAATGTATTCATTTCCTTTATATTGTTGAGTTTGTTGGCATATGATTGTTCAAAGTATTTTTTAATGATTCTTTGTATTTCTGTGATGTTCATTGTAACTTCTCTTTCATTTATGATTTTAATTATATGGGCTCTTTTTTCTTGAAAAGTTTGGCTAAATGTTTGTCTATTTATCTTTTCAAGGAAGCATCTGTTAGTTTTATTAATAGTCTCTATTTTTCTTTTAATTTCTATTTTGTTTATTTCTACTTGATCTTAACTATTCCTAACCTTCTCTTTACTTGGTTTTTGTTCATTCTTCTTTTTTAGTTCCTTTATGTGTAATGTGATTGTTTGTTTGGGAATTTTCTTGTTTCCTTAAAAGGTTGCTGAATTTATAGTATTTTTAAACAATCATTGTAAGTTTTCTCTACCAATTTCTCCTCACTATCATATGGGGAGAAGGTCCTCAATTTTTTTTATAGTTAAAATGGCTCTTAATTCAGTCATTCTGGAAAGTATCTTGGTATTATATGAAGCACTTTACAAACTTCATATCCACTTTGTCTTGGGAATTTAACCAAGAAAATAATCATGAATTTTTGTAAAGATTCGGAAACAAAGAGGTTCACCCCAGTATTATGTCAATGAAAAAAATGGATAGAATTTAAATGCTCGACAATAAATGACTTTAAATAAACTATGACCAGTCACCAAAAGAAAGAAGGAATACCGTAAAAAAAATGTTTTGGGATTAGCCATGTGTTGATAATTGTTGAAGCTGGGTGGTTTGTATATAGAAACCCCTCTACTATGCCCTCTTCTTTAGTATATTTAAATTTTTTCCTTAATAAAAAAAAAAGGTGACCCAGAGCAATATTTAACAAGTGGAAAGATATTCATGTAATATATTTAGTTTATGGGAAAACTAACAGTATGTACTGCATGATACCATTTTTGTTCAAAAAAATGCTTAGAAAAAAGACTGGAAAGATATACATTCAAGTCCTAACCTTGGTTATCTCTGAGGGTTGAATTAACAGGTAATTATTATTATTTCTTTTTCCTTACTTCTTCTTTCTAAAGTTTATAACATGAAAATGAATTACTTTTATATTAAGAAAGAACAATAAAAATTATGTTTGAAGGAATGTTACTGAATTATCCAATGTTTTCTTCTAAGAATATGAAGGAGCCCCACTGAGGGTCCCTGGGGCCTTATTCAGAGGTGGGATAAGGGACCATCCAAAGCCACAAGGTGGCAGTGCTGCTTGCTGAGGCCACCTTGGAGCGGAGCACCCTCTACCGCACCCCTGAGAATGTCCTGCACCTTTTCCTCCAACCCTTCTCCTGGAAACACAGGGGCACCCCCTGAAAGAAAAAAGACAACTTGGTGTACACTGGTGGTTTCTCCTCTCTCTGCACTTAGGTTAGGGGTGCTAATAATGCAAGGTTGCATAGATGGCAAATCAGGAAATGTTCCTTTCCTTGGGGGACCTGGAATGCCTCCCCAACCAACACTTGTCTAGTTGCCTCTAGATGTGACAACAGCTGCCAGTTTGAGTGTTTGTGTGTGTGAAAATGTGTTTTACAAATTGTGTCATTCCCTTGTTTTTATGTGTATGCCTGTTTTAATGTTTAGAACCTGTTCTTTCGTTTCAGAACAATAATGTGGATAAAATGCTGAGGAAAACAGATTTACTTTGTACCTAATTCTATGCATATTTTCTGTTTTCTTCTGCCTCTCAGTCCACACATTGTTGATTGTACTGGAAGTCCTTCCTGCCTTTGACGCAGGATCGATGCACTATGCAGATATAATTGCAACAAATAACTTAACCAATATGAAGTGTATTGTATAGTGCTATCATTTTGCGTTATGCACTCTGGGCTTAAATAAAAGTACTTTATAAAATAATAAAATAACTATATAAAATAATCTTCCAATTAATAAAGTGTTTAATAATTTATAAAAATGGACATTTTCACAATTGTTTTTTTAATGCACCTAATTGTTTAAAGTGTAATAGTTAATGTTTTTTAGTATATTCACAGAGTTCTGTAACTATCACCACAATCAATTTTAGAATATTTTCATCACCCCCAAAAGAAACTGTATCCATTAGTAGCCATGCCTTATTTCCTCCAAAACTCCCTCCCCAGACCTAAATAAACACGAATCTATTTTTCTATACATTTGCCCATTCTGGACATTGTACATAAATGGAATCATACAATATGTGGTTTTTTTGAGACTGGCTTCTTTCATTTGGCCTAATGTTTTCAGGGTTTATCTATGTTGTTGTATATGTCAGTAATTAAGTCCTTTTTATTGCTAAATAATTTTCCATTGTACGGAATTTTACCTTCCTTTCATCAATTGATGGATATTTGGGTTGTTTTTGCTTTGGAGTTATTATGAATAACACTACTATGAGCATTCACCTGCAGTTTTTTTGTGGACATATGTTTTCATTTCTCTTGGTTATATACCTAGGTGTTATAACTCTATGTTTAACCTTTTGAGGAACTACCAGGCTGTTTTCCAGCAGCCCTGTGTGTGGGTTCCAATTTCTCCACATCCTCGAGGACAGTTATTATCTGTCTCTTTGATCATAGTCTTCCCAGTAGGTGTGAAGTGTTATCTTATCCCTGATGGCTAGTGGTCATTTGCATCTTCTTTGGAGAAATGTCTATTCAGATCCTTTGCTCATGTGTTTTAGTTGGATTATTTGTCATTTATTATTGTGTTGTAAGAGTTCTTTATATATGCTAGATACAAGCCCTTTATGAGACATCTGATTTGCAAATATTTTATCTCATTCTGTGGTTTGTCTTTTTACCTTCCTAACGATGTTCTTTGAAGCATAAAAATTTTTAATTTTTATAAAGTTTAATTTATCTATGTTTTTCTTCTGTCATTTGTGTTTTGCCCTCCCCAGATAGTTGATCAGGTCACAAAGATTTATGCCTGTGTTTTCTCCTAAGAAATATATGGTGTATGTAAGTGGGAGGTAGGAGTCCAACTTTATTCTTTGTGACTGGATAGCCAGTTACCCCAACACCATTTGTTGAAAAGGCTATTCTTTCCCCCATTGAATTGTCTTGGCACCCTTGTTGAAAAATCAATTGATTGTAAATGTAAAGGTTTGTTTCTGGACTCGCAACTCTATTTTATTGCTCTATGTCTATCCTTATGCTGGCACCATACTATCTTGATTATTATGAATTTATAGTAAGTTTTGACATTGGGAAGTATGAGTTCTCCAACTTTGTTCTTTTTTCCAAGATTGTTTTGGCAACTCTGGCTCCCTGAAATTTCCATATGAACCTTAGAATCAGTTTACCAATTTCTATAAAAAATCCAGCTGGGATTTTGATATGGATTATGTTGAATCTGTAGATCAATTTGAGGAGCATTAGTGTCTCAATAATATTAAATCTTCTGATCCATGAACATAAGATGTCTTTCTATTAATTCGATGCAAGTCTGCTTTTTAATTTTATTTTTACTGGGCAAAAAGCTAAAATAACAGATAGTTCTGGTTCATGCTCAAACATCTGAGTACCTTGGGTAAAGCCTACCAGGCAGCACAGCTTGAAGATAACAGTCCTCCCTTAACAGTACGGATAGCTGATCAGAATAACATGGAATTGCTGCCACAAACTGCTGGTTTTCTATTGTAAGAAAGCTTGGGTAAGTCTTCTCCTCTGGACTTACTCTCCTTACCTATAGAAAGGAAACCATAATTACTCCATTCCCTTCTGTTAAAATTTGCTGAATGAAATTTCTTTTAAAAATGCATTGTAAAAAACAAACAGACACAAGATTGGAATAGACACTTCATTAAAGAAGATATATAAATGTTTAATAAACAAATGAAAATATTCTCAGTATCATCAGCCAACAGAGAAATGCAAATTAAAATTATGATGAGATGTATATCCACCAGAATGGCTAAATTTAAAAAGACTAACAATGCCAAGTACTGGTGAGGATATGGAGTAATTGGAACTCTCATTCACTGCTGGTGGGAGTGTTAAATGGTAAAACCACTTTGGAAAACAGATTGGCAGTTTAAAAAAAAAAAGTTAATATATACAACATAATATAACGGTAATTTCACTCTGTGGTATTTATTCAAGAGAAATGAAATATATATCCACCAAAAGATTTATATGTGAATATTCATAGCAGTTTTATTCACAGTAATCAGAAACAACCAAAATATCCAGATTGGAGAATGGCTAAATAAATTGTAGTACAGCCAATACAATTAAAGATAAGTCAATAGTTTAAAAGAACAAATTACTGATATATAACACGTATGAATCTTAAAGATATTTGCTGAATGAATAATGCCAGACACAAAAGAGTACGTACTGGATGATTTCATTTACATAAAATTCTAGAACAGACAAAACAAAGCTATAGTAACAGCAGATCTATGGTTTCCTGGTGACAATGGGGGTGGGAGAATTGACTGTAAAAAGGCACGAGGGAACTTTCTTAGGTGATGGAAATGCTCTGTCCTCATTGGAATGATGGTTATATGGGTGTATACCTTTGGAAAAACTTATCAAGTTGCTTTTAATGTACTTGATGTGCACTGAAATTAATATACTTAAAATGGGTACATTTTATTATATGTAAATCATACCTCAATAAAGGTGATTTCAAAATATCAAGTCCGTACTCCAGAGTTGGCTATTACAAGTGCTTCAGCTATCTCTATATCTTATTTGTATCTGGTCTTTCACTAATTATCATAATGAATGTTAAAATGAGTTTTCCTTGGTGAAAATAGACTTATTGATTGATAAATAAATGCCTCTTTCAGTATTGTTATGAGCATTAAATGTGATAACATATATCCAAGTACAGCTTTGATAGGCTTTACAAGTTAGTCTTGTCTTGTAAGGCAGAGATTCCCTAGGCTTCCAGCTTTTCCAGCCTCTCAGCAAAGACCTTTCCTGACCTAACTGCCTGAGAGGTCCTTCTGTCTGTCCCCTGCTGGGGTCGTGGCTTGCTTACATCACCTCTAGCCCTTACCTTTGGAAAGGACCAGATTTGTTGGAGCATGATGGGGAAACCACTGGGATCTGCCTTGCGTCTGAGAGCCCGGAAGGCGTTGGGGTGGACATATGCCTCTTTGCCCTTACCCTGGCCTCAGGATGCTTTCTGCTCTGACTGGCCTGGGAGTGTTTGTAAGCTGTCTTGATTGTGCTGCAGTCACTCAGACCCTGTTATGGATTGAATATTTGTGTATCCCCCAAATTCATATGTTGAAGCCCTAACCCCCAATGTGATAGTGGGATTTGTATCTTTATAAGAAGAGAAAGAGACCAGAGCTCGCTCGCTGTGCACCACTTGAGGATACAAGAAGGTGACTCTGCAAACCAGGAAGAGGACCCTCACCAAGAACTCAATCATGCTGGCACCCTCATCTTAGACTTCCCAACCTCCAAAACTGTGACATGTCTGTTGTTTAAGCCACCCAGTCTACTGTAATTTGTCATAGTAGCCTGAGTAGACTGAGGCAGACCTCATCCTGGCAAATTGGAAGCAAATTGTGACCCCTTCCTCTAGAAGTCCCCAAACTATTTTATGTCTCCTAAATGTTGAAAAGTTCCTTCTGACTATTCCAAAGCCATACTGTTTTGTACCCACTTCTCAAACCTCAGGGAGGCCTGCCTATCCCCTTCAGGCCCCTGCTGCTCTTAAGTGACCTCTCACCCAGATCCAAGAGTTCCTCTGACCTGGCCCTGGCACCTCACATATGCCCGAGAGCTGACTCCGAATGACACCCCTTTTTCTCCCTTAAGCTTTGAGCACAGAAACCTGCGACTTTCAGGATTCAGCCGCTGAAGCATGACCCCCTGCTCAGAGCATATTAGCTGGCCTTGGCCTGGGTTCTCCAAGTCTTAGAAGCCACCCTCCCACAGTGTCTGGCCTGCCCAAGGCCTAGGCCCCTGGGGTTTCGTCCTCCCGTGTCTCTCCTTAGGTATAAATAAAGCAGTGTCCTGAATAATTGCACACCTTTTTCTCTTTCCAATTTTTATTTGGGAATATTGGATATTGGGGAACAGTGTGTTTCTCCAGGGCCCATCAGCTCCAAGTCGTCGTCCTTCAATCTAGCTGTGGAGTGTGCAGCCCAGCTCCAAGTCCAGTTGCTGCTCTCAATCTTTAGTTGCAGGGGACACAGTCCACCATCCCATGCAGGAATCAAATGAGCAAGCCTGTTGCCCAAAGCTCCTGCTCTAACCAACTGAGCCATCTGGCCACCCCTCCGAAAACTCAGCAGCAGCTCGTTGGCCTCCATCTAGCTGTGGAGGGCGCAGCTCACTGGCCTATGCATGAATTGAAACCTGCAACCCTGCTGTTCAGAGCTCACGCTTCAACCAACTGAGCCATCAGGCCGCCTCAGTAATGACTCATCTTGTCCTGGACTTTTGTCTCTCTGACCTTGCAAGTTACCTTGAGTAGTGGTTGGGCTTTCCTGTTCTTTCCCACTGAAAGAGCAGGACTAAAGGCCCCTCCAATACCACCTCCTGGGAGTTACCAGGTATGTGCGTGGGCTGCCCACTGCAGCCTCAACTTACATGATGTGGGCTCTGTAGACCAGAGCCAGGGAAAGTCAAAGCTGCTCATATTCCAAGGGTAAACACAGTTAACAGTGGTTACTGTCCTTCCAGAGCTTTTTTTTTAGGCACACGAAAATTTTTTTTTAGGCACACGGGCTTGTTTATAAGTGGTGTTGAGGTGGTAATTAAAAAAAAAAAAAGTCTAGGATTGTATTCTTTTAATTCAGTAAGTATTTGTTCATTCCATACTATGTGCTAGGCACTGTTTTGGATCATTGAAAGTAATTCTGGGGTGGCCGGTTAGCTCAGTTGGTTGGAACGTGGTGCTGGTAGCACTAAGGTTGCCGGTTCGATCCCCGCATGGGCCTCTGTGAGCTGTGCCCTCCTTAAAAAAAACAAAACAAAAAAAAACACAAGAAAGTAATTCTGTAACTTGCCATTTTTGCTTAAAAACATAAAATCTTTCCATGTCACTACATAATAATCTGTCATTTTTTCATCATTGTAAAACATTAGTGTATTTACCTCTTCAATATATTTTGTGCTCTGATAAAAATGGAATTTATTGTAGTACCTCTAGCCACTTCTCTCATCATCATTGGGTGAAATGCCATGAAAAGATTTTCTAAGGTTAGGGAATTAGGCAGTAGCTGGATATGGACATAAGTCACAGGATATTTTGCCCTAGTGGGTTACAACATATTTTTCAGTTATGCTTTCTACTGTGGATCTGTGAAAAGCATTAGTGAGATTGGTACAACTACTTATGGTCTACATGTTTGTGACACTGAAGGGAGTTTGTTGGGGTTGGAGGACAGCATGTGGAAGGTGAGGTAGGGCTGGGGCATTGGAGGTCATGTAAAGAGTCTTGGGAGCAATTGGGGAGTTCTAAACTGGAACAAGATTGCAATTTTCTCTTATTTTCCAGTTTTGAGATATAATTGACAGATAACATTGTATTAGTTTTACACGTACAACATAATGATTTGATATGTGTATATATTGCAAAATGATCACCACAGTAAGTTTAGTTAACATGCATCACCTCATATTGTTACAAGTTTTTTTCTTGTGATGAAAACTTTTAAAATCTACTCTTTTCGCAACTTTCAAACATACAATACAATATTGTGAACTACAATCATCATGCTGTACATTACATTCCCTAGAACCTATTCATCTTAATACTGGAAATTTGTACCTTTTGGCCAACTTCACCCAAGCTGTACCTCTGGCAACCACAAATAAGTGAGATCATACAGTATTGTCTTTTTCTGTCTGACTTATTTCACTTCGCATAATGCCCTCAAGGTCCACCCATGTTGTTGCCAATGGCAGGATTTGTTTCTTTTTGTGGATGAATAATATCCCATTGTATACATATATCACGTTTTCTTTATCCATTCATTCATTGATGGGCACTTAAGTTGTTTTCATGTCTTTGTTATTGTAAATAATAATGCAACGAACAAGGGGCTGCCAGTATCTCTTTCATTTTCTTTGGATGTATACCCAGCGTGGAATTGCTGGACCATATGGTGGTTTTATTTTTATTTTTTTTTAGGAACTTCCATATTGTTTTCCATAGTGGCTACACCCACTTACATCCCCACCAGCAGGGCACAAGTGTTCCCTTTTCTCCACATCTTCACCAACACTTGCTATTTCTTGTTTTATTTATTTATTTATTATGACAGCCATTGTAACGTGTGAGGTGATATCTCATTGTGGTTTTCATTTACATTTCCCTGATGATTAGTGATGTTGAGCATCTTTTTATGTACCTGTTGGGCATTTGTATGTCTTCTTTGGGAAAATACTCAGTTCTGCCCACTTTTAAACCAAATTTTGTTTGTTTGTTTGTTTTGTTGCTATTGAGTTGTTTGAGTTCCTCATATATTTTGGATATTAATCCCTTATCAGAGTATGATTTACAAATATTTTCTCCCATTACATAGGTTGCCTTTTCATTTTGTTAATGGTTCCTTTGCTGTGCAGAAGCTTTTTAGTTTGATGTAGTACCACTTGTTTATTTTTGCTTTTGTTGCCTTTTCTTTTTGTGTCAAATCCAAAAACAATAATTGCCAAGACCAATGTCAAGGAGCTTACCTCCTATGTTTTCTTTTAGGAGTTTTATGGTTTCAGGTTTTATGTTCAAGTCTTTAATTAATTTTGAGTTGATTTTTATGTATGGTGTACGATTTGGGTCCGGTTTCATTTTTTTGAATGTGGCTGTCCACTTTTCTCAACACCATTGAAGAGACTGTCTTTTCCCCATTGTATGTTCTTGGCTCCCTTTTTTTTTTTTAATTTTATTGGGGAATATTGGAGAGCAGTATGTTTCTCTAGGGCCCATCAGCTCCAAGTCATTGTCTTTCAATCTAGTTGTGGAGAGCACAGTTCAGCTCCACATCCAGTCGCTTGAACCGGCAACCTTGTTGTTGAGAGCTCATGTTCTAACCAACTGAGCCATCCAACCACCCTTCCGGGAGCTCAGTAGTAACTCGCTGTCTTCAATCTAGTTGTGGAGGCTCACTGGCCCATGTGGGAATAGGACTGGCAACCCTGTCATTCAGAGCTCACGCTCTAACCAACTGAGCCAACCGGTGCCCCTATTCTTGGCTTCTTTGTTGTAAATTAATTTACATATATGCATGATTTTATGTCTTGGCTCTCTATTCTGTTCCATTGATCTATTTGTCTATTTTTATGCCAATACTGTTACCATAGGCAGAAAAAATAGGGCTGCAGAAAGAGGGGGAAGAGAGGAAGAAAAAAGTAAGGGTGGACAAAGGAGGGAGATGAGACCATTCTTAAGGAATGGTGCAGTTACCAGACCAGCCAGACTAGATTTCAGTGGCTGGAATCTATGGATGCCATGTTGCCCCTCAAGGTGAACTTTAGCTAATTATAATGGATTCTAATATTATTAGCATTGCAGGCAGGAAAATCTCTATCCCCTGTGTCACCATGACAGTTTTGACAAGGCCCAAATAAGTACAAGAGAATCCCACCTTCTGATGGGAAGGAGTGGTCAGTGAGGACCTGCCTAAGTGTGCCTATAACACCACTCCAAAAACTTAAATATTTTGTGCCCTCATTTTGAAAATAAAAAATTCCTAGGCTTCCTTATTCTAAGGGGCAGTTGCTCTTTTCCTAACCTCTACTGCTTGTTTGGCTTATTCGGTGCGTCCTTGAATTCTTTCCTGTGGCAATACCAAGAACCCATCTTCCAGCAACAATATCATACTGTTTTTATTACTATAGCTTTATAATATAGTTTGAAATCAGGAAGTGTGATGCCTCTTGCTTTGTTCTTTTTTCTTAAGATAACTTTGGCTATTTGGGGTCTTCCGTGGTTCCATACAAACTTTAAGGTTGTTCTATTTCTATGAAAAATACCATTAGACTTTTGGTAGGAATTGCATTGAATCTGTAGGTTGCTTTAGGATCTGTCTTTATTTTAATTATTTATTTTTTATTTTTATTTTCTTTAAAGATTTTATTGGGGAAGGGGAACAGAACTTTATTGGGGAATAGTGTGTACTTCCAGGACTTTTTTCCAAGTCAAGTTGTTGTCCTTTCAATCTTAGTTGTGGAGGGCGCAGCTCAGCTCCAGGTCCAGTTGCCGTTGCTAGTTGCAGGGGGCACAGCCCACCACCCCTTGCGGGAGTTGAGGAATCAAACTGGCAACCTTGTGGTTGAGAGGACACACTCCAACCAATTGAGCCATCTGGGAGCTCAGCGGCAGCTCAGCGGCAGCTCAGCTCAAGGTGAGTGTTCAATCTTAGCTGCAGGGGGTGGAGCCCACCATCCCTTGTGGGACTCCAGGAGTTGGACTGGCAACCTTGTGGTTGAGAGCCCACTGGCCCATGTGGGAATCGAACCGGCAGCCTTCGGAGTTAGGAGCATGGAGCTCTAACCGCCTGAGCCACCGGGCCGGCCCTGTCTTTATTTTTGAAAGCTGCACCCCCATAACATGGGGGCATCACAACACCACAATTTCTTTAGTTCCTTAAGTTCAGACATTCAGATTGCCTCCATATATTTTTTATTACAAATAATGCTGTAATGAATGCCTTTGTCATTCGACCTTGTGCACATTTGTGAATATTTCTGATAGACTGACTCCTATGAGGGGAATTGCTTACTTAAAAGGAATGTGCGAAATATTCCTAATTGTTGTATCCAGGTATCAGGATTATGCCCAGTTATTCTCCTAATTCTGGTGTATAAGAGGGCTCTGCTCCCTGTGGTCTGTCAGTAATTTTGTCAATATTATAGGTGAAAATAGGCAATAACCTTTTCAATAAAAATCAGCCTCAGCTGTTAATATTGACTGAGCAGCTTATGACCTTCAGCATAGGCACTTGCAGCGTATAAATTAAGAGAGGTCAGACTCTGGCTGCTCCCATGGGCAAGCTTGAGATTTGACTAACACTTGCCCCAATTAGTCACATGTAAGGTCTCTTTTCTCCCTCACCACCACCCTCTGAGGTAAACGTCATTGTTTTTTATAGATGAGGAAACAGATGCAGAGAGGCCGACACCTCCAAATCACAGAGCTAACAGTAACAGATGGGGGGGGGAGGGAAGGAGCGCCCCAGGGTGGAGGAAAGGTCGCAGTAAGGGTGGGCCTTGGATGGGACCAGGCCTTGGCCTCAAGGCCAGAGCCAGACCCATGCGGGTGGAGGTGAGGGCTTGGAATAATGCTAACTTCCTTCCCATGGGCTGCAGAGTGTGGGATCTGTTCTGCTTGCGCTTGTCCTGGCTGGACATGAGGGGAAGGCTGCAAATATGGAGACAGGAACACCCTGGGTCTGGTAACTCTGAAGGACTGAGGAAAGAGTGGGGTGGCCTGGTTCCCTGGTCATAGTGTGTATGAATTGATTATATGTGTGCAGGCCTTATTCCTAAGCTAATGGGAAACCTCTTCCATCCTTCCACCTGGCTGCTACTCCAGTCACTGTCCACGGCCCCTCCGCACAGATTCATTTCTCCAATAAAAACAATTCTCCTTGTGTAACAGCGGCACTAAGCTTAGGAGTTCAAAGGACAGACTCGTTTAACCACCTCTCTTCTGCACTTGTAGGTCCTCCGAGCTCAGTGATTTGAAGAAACATTTTCAGCAGACTCTGGGGGGGGGGAGCCTGTAGGCAGCTAAGTGAGTTTACCTTGAGATTCCATTCCCCAGGGAAGCTCAGTTCAAGTGGACAAGTTTCCTGAGTCACAGAAATCTCTGTGGCCCTACACATGCAGGATTCCGGTCCTGAAACAGGAGTCTCCCCGGGTGGCTCCATCTCAGACCCTCCCCCATGCAACCTATCAAAGCACAATATACCGCTCTACTTTCCAGGCACTTTAAGGGGGCCCCTCCCCACCTGCAGCATGACTGACCTGGTGGTTTACTTGTAATGCCAGATGTGAGAGGCCCAAAGACTGCAGAGAAGAGCTTTGCATCCTGAACATAGTGAGACTGTAGCCCAGGATCTCAGGACAAAAAGATACACTCTCTAGGCCTTTTTATCGGTAAAAATAGTAGGAAATCTATCCTGTGGTTATGTAAGGGAATGTCCTTATTCTTAGGAAATACGTGCATATATGGAGAGAGAAGGAGGGAGGAGGGAGGGAGACAGGGGGAGGGGGGAGAGAGAGAGAGAGAGAGAGAGAGAGAGAGAGAGGAGGGCAGGCAAACATGCAAATAATTGGTGACTGGGTTAAAAAAAGCATTTGGAAATTCCTCGTATATATTGTGCAACTTTCCTGTAAGTTTGACATGTATCAAAATTAAATGTTGACCCAAAAAATCAGAATTACAAAAATCAAAGGAGCATATTTAGGTAAATTGATTCTCATTCCTACCAGACTAACCCAAGAATTGATTTCATTTTGTGACGATTTTGCATCATTTTTACCCAGTTGTAATCATGGACAATTTTATGGTCTGCCTGTTTTTCACTTAATGACAGTCTTAGGCCGTTTTTCATGCTACTACACATCCCTTGTAATTATCATTTTAATGATTTACAATATTTATTATATGTCATAATTTATGCTTCACTGTTGATGGTCACTACTAGTTCATCATGAACTTCGTGCCAGGTGCCATCCACCATTGGCTGTGCATAGGCATTATCTCCTTTGGCCCTTATGATTCTTCTAAGATAAATATTTTGACCCTTGATTTGCAGATGAGGAGCTTATAACAAGCCAACCTCATTCAGTTAAGGCATACTCAGGATTTAGTTGCTCTCTTTGACTCCTCAGCCCATGCCGTATCTCTGCTCATGCCTCCCCTCAGCATTTTTTTTTTTTTAAGGAAGGCACAGCTCACAGTGGCCCATGTGGGGATCGAATCAGCAACCTTGGTGTTATCAGCACTACGCTCTAACCAACTGAGCTAACCGGCCATCCCCTCCCCTCAGCTCTTTCATGCCGGAACGCTTTCTCTTTCTCCTCCTCTAACCGTACAGCTCTTTTTCTGTACTGCAGTTTCTGTCTTGGACTGTAGTTATTAGTGCCATGTCTCACCTCCAAGACTAGACTCTGGGCTCTTTGAGGTTAGGATTCACAGGAGATTCATCTTTGGAGGCCTCAACATGCTTTGCCCAGTGTCTTATACTTAGCAGGAGCTCACATTTGTCTTTTCAACAAATACTATATTTATGGAGGAACTACTATTTGCACACATTTCCTAAGAATAAGGACATTCCCTTACATAATCACAGGATAGATTTCCTACTATTTTTACTGTTCTAGATTCTTGGGACACATCAGCAATTCAATAGACAAAATGGAGCTTATATCCTGGAGGAAGGAGATGTACAATACAGAATATGCGTAATAAATAAGAAAAGAACATATTATTTTAGAAGGTGCCAACTAATATAGAAAAATGGAGCAGGATAAGGAGCATAAGGGGGTACAGGAGGAGGAAGTGTTTCAATTTTAAATAGAGTAATCAAGGTAGGCCACATTGAAGAAGTAACATTTGAACAAAGATTGGGAGAAGATGTGAATACTACATGAACAAATGAACAAATAAAGTTACTTGTATGATACTTTCTAACTATACAATTAGAAAGCAGGTATTTAGAAGGGCTGAGTCACTAAGTTTGGAAAGATAAATTCCAAAGAGACTAAGATCATAGTTTAAAAGATTATACCATACACAGATAGGGTGAACAATGACTCATCCCGCAGATAATGCTAATTTGTTGCCCCAAAACCATTTTGGAGCAAAGAAAGAAAGCTGCTTTTACACAATAGGTAGTAAACACGTGACACTTACACCCCTAAAGATGCCATAGGCTACAGCACAGGATAGTTCTCAATAACCCCATAGACACAGGCCCTGGGGTCAGTATTGGAAAAAAGTTGGGGCTATTTGTAGGGTAGGTCCCAACCCTTTGATGTGATCCAGGGTAAAATTCTAGTCTCCCCAGATTAGGATAAAGGAGTTTGGGAGTCTGGGCCCTACCACGTGGTCCAGAGGACCCTGGACAGTGTATCTCCTGTCAACTGATATTGAAAGTCTTTTCCTTTACGCTTCATGCCATTGATATTTGTTAAACAAATTAGAAGGCAGAATTATTACATTTGTGGTTTTTAAAAAGATACAAGAAATACATAAGATCAACTTTTTCAAACACATGACTGTGCTTTCTGACAAGATCAGGATATATCATTTTGACCAAAGTATACTCTTTAACAATAGATTTGCTTAAAAAATAATTTCTGGGGCTGGCCCGGTGGCTCAGGCAGTTGGAGCTCTGTGCTCCTAACTCCGAAGGCTGCCGGTTCGATTCCCACATGGGCCAGTGGGCTCTCAACCACAAGATTGCCAGTTCAACTCCCACAAGGGATGGTGGGCAGCGCCCCCTGCAACTAGAAACCGGCAACTGGACCTGGAGCTGAGCTGCGCCCTCCACAACTAAGACTGAAAGGACAACAACTTGACTTGGGAAAAAGTCCTGGAAGTACACACTGTTCCCCAATAAAGTCCTGTTCCCCTTCCCCAATAAAATCTTAAAAATAAATAAATAAATAAAAATAATTTCTAACTTAAATGGCCTTTGCTTCTCGTGGAATGTTTCTGTCCTAAATATATAAACATAAATTGAATTAAATGAATCAAAACTGAAATGTGTGAAGTTGGCTTAATAGAAGATTTCTATACACATAAAGGCTTGGTTTGTGAAGTAAATACCTCACAAACACTTCCTTTATATATGTAGATTTTTGTTTATTTGGTTCTCATGGAATAGAGCACACTCATTGAACACTATCATTTAAAAAATGTATTTAAGGTTTCTAAAAATATATTTAAGCGGATATGGAATGTTCTCCAAATCAGCAAAGTACAGATCAGCATGTACTGTATGCTATCATTTCTATTGAAAATATACATGTAGACTCACATATGCCTGAAACATCCCTGGGAAGTTACACAAGGAATTGGTAATACTGTCTATCTCCCAGGAGGGAAACTGGGATTAGAAGATGGGAAAGTGGGAGATGTTTCCACTGTACATCCTTTTTATATCTTTTGACCTTTATTCCATGTATATGCTTAATTTGGTCAAAAAATAATTTTTAACATAACATAGCATAAAAAAAAGAAAGCGTTGCTGTTTTAGGACAATTATATAGTTACCGAAATGATTCAGAAATTAAATAATAAATGTTAGTGTTACAACACATTGACACGGTCAGGACAAGTATAGTCTGAATCCAGGATTTGCTGTCTCCTAAGTTCTCCCTTTAAATGTAGACTAGTATTTTAAGTTAGTTGACCTCAATTTTGTTTTAAAGATTTACTCAAGATACAGCTTATTTGCATGCCTTTATCAGATAGAGACCTCTGCTCTGATTTCACAGAGTCTACCCTATCTGCTCTTCAAGATTGCCTTTTCTTAATTTTTTTTACATTGCAGCTTCTGAAACATGAAGACTTGAATAATTACGTGAGCCATAGATATGAACACATAATTCACACAAGACAAAATAGAAATTGTGAACTGGTGCATGGAAAATATTCCATCTTAATAGTCAAAAGAAATTCAAATTAAAACAAAGAAATAACTTATTCAATTAGTAATTTATTCAAACGTTATCCCCAGTAGAAAGGAGGGTCTGGTGAAACTTGTATATATTTATATCACTGGCTAAAATATAAATCAGCTCAGCCCTGTTGCAAAGCGTAATGTTAATTCATGCAGTCATAAAAATATTAACGTCTGTTGACCTGGTAACCCCACTCCTGGGAATTTGTCCTGAGGAAATTTTTTCAAAGAAGAAAAAAGCTGTATGTGGGAAGATCCTCATTGCAGCTATATCCATCAAAGTGAAAAAGTGATAGGCTAGAAAGAGCATTAGTTTTGGAGTCAGGTGTCCAGGGTTTGAGGGCTTGATTTCAGGATCTGTCACTTGGTATCTGTGTGGTCTTGGAAAAGTGACTTGATCTTCCTGAGCCTACGTCTGCCAGGATGGAAGGAGGGAAATTAGGTTGGGACAGTCATGTGGGACCCGATTATGGAGGATCTTGACTGCTAAGCCAGGGTTTCCAGGATCTATGCAGTCGGCAAGAGGAACATTGCAAGTATTTGATCAGAGCGCATCAGAAAATTAACCCAGCAGTGACATAAGATGAATGAAATGATCAAGAAGGTGGAGGTGGGGAAGCCGCTTAGAAGGCTTCTGTAGTAGTCTATACGAGAGGCAATGACTAATGAAATGAAACAGCCCAAATTGTGAGAGTGCCTTGTGGGTGATGAGCCATTATCATAACTCTCCAGCCTCCCTGCAGCATCTGTTTTACAGTCTGCACTGAGCAGAAATATTACATAACGACGTAACACCTTATATTTCTATAGCCCTTTACAGTTCAGAAAGTGCTTTCACGTGTATTATTTTATTTGATCTTCTAGGGTGTTTACAAGTTGATATTTGTGAAGGAGTTTTCCCAAATATTAAAGCCAGGCCTATGGGTTTATAATTTTTCAGGGTCCGCCCCTCCTCTCCTCCTTCATTCAGCTTCCTTTTGTCCAGTATTCAGGCACTTCACAGTTCTTTATTCCATTTCTATTAAAAAAAAAAAAAAAAAGATCGGCTGAACAATGCACCAGGCTCCTTGCCTAAGTCGCTTCGAAGATAGATAAGTCATCAGTGTGCTGGATTTGAGCACATTTGTTTATTTAATCATTTGTTCATCTCTCTGCTTTCAGTGCTGTTCCCGCGATGCTTTGTGCACACAAGTGAAAGCCCACGAAGAGGCCTAGCCTTCCCTCTCTTCCCTCCAGCGCCAGCCAGTAACCCATCCCAGGGAGGGGCATGCCCTTTGGAGGTCCAAAAGGATCCCAAGTCACACAAACCCAATCCACAAGAAGTGGGATTAGCAATCACCCAGGAAATCTGGGGCCCTGGCCCCCACTGCGATGGAGACTTCTAACTCAGGGCTTCTCTGGCTTCCAGAGACATTAATGAGCAGGGCTGAGCGGTAATTAAGACTGTGCTCAGTTCCACATCACGCAGCACAGCTGCAACCAGCCAGGAGGAGGGAGAGAGAGGAAGACAGGAAGGACGGCCCAGCGCTCGCTTCCCACTCTAAGCCTGCTCTCCAGGGCTCTCTTTAGTGCAGCAAGAGGTGTCTATAAAGCCATAGGAGCTTGGACAACTATAGGAAACAGCTGCCCAGGGCTGGAGAGAAAGCAATCCGATGCTAGCCAGGGGTTACTGCACCAGCCAATGGGTGCCAATGGGCTAAGCCGTTGTTTTCTCAGAGGTGAGGGGGTCCCCTGTCTTGCAGCCAGCATGGCACTACAGGACCTGCAGCAGGATGGGGCTGTGCTCTGACAAAGGAGGGGAGGCAGGACAGTACCCACTACTCATTGGCATG
This sequence comes from Rhinolophus hipposideros, assembly GCF_964194185.1. Lineage (NCBI taxonomy): Eukaryota > Metazoa > Chordata > Mammalia > Chiroptera > Rhinolophidae > Rhinolophus > Rhinolophus hipposideros. The sequence continues at coordinate 37,851,903 of NC_138051.1, forward strand.
CAGATATGCCATTGTCTCTGGGGAGTCTGGGACCTTCTCCGCAGGCTCACACCCCAGACTAAGAATCCATTCTGGGTGAGGGCCAACAGCAATTACAAATACTCAGTGAGTGACACTCTGGAGATCTACGGATCAATTCTACCCAGACCATTCCAGAGAGCACGCCCTCTAGTGGCGGAGAGCAGGTGTGAAAATAGAGACAGGACTCCTGTGATAGTGATAGAAAGTTCCGTAGGCAACAGAGTAGCCTAGGGGTAGATCGAGGAGAGATTTACTTGTACGGTGGCATTTGAATTGAGCCGTAAAGTAGAACATGGATTCATCAGAAAATTTGTTTTTGGCAAAAGGAATAGAGTGAGCAAAGCCATAGGGCATGAAATCGCAGGTGACCTGTCCCAATGAGCACCCAGAGCACAAGTGGAGAGACAAGGGATGGATTCTAGGGAAGCCATCAGGGGTCATAGGCCTGGCAGGGGCAATTGCCAAGCTGACCCACATTCCCCAGCTTACACCACTTCAGATGCTGGGCAGATGCTCCGAAACTTTATTGGCATCCCTAGGGAGCTGTCCCAACCCCAGGTGTTGAGCTAGACATGGGGATGTGTGTGTGGGGGGTCAGCAATGAGTTGAGGGGCAGAGAAAAGGTGGAACTGGAGGGAAAGGGCTCAGACAGAACAAAAAAGGAGAGACATAGCCTTGAGCTGAGTTTCATGCAGAGAAAACAACCACAACTAGGGGAAAGGAATGGTGCAGTTGCGTGTGTCCTAAAGTGGAGCCTGGGCCTCGTGTGTGGGGCGTCACTGCTCTGTCCTCTGCCCACTACTCTGGAGGCACAGGTACCTGAAGTTTTCCGGAACCTACCCTGTCCCCGGGGAGGGGCAGGAGGGTTCATTGGTGATTCTGTAGGGGCAGAAATAGGAGGTCATGTCAACCAACTCCCCAACAGAGGACACAACACAAACCTGTGAGTCAGAGAAAGAAAGGTGAGTCTCAAAAAGACTAGATCTTCAGAACCACTGTGACCACTTTCAAATATATGTAATCAGAACTCATTTCAAATAGCCTTTTTTTAAAAAAATTAGTTTCAGGTGTACAAAACAATGTAAAAACAATATGGAACGCTTCGCAAATTTGCGTGTCATCCTTGCGCAGGGGCCATGCTAATTTTCCCTCTATTGTTCCAATTTTAGTATACGTACTGCCGAGGCGAGCACACAAATAGCCTTTTGGAACTGCGCTAACTTAATGACGACGGGGTCTGCCATCCCCTCTCCTGTTGAGAATCACAAGACCTCCCCTTCAGTTCTCCAAGGGGATTTTGGGTTGTATCACTATATAAAAGAAAGCCTGGAAAGCCGGTGTGTTAAGGCACCCACCTCTTGGCTGGTGAGTGCCCCCTTCGTGTCTTTCCTGAATGTGGGTTTTCAGTACATGGCAAGACCTTATTTTTCATTCTGAGTTTGTGGTCTTGTTTTCCATAGCACTATGTCCCACAAGGCTTGAGATCTCTTGGGTGGCCATGACTAGAAACTCTGGAAATGAAATCCACAGGTGAGAGGTGTTCTCTGTGGAGCTGACCGGAGGATGCCCTATACCTCTCGCCTCTCCATCAAGGGGTTGGGGGTAACAGGGCACCTGTGGACACCTTTTCCTTGTTCCTATATATCTAATCCAATAGAAGAAAGAGAAGGAGTGGAGTGAGTGTGTATGAGCTGGGAGGGGTTGCTGGGAGGGGTTGCTGTGAGTCCAAGCCTCCTTCAAACACAAGCAACCACTGATTTGGTTTCCCTTCTTGTGCCCTTGTCAGAGAAGTGGATTGGGGTCCAGCCTCGTCTCTGTCCCCTGACTTGGCAGGCAGAGGAAGAAACTGTGAGGGACCTTCAGAGCTGGGGAAGCAGAGCGAGGATTAGAACGTCTTATTTTCAGTGTTTTTCTTTGGACTTTTGCATTTATAATATTTCTATTTTTGAAAGAATTATTTGGCTCTTTTTCTTTTAGCATATTTTCCTTAGAGCAATCAAGCTTTTGCAATATGGAAAAAGTGACATTTGATCTGAAGGAGTCTGGAGGGGAGGGAAGCTCTGAGTGTGGGGAACTGACCTTTAGTAACCACCCACCCAGAGCTGCCGGCTGGTGAAGTGCAAACTGAGCCTCCAGGAAGGACGTCTGGTGCCCTCCACAGGTCAGTTCACGACGGGAGTCTTGGTGACAACCCTGGGAGAATGTGTGCCAGCGCATGTGTGTGAGCCTGTGCTCCTGTGCCTCTCTCCCGTGGTTTCTCTAGATGGCTAACGCTCTATCCCTCCTCTCACTCTGTTGCCAGCTGTCCCAGTTCTAAATCTCTCCCTCTCTCTTTTCAGCCCAGCCCGGAAGCCTGAGGGCTGGGCCAGAGGGAAGCAGTTGCTGCTGTTTTTCCCCAGCTCCCGCTCAAACCTGACACCCACAGAAAGGTCAAGCCCACGTGGTTCTGCACGTCCCCTGCCTGGCCCGCCCTGGCTGTTACCATGACAACTGCTGGGCTGGAAATGTCCTTAGCCATCTCTACTCAGCACGTTGGGTGGCTGTCCTGGGCTCCAGTCTCAGAAAAGCCACTCCTGACAGGCATTCTGGAGTTATAGCACTTCTGGGACTATGGACAGACAGACAGACACACAGAAACACAGATCAAGCCAGAGGCACGCACACTGACTGAGACAGAGAGAAACAAGCACACTGAGAGACACAGAGAATAGGAAGATGCAAGAAAGTGAGACAGTGACAGAGCCTCAGTGATGCAGGATGGAGGGATGAAAAAGCAAAACAGAGTCGGAGATGGAAATAAGAACAAGAGACAAAGACAGACACAGGGGACCCGTGAGAACACAGAGGAAGAGAACTCCAGACTGAAAGAAGAATGGAGAAGGCCCCAAGGAAGGAAGAGAAGAGGAAGCGAGGAGAGGGGTGAGAGAAGTCAGTGTCTGCACTGTCCTCCCTCCCGTCCCAGGAAATGACCTTGTTCTGAGCAGGGCTTGGATCCAATAGCTCATCCTTTCTGAGGCCTCATGCAGCTTCTTCCTCTGGCTGGATAACATTTGCCACCTTAGCAGGGACCTCGCCTTAAGCTAACAAAGGTAAAATTGAACCCCACCCCAACATGAGCACACACACCTCCTTGGCCTATGGAGGCAGTTGGTTCCATTTCAACCCAAACTCATCATAAATATCTATTCTCAGCCTTACCTCTCTCAGGAGGTGAAAAGAGCATCAGAACACTAAGCAGGGATAGTAAGAAATGAGGAAAAATTATGGAGTAATGAATGTGAACATCATAGATGATGAAGCCCCCGGAAGTAATTAACATGAAAGACAACAGAAGAGACAGGCTGGAAAAACAGTGAGTACCAGACATGAGTGTCGGGGTGAGAGGCTGAGAAGAGCAGGGGGAGGAAGAGAGCCGGGTTCCGAGCTCTCACCCAGGTAGGCCAGAGGAGAAGTAAGAGGAGTGGTGGGCCAGCTTCGATTGGTCCTGTGGGTCTGCCCAGGAACCCTGCCTTCAACATTAGGGAAATGATTTCCCATCTTTGAAGTGTCTCCAAGGCTTTGAGTGAGGTCTCTCAGGGTCTTTGAGTTCTTGGTCATTCTTAACCTTTTCTTCCTAAGAAATAATGAGGCCATCAGTAGAGGAAACTCGATCTCATCTAGCCTTCAGCAGGTCCTGACTTTGACCATAGTGTGGAGGGAATAATGAAGCCAGTATCCCTACTGTCACCATCTTCCAAGCTGACTTGTGGGCATAGAATAGAACAGGTGGCAGCCTGGAGAGCACGCTACCCTGCTGCCCTCCACCTAGAGAGCCCAGTGAGGGAACTGGGCCCAGAAAGGAGACTTGAGCCCAAGAGAGCTATGGGTGAATATTCAGACTATGCTAAACTAGCCAAACTGGTGAACACACTGGGCCACAGAAGCTGGAATGGGAAAATCAAAGGTCACACAGCCCTGGAAGATGCGTCCTGGAATGGGTAGGAAAGGGAGTATGTCAGATGTTCATGCCCCACATCCCTTCAGCCCACTTCTGTGGCCAACTGCAGCTATAGTGGACAGTTCTGGTGTATGCTCACAGCTTCCCAGCTTTCTCCTTCTCTGCCAGAGACTTTTCTCAGCCCCTGCAGGGCAGCCTGGAAGTAGCAGGAGCTTAATACTCCCAAAGGGCAAACTTCAACCAGTGAGGGATGGGCCCTGGTGCTATTATTCCCCCGATTTCCCCATCACTAAATCAGGAAATTCTGAGTTGTGATCTTTATGGTTCCTCAGAGTGATTCCAGGGGAACTGAGTCCTACTCAATGCACCCTTCCCTGTCTCATTCTCCTTGCTCCCTCACTCCTGATCCCCCCTTAAATAAACTGCCTACATCCAACTCCTCATCTCATGGCATATGTCCAGAGGCTATAAAATTGCACAAGGGGTCTCCTTCTGTATTCCTCCCAGCTACAGTGTGTCCCACAAGGCTGGGCTAAGATAGGAAGTATTGGAGGGCTCTGCCTCTGGCTGCTTACTGGTAGGCATTTATTGGAAGAGATCATATCATCTAGAGAGGAAAAAGAGCTCACCAGCTCTCCCTCCCAGCTGTTGGGGAAGCCAAGGCTGACTTATTAGCAGCAAGCCCCTGTAGGTCTCCAGTGGACAACCATAGACTTTCATAACTGGAAAGGACCTTAGGGGGTTACCTGATCCAACTTTCTATGTGATGCAAGAATCCCTTTTACAGCCTCTCTGACACCTGTTTAAATACCTCCAGTGACAGGAAACTCACTACCTTTTACTGTCTATTCTTGGACAGCTATTAGAAAGTTCTCCTTATATTGAATGGTAATTGATGTCTCTGAAACTTCCCCAAACTTGTCCTAGTTTATCCTTTGTACTTCAATGTCTCATTTTTCTTCTCAAGAATACTCCGAGTATTTTAAGGCAAACCATATCTATTACATCTTCTATTTTCCAGGCCCAAAAATCTTAATGCCTTGACCTTTCTTCAAATGACTCGATTTTCTGAGACTCCTCACTCTGGAGCCCTCCTCCAGGGAGCACTGTGAGTTTCTCAATGTTGCTATTTCAATGTGGTGCCCAGATGATGCTTCAGAATAGTATGACTGTGCAGAATGTATTTTTACACTACTATAGCCCTAAGTACATTCCATTATTGATTCCTAGAATTTTAACTCTTTTGGCAAGTACACAACACTGCTGACTCAATTAAACTGTGAAGACACTGAACATTTGTTTTGGCTTCTCGGCATACTTTTTGCTTTTCTTCACGTAACAGCAACTCTCCTCCACTTCGTAGTATTGAGTGGTTCTGGTACGATTGCCAATCACAGTATGCTGTACCCCTAGCCATAGGTTTGGGCCCATGACATAGGCCCAGCCAACAAAAAGTTTCCTTTCCCTGGCCACAGTAATTGGTTCAGTGATGAGCATGTGATCCTGGCTAGGCCAATCAGAGTCCTTCCCTGGGATTTATTAGATGGAGTTGGAAGAGAGAGAGCTCTACCTCTGGATTTACTAAACTGGGATAATGTGCAGAACTTTTAGACCTCTCTATGCTATATCAACACACAGGAAAAGTTAAGAGTGAAGGAAAGAGAATAATAAAAATATTGTTTGAATCCTTGGATCCAACGGACTTTGAGGCCAGCTCCACTTCTGTCCTTCCCAATCTATGTCCCTTTATGGTTTAATCTAGATTGAGTCTGGCTTCTGTCACTAGAACAAACTAATTAATACACAGTTCTTTGTCCTCTAATTGTGTAATTAATTTTTTGATCTTAAATGAAGGGCTTCACATTTATCCCTATTAGGTTTCATACTTTGTCCCATCCTTTCAGTCTATAGAAAATTTAGAATTGTGATTCTGTTGTTCAATTAACTATCCCTCTCCCTTTTGATATAGATGCCTTCTATGTACTTATCCAAACCATTAATAAAAATGTTGAGCTGGACAGAGTAAAAAAAAAAAAAGAAAAAATCAGCACCATGTTAGTTAATCAATCAATATGTATACTTTTGAGACGGTTGTTCAGACAACTGTGAATCTACTCAACCATACTTTTACCCAGTTTACACCCTCCAGCCTGTCTCCTAGATCTCATAACTTGATTAGGCTCCATGCCAAAGACCATGCTACATCTTGGCATTCTGCTCAGCTACCAATTGATAAAGTCATCAAAAAAGGACATGAGATTGAAAAACCAAAACTGGTCCTATTCTTTAAAATGCTCATAAACTTTCAGTAACCCATCTCGTTTCCTGTGCACACATAGACACGATCCCTCACCCATCTCCACCTCTCCCTCCTTCCTCCCTTCTTACTTCATCTGCAAAAGAACCCTTTTTAAAAAAGCGTATTAGGTCAGCATGAAGGGAGAAGAGAGTCAGTCTTTTTGAGAAGAGAAAACCTTTACTTCAGAATAATCTGTGACATGTAGCACTTGGGAACGGGAGATGGGGAGAATGGAAGATGAGTATCTTTTAACCACACATTGATTCATGGGGCAGCACAGTGATGGCTTAGTGAAGCCTGGTGCTGGAGGATGGGGACGCAAGCCACAGAGACCCAGTGTCATTCCAGTCTGGCCTGTAGGCGGCAGTATTGCGCAGCAACAAAGAGCACAGGCTCTGGAGGACTAGGCCTGTCTCTCAATCCTGGCTCTGTCACTTGCTAACCACCCACTCCTACCTTGTGCCATGCTTCACTCTGCCCACTCTTTCGTTCTTCATTCTACTCACCAGGTTCCGGTGGTTCTTCCCCCTAAATGCTTCTCATATCCACTTCTCTCTAACCTTATTGCCACATTCATGTGATCATCTTCTCTTCAAATATTTCTTCTGCCCCATTCCCTCCCTCCCTCTCTACCTGATGGGACTCAAATTACACATTTATTAGATTGTTTGATATTATCCCACAGCTTTTGGAAGCTTGGTTTTATTTTCTCCACCCCACCACTCCTTTTTCTCTTTCTGTTTCAGTTTGGATGATTTCTATTGCCCTTTCTCAAATTCGTTCTCAATCTTCCCTTAGCTGTGTCTAGCTATTGAAAAGCCTTTTGAAGGAATTCATCTCTGATATCATCTTTTGTTCTTGTTTCTTTTTTAATTCTAGATTTCCATTTGATTTTCTTATAGTTTCCATATCTCTGCTGAAAGTCTCCATCTGTTCACGCAAGTTACCCACCTTTTCCCACTAGACCCTTTAAGACACGTCATTATTATTTTAAAGTCCCTGTCCGGTAGTTCCAATGTCTATGTTGTCTGTGCGTCTGGTTCTGTGGATTTATCTTTTGACAATGGATTGGGTTTTTTTCTTTCTTGCCTTGTTGTATGTTTTGTAAATTTTTATTGAATGCCCGTCATGTGTAGAACAGCAGAGACTGAAGTAAATAGTATTTATGCCTGTAAGTGGGCATGCCTCTTCTGTCAGCCTCTTGGTCTGGTGGTTGAGTCAACCTAACTGGGACACAGGCAGGGTTTGGGTTTGGTTGCTGTCATTACCTTAGTGTGTCACAGGCTTCAAGTTCCTCTAGTGCTGGGCCACTTAGAGTGGGGACTAGGGTGTCAGAGTGCTTTTTCTGTGTTCCTGCTCCACCCTCAGCTTTTCAGCCATCCCCACATGCCTGCCTCTCTGTCAGCAGTAGGCTGCAACTGCTCACTATTTGGGGCTAGGCTCATGGAGGGGCAGGGCATGGGGGTGGGAAGTAGGGGGTATCTCTGTTATCCTGGTTCAGCTTCGGTCTTAGGCCCGTCTTATGCTCCTGAGCTTCAGGAGAGGGGTTTTCTCAGTATGTCTGCACCTACTCCCTACGATAGCCACACTCTGCCTTATCTCTGTGGTTGGTTTTGGGTGGCCAGAGTTTCCTGTCGTCTTCTCCAATAGAGTAGACTTTTGCTTGAATCTTCAGCCCGAAACAGTTTCCTGCTTCTCCCCGTAGGGTGGAGGGTATTTGCTTCTACTCTTCCCCCAGAAGCAATGGATCTTTGCCTGTGTTCAAGGCCAAGACACTTTTTACCCCTTACACAGAAGCAGAGGAGTTTTGCTGTTATTCTTCTGAAGCAAGAGTTAGCTCCTCCCCCAGTTGTTTAAGGCTTTTGCTTACAGAAGCAGCTGAGGCTTTTTTCATTCCCCCGGCAGCTGCCTTAATCAACTCCTGCATGCTTGCAAAACCAAGGAGGAAAGCTCTTTGCTAGTTCCTGTCCTGCTCCCACTTTTTCTCATGAACCTCAGGGGAGGCCTGTGGAAAAAAGCTTGACTGTGAGTACAAACGCCCCTGTGCATGCTAGCCCACGTGTAGCCTTTCAAATTTTGTTAAAATTCTTGTTAGTTTCTCCTTACCCGCTTGTATGACAGCCACCTCTTTCCTGCATGCTCTGCTAACGTTGAAGCAGTTCGTGGTCCCTCCCTCTCCTTGAACAGGTTTTACTTGGTTACGTTGTGACCTCAGCTTTCTTAGGGCTCAGGAAAAGCTATGATTTTGTAGAGTATCTGGCTATTTCTCATTAGTAAGATGGGAGTGACATTATCTTGCAGCATTTCATATCCTAAATAGAAAGAGAAGTCCTCAAGTCACTATCATCTCTTTCTCAGACAACTGCAGCCACCTCACAGCTGGTCCCCTGCATCCAATTTTGCTTCTCTCCATACTGCATCCAGTAAAGTATACCAATTCTGTTACCATCAGGAACTAGAAGGAACGCAAATACTTGAAATTAGCTACATAAAATTTGAAACCTAGGTCATGGTGTATTAGTTGTCTATTGCTGACTATCAAACCAACCCAAGACGTAGTGGCTTAAACCATGACATTTATTTCATTCATGAATCTACAGGGCTTTGCAGCGACAGCTGGGGCAGCTTTAAGACAAGGGCCTGAAATCGTTTGAATCACTTACACAAGGTCTGACAATTAAATTCGCAAGCTTCTGAAGGCAGTTTTTGGAGGTGTTAACCCACTGCCTTCTCAGACCACTGGTGCTCTGATAAGAAATGCTTATTCTATGACCCCCTCCACCCCCCAAAAAAATTTCGCTAACTTTTTGCAACGATGTTGCTAACCTTTTTTAGATATCAGAGGGATTATTTATTATGAATCTGTACTAATTGGACAAACAGTTAATCAAGTTTACTATTTGGAAGTGCTGAAAAGGCTGCATGAAAAAGTTAAACGACCTGAACTTTTCACCAACAATTCATGGCTCTTGCATGACAACAATGCACCAGCTCACATGGCACTGTCTGTGAGGGAGTGTTTAGCCAATAAACAAATAACTGTATTGGAACACCCTCCCATCTCACCTGATCTGGCCCCCAATGACTTCTTTCTTTACCTGAAGATAAAGGAAATATTGAAAAGAAGATATTTTGATGACATTCAGGACATCAAGGGTAATTAATATGACATCAGCTCTGATGGCCATTCCAGAAAGAGTTCCAAAATTGCTTTGAAGGGTGGACTAGGTGTTGGAGTTGGTGCACAGCTTCCTAAGGGGAGTACTTTGAAGGTGACTAGTGATATTCAGCAATGAGGGATGTAGCACTTTTTCTAGGATGAGTTTGTGAACTTAATTGTCTGAGCTCGTATATCTGATGCCTCGGAAGGAAGACTCAAACAGCTTGGGACTAAACTGCTGGGAGCACCTGTGTCTCTGTGTGGCCTCTCTAGTATGGTGGCTTCAAAGTAGCCAGACTTCTTACCTTTTGGTTGAGAACTACAAAGGAGCATGTTGAGAGAAAGAGCGCACACCTAGATGGAATGTTTTTATAACCTAGCCTCAAAAGTCACATTATTTGTGCTGTGCTCTATTAGCAAGGCAGTTACATAGTTCTACCCAGGTTCAAGGGGAAAGAATATTGACCCAACATCTCAATGGAATGAACATATCATACTGTAAAATGAAAGTGTGAAATGTGATGTACCTGATATGACCATCTTTGGGAAATACTATTTACCATACATGATTCTATTTGTTCTGCAATAGTGAAAAAAAATTAACTTCAAAGAAATCAAGCTATAAAATAAAAGGATAACCATGAGCCCTCTAATTGAATTCTTACATGTCCACGTATCATTGCCAAGTGTGAATTTGTGCACCTCTAATCAATTTATGTCAAGCCCATGGCAGCCCATGGCATGCAAATCTGACCATCACTGCTCCTCTTAAAATGACCCATTAGCTTTCTATTGTCCCAACAATGAATTCCAAAGTCCTTAACATGACTTATATAGCCCTTCACACCCAGCCTTGTTTATTAATTTTCAACCTCACCTTTTGGTGCTTCCTCCCTTGTCCTTTATGCTCCAGCTACACTGAACTACTTTCCAGTCTCCAAACTGTTTTTTGCCTTTAGACCAGGGGTGTCCAAACTTTTTTCAACGTTTTGCACCAAGGGCCATATGCGGTAAAATACACAAACAGCCGGGCCACTCACTCGAGGTGAAGTACGGATTGCCTCACCTGGTTTATTTAAATAAACTAAATATATTTTTGGAATTGGCTGCGGGCCAATTAAAAATGGATTACGGGCCTCAGTTGGCCTGCGGGCTGCAGTTTGGACACCCGCTTTAGACCTTTGTACATGGCTGTTTTCCTCTTCTGGAACTTTTCTCTGCATCCATGCTCTATCCCTTTATTCTAACTGCTATTTATTTTTCTGGACTCAGCTTCCCTAACATGGCCCCTCTCCTATCTCCCTCTCCAACTGGCCTAGCACTCTCATAGCTCCTTCCCATATGCTCTTAAAACACCCTGTGCTTACACCTAGGCTCCATAGCACTAATTAGCTAGGCCATATCTCCCCCTCCATCATTCCATGTGGGAAGATGTGGTTTTGTTTTCTTCACCACCATGGAAGCATGGAAAGGGCTCAACAAATATTGGTTAGATGAATGAATCCGTGCCTTAAATAACCACTTCTGGGTTCAAGTAAACAGCCCTCCCACAAACCTAAGATTGCTATGGCAGTGTCCTGTCTTGACTCTTATAACTGAAGTAGGGCAAAAGCTAGTTGGAATAGTTTGGAATTTTCAGGAAAATATTGACTGTTTCATGTGACTAGAGCTGTTTTCAGCCTTGGGGACTCACTCCAAGGCAGGGCCAGGGAGTGGCTCCAGGGCACCTTCCCTCTCATATAACAAGTCCTGTGGGCAGGCCTGCGTGCAAAGGACACACCTCAGCAACAGCTGGTGGGGAGTTTGTTTACTTGCTGTGCCTATATCCAGAGCCTATTTCTGGAGCAGGTTCTGGAAACAAGCCTGTGCCATTCCAGCACTGATCTTGCCAAGCCCTGGGTGACGAGCACATGTGCCGTAAGAGAACAGTGGCAGCCACTTGGCTGATCTCCTTGGCTCCAACCCAGCCTTCCCCGGGTATACCAAGTCACTACTGCTTTGCCCGTTGGGAATGGCCTTTCTGTTGCCCTAAAGTTTACCCCTAAATATTGCTTCATTTTCTCTAACTTTCTGTCTGTTTCACTAAGGACATGAGGAAGGAAGTTAGGGGTGATAAGAAACTCATAAATTTTACTGATTTGAGGAAGTCCTAACTAGAGTTCCTTGGGACTTTCCAGGGTCAAAGGAAACAGCTCAGTATTTTTGGCCAATATTATTTTTCCTATGGTTGGTCCAGTTTCTGAAAGGGAACTGGAACACAAAGAGGTCGTTTGACTTATTTATGATCACACAGTAAGCCGCAGGACAAAGATAGCGCCCAAGACTCTTGGTTTCAAGTTTAGTGCCACTTAAATAGTCTAAGATAAATCTATATTAATAAGTTAGCTTCAGGAATGAAAATCAAATTTGTTTTTGGTAAATAGAGTTTTACCTTTTTTTAGAGGTATCACTTAAGATGTCACCTCTAAACCAATTAAGAAACCATAGTTACAACTATTAGACTCCCTTCTGTGGAAACCTGTCTCTATTAAAGAGTTAAGCAAGAAGGTAGCCAGAGATCTGGGGCCTTCCCCTTCGCACCTTTCCTCATCCAGGTTTGGACATGGGGCTAAAAGCCTTTCAGGTCTGCAGTTCCTTTAAATGAACTCTCCATCTTCTCATACTAAAATTTCTGTTTCTTAGGTTGAAAATTGGAGGTAGAAAAAAGGCAAAGCTAGAATCTTACCTGAATTACAGAAACACTATTTTCTGATATAGAAACACTCCCTAACTATCTTATGATCAGCTGCTCTTTGGGAGAGTGTTTTGGGATCTTACTGCTTTTTCTTTAATTGTTGTTATAGAGGAAGAATAATTTTTGTTTACCATGCTGGGAACAAAAAAATATATCTGTTTTTAACTTTTTAAACGTATCCAACCAGCTGAAAGCCATCACATGGCCCTATGTGATGAGGCCCCCTGTAAGAGTGAGGTCTGACACCTGAACCCCAGGCAGAGACGGCAGCTTGCAAGTTTGGTCCAGAGCCAGATGATGGTCCATATCTAGCTTCCTCAGAGTGTCTGGGGAACGCACAGGCCCACTCTTTGGGTCAAAGGTATCCTACTAATAAAAAGCAGTAGGAATAAAGCTAACACCATTAGTCACTGCAAACAAAGGGAAAATACTCATATATCTGGAAATTACAACCAAAATATTCATGTAATTAAGCAAGGATACGGAATCACCTGGTTGGTTCCCATCTTTTTGGACAAAGAAAACACTTGATTTCAAAATGAGCAAATGTCTGAAAAGTTTTATGGCCACCCTGCACATCATTAGGGACTTGGAACCTATTACTCAGGAAGAAACTCCATGGAGCCACGGCCTCAGAATTGTACCCCCAGAGGACCGAGGTTTGGGTTGTCAAAGGGCAGGTGTTAGAAACAGGAGGCTGGCAAAAGTTACTAGCTCCCCGGCATTGGCACGCATTTGTTTTTACCTCCCCACTGCCTGGGAGCAACTCTCTGGGAGGAATCAGGTCCATTGAACCACACACAGCTGTTGTGATGAGAAAAGTTTTATATGGACAACACAAACTAACAAGAACACCATGCACAAGGAGGGAAGCACGCTCAGCCAGGTAAGCTGCTACAAGGAGCAAGCAAGGAACTCTTTAGCAGTCCTGTCAAATTCTAGCACCATATTTGCAGGTCTCATTTGAAATTTAGCCCTTTTTAAGTGCAGGAAGAAGTTAGGGGAGAAACTATGCATGAAATAAAAAACATATACATACACACACAGAAACACCCACCTTTTCACACTTCTTTCATCCATTTCCCCCACAAGGAACAAATCAGGTGAAGGAAAAGCCCAGGCTCTTTTCTTAAAGTCCCTATATTTATTATGGACTTGTTAGAGAAGCCCGGAATGGGGCTTGGATTCAAGGCAGACCTCACTCTCCTTGGCCACACTCACCCCTGACAATTTTACCAAGGGAATGCTTGGGACACAGGCAGGAACATCCAGAAGAGGCAAGGAAAAATATGGCTCACTTAACTTATACACGTACATTATACACAAGGGCATCAGTCTCCAAATACATTTGGGTCCTTCACTAGATTCTTAGCAGACTTCTCATCTGCAGCACCGGAACTCAGACAAGCTGTGGGACACACAGGAAAGCAGGATTTTGATCCAGCCCATACTGTGTCAAAGTCACTTCATCCAAGACAGTCACACATGCCAGCCCCAAGCAAGTCCTCAGGGGCCCCGCAGCTGTTTGCTTTGGGGAGTGGAAGGTTGGGCTTTTCCCTCCTTAGATTGCTCCTTGCTGCTGCGGCTGTCGCTGAGCTCTCCACTGTTCCCTGTGGACTGGAGACAGCTGCTCAGCGTGTGTGTGTGTGTGTGTGTGTGTGTGTGTGTGTGTGTGTGTGTGTGTAATTTATTGTTCCGCTGCCGCTGGCTCGTCCCCAGCCACTGGCTTGTCCCCAGCCACTGGCTTCTCAACTTGTGATTCTGGAGGAATCAGATACTGGACCTCCTCTGTACTGATGGCTACTTTATCTGGCTGGAGCCACCTCTTGAAATGTTCCAAGGTGCTAGGAAAGAGCAAGAGAAAAGGGTGGCTGCATCAGACCTCCATGATTAATTACTTAATGATTATCTCAGTTACTCAAAAACTGCCCTCCCACCCACCACCAATTTCTTCCTTTTTGAAAAACAATTGTTTTTCACTAACACGGGGAGAAGGATGATACTCCTCTGACAGCTGTACATCCTGGCAGCTCCCAGGCATAATTTACCCCCTGGTGGGCACTCTGGCTACAGGCACCAGGCCCCCTTCAAATGCAGAACCTCTGAAGGCTTGATGAGAATAGCTCCGTCCTGTCTTTTTTCCCTCAAAACTGAAGAGGAGAGAAATTGTCAAGGGGAGGAAACATTCAAATAAATACCAAATTATTAGCGAGGCAGAAACCTGAGCATCTTGAAATCCCTTAAACCTGAGGCAGTCTGAAACTCAATTATGCTTAGCTGCACTGAGCATGATTTTTGTTTGTTTGTTTGTGAGCTTTATGTTTAGTTCATCCCACAGCGAGTCCCCAAGATGTAAACATCTGAGCAGCAGTGTCCCCACAAAGGAATGGCCATTCTGCTAGAGGGCCCATTTTCTGTCTGGATCTGAGGGGAGGCGGAGGTGTCCCCCTCCTACCTTCCTCACGTACACAGGATCCTCACTCTAAGGCTATTAGACATTCATGGTAGATAGAATATAAAAGACTAGACATAAGGTAAACTTCATTCTGTGCTCATAAGCCAAGAAATAAAGCCACACCCAGCAGATTTTAGACCCCTGTCAGTGTATGGGGAAATCCTGTTGTGCACAGCTGGTTTCTAAGCCCATTACGCCCTGGCCAAAAGCAGACCATGAGGTGGGTCACCTACCTGGCCTTCACATGTGTGAGGAACCACACAATTTCACTACAGAATGGCCTCTGTTAAAACATAAACTTTGAAGTTTGAGAACAGATACATATCTACTGTTTCCTGGTGCTTGTTTTGGACAATGATAGAAAGAAGCATTCCCACCGATGTAGGCTCAGAAGAACACCTATCCACAGCTCAGGGGACTCAGGTGCTACAGGGGCATTTAATTGTCACCTACCACGCTTTTCATAGAATTGTTTCAATTATTTCTATAGAGAAGGGGAAATCACATTATTTTAGGTATTGATAAATGCACAGAAACTAACTTGAGCCTTGGTGCTGATCTGATTTCAGAGAAAAAGAATTCCACCTGAGAATTAGGCAGGAACAAATGTTGTCCTTTCTTCTCAGAAATGGAAAGGAGAGAACTATTCAAGGGGAGAGAATACCAAATTAGTGGGTCGAGAATCTGCAACTTCCAGTCTATTTGTGTTTGGAGCAATTTAAGGCTCAATTAGGTTGAACACTTAGATACAGAAAAGCAAAATTTCTATTCTTTTCTGAACCCTGAGAGGGTAACTGGCCTGACCTTAGATGCCACACTGATTTCTAAAGGATCTTGGGGAATGCTGATTCAGTATTCAAGATACTGTAAGTGAAAGAGTAAAAATGCAAGTTAAAAAGTAAAAATGTAACTATAAACTTTTATTTACATATGGTCCATGATTTCAGCAGCAGTATCTTCATCTGACAACATGGAACTCTCAAAATCAATGTTAATGATAGGCTGCAAACTTAGTTAGGTTAAGTCATATTCCCCTAAGACTTTTTGTTAAAATTCAGGGTTTTACTCCCCTCACTGATCTTTGTTTTGAATGATTTCTTAGTGAACTTTAGAATTCTGTTAGGAAGAATATTAATAATAGTTAACACTTAAATAGTACTTACCATGTACCAGGCACTATTCTAAGCACTTTACACCTAGTAACTCACTACCCTCATAACAACTTTATGAGGTAAGAGCTACTACTCCCACTTGATAGAAGAAGAAACTGAAGCACACACAGGTTACTTACCCAAGGACATAACAACCAGTAAGTGGCAGAGTCACATTCTTAGTGTCACCCTTCACCCTGCTCTTTGTGGCCTCTCTCCTTTCTGCATCTGGCCCACCTGCAGGTACTGTTCAAGTCCTGCCTCCTTCCCTGGCACAAACACCAGAGCCCATAGGGAGCTCAGTGGTCTCCCAACTCCCAAAACCTGTTCTGTCACTTCCACTCATCTGGCTCTTCTCTTATGCCGCCTCGTTAGTTAGGTACATCTTTATATATACATGTATTTGTCATCTCTCTCTAAGTAGTTTTGAGGACCAAGGAAAGGGTCTAAATCTTCCGTATATCTCCCCTCCACCCCACATCTCCAGCCCCATGACCGACCAAGCACGGTGCCTTCACGCAGCAGATGCTTAAGAAATTCATTTATTTAGTCTACACAAATGTGAATGGCAACAATATGACAGAAACTCTGTAAGGCAATGGAGATTCAGAGGTAAGAAAACATAGTTCCAGTTGTTGACTGATTACTACTTTCTCAAGTGCATTATGTACTTAAAAATGAAGACAATGGTTTATCCTCGACTATATCCAATCTGTGATCAGGACGCAGCTGGAGTATTTGCCTTTTGGTAAAAATAGCCGTTTTCAAAAATCTGCTGCTGGTCTCCGAACAAATAGAGCAAACTTACAAAGGATGATCTTAGCTTGGAAAAGCTGATATTGCTATCAACTAATATCTCAACTCAGATGTCATTCTTTAGAAAAACAGAAATGCCCTCAGCAAAACACACTGTCACCTGGAACTGGACGGGGAGTCAATTACCTCTCATCAGAATCAAGTCCATCCACAAAGAATTCTGAAGCTAACTTTTCCTGGAGGAATCGATCCCAGCATTCCTTCTTGGCTTGGGCCAGGGTTCGAAGCATGTCCTTAGAGGTCACTTCCTGATTTAAACCTTTGATTCTTCTCAGTTTCTTCTCTAAAGAGTTTAACAAGGAAAGTGAGTATGAAATGAAACTAAATCTAAAATGCAAAATGCCAACTTAAAAATTCTCTCACTGATGAATACATCCACACCCCCTACAAAAGAGCTCATTTTTTTAAGGGGGACAGATAAAGGGAAACGTACATTTTTCTTTTTCCTTCACAGTGTCTTCACTCTACATTATATCAAATAAATGTTTAACCCCAGAAAAGGGAAAAGCCATACTTCTCATAAATAAATCAATAGCACGTTGTCTTTGAAATCACAGAGGTCCAGCAGGTATCTCTCTAAGGAATGCTTGCTTTCCCTGGCTTGACATGTGTATACTATTGTCTTTTTTCAACTCCTTCAAAATAGTCCCTCTGAAGAGTCAATGGTTTTTCTTTTTGTCACAGTGACATAAAGCAGTTTTCAAACCTCATGAGAAAGAATTAGATAAAATGATCAGAGATCCAATGTGTTCATTAGACCTAAAATTGACTTGATGAGAACTCAATAATAAGAGACCTTTAAGATCTCTATGTATGATTAAATTCTTGATTAAATTGAAGGAATCTCCCAACATTTTTTAAAGTCGCTCAACTTGTGGCCTGGATGTTGGAACCTAATCAAAACAAACATCTTGTAATCCCTGTGGGAGTGGTCCATATGGCTTCCTGATGATAGATGTTTAATTATTCTTATTTGCATTTTAAGTATAACTGTTGAACAGATATCCTCTTTTGAAGAATACAAGAAAGGGTATCACCATTTGCCTTCTGCCTTAATTTAGCTTAATTTAGTCTTGCCTTCAACTATAACAAATGGGTAAATGACAGTTTTTTTTTTTGGAGGGGAGGGATGAGCATCAAGCTCCCAAACAATAGAAACTTTATGATTTGCCATTCTGTTTTCATTTCTAAACAAGCCACTTCAGCTTGTGATCAAAACAATAAATAACTCTTGTTGCTTCAAGTTACCACAAAGAGCTCACCCATGTAAAACACCTGCAGTTGATAAACATTAAATATTTGAGGAATGTTTCTCTCCTTGAGGATATGAAAAGGATATGTATATCTTTTCGGATATGTTGAACTGGCATTTTTAATTGTTGACCTTATGAATTCTCTTTGATATAGGTTTATTTGGCAACAAAAACAATCTTTACATTGTCTGGCCTTGGTTGTCAAGGTGGAAGGTACTCTTTGGGGCTGGAAAAGGTCTTCTTCTCTCTGAGTGTGCTGAGTCCTGGATCAGGTGTGATCTGAGCTTGGCAGGCAGAAACAGGTGTCATTGCATACTGCAAACCTGCCTGCCACTGTCTCCCAGACTCTGCCATAGGCACCAGAAATGTCCCTCATTTTCCTCAGAGAAGAAAACTTTAATCATCTTCGTAACTGATTTTAGAAAAGATCAGGGGAGTTTTAACTTTCTGAACCAATCAAAATCATCACCAAATCCATGAAAGTTTCTTATAACCCCTGGGCGCTGAGCAACAACAAGCCAAAGGATCTGATTCTTCAGCTTTCTCCGAGTGTTGCTTTTTCTCCTTGTGATCATTAAACAGATGTTCTAACTACCACAAAACAGAATTGTCAACCTCCTCAGCCATGGCTGTAAATATTACTATCCTATCTTTTGTGGCTTCCCGACCAATCTCACATTATACCCTCATCTTTCTCATTTTCCATTGTTTCACCTCTGTTTTTCTCGTCTTTTTCCTCCAGTACATCATTACTAAAATTCCTTTTGTTTTTCCAAGGTATTTCTTAGCAGTCATGTAAACTCTATTCTGACTCTTTTCTCTGTCCTTCCTCAAAAGCTGCTTTTTCCTGAATTGCCTTTCCTCCCTCAAAACCAAACCTCAAAACCAGGTTTGGTTTTGTGACACATAGATCGGTCTTATAGATGTTTAATAATAGAAAGATACCACAATTTTAAAGACTGGCAATCACTGCCCTATACTGATAATTCTCTTTCTCTAGCATAGGACAATCTGATTCTCTTTACTGTGTTTGGAGTCTTTCTAAATACTTATACTTAAGACCATAGGACAGGGCAGTGAAGATGTGTTCAGAAGATTTTTTTTAAAAAAAAAGGCTAACAAGAGGCAGAATGAATTTTATGTCAACATGCTCCCATTCCAACACTCTAATATAATAGCTTTTCAACTGTAGTATCAGAAATCCACATGTAGCCAGGGGGCCATGACCTTTCTTTCAGGAGGGCACAAGGCTTTGACACTTTTGAGTTATTTGAACATATGAGCCACCGATAGTAGGCAAGAGGGTCTACAGAATGGCAAGAAATAAAGCAGAATTTAGATGAAACAGGCAGAAGGTGACAAAGTGTTTTAAGGGATGTACAGGAAAAAGGGGGTCCTTCCCAACAACCAACCTGAACCACTCCCTAAGTTATACCTGACAGATACATGTAGTGAGGACAAAAGAAAAAAATTAAAAATAGAAAACCAGGTTTGATATAAAAGAACTTCAACAGGCTTCCTTAAAACCACCAGCTTCTGATTATAAACAACAAAAAAAAGAAAGTCATCTAACTTACCTAGAGATGCTAAATACACTTCGGAATCCTGCAAGGGAGCCCAAGGCTTTATAGCTGGCTGAGCAGCAAAGTCTGGGGCCTCCTTCTGGTCTGTGCCTGCAGGGTAAGAATCTAGAAAGGAGTCTGAGAAGGCATTGCTGGCACCATCCTCTTGGTCGGGATTTGGCAGACAGGAACAGATTTCAGCCCAAAGATCCGGGCCAGATTTTGTGGCTGTAGAGTCAATGCTCTCAAACATTTTCATTTGGAATCTGAGCTGAAAAACAGAAGCTCAAGTAAGAAAGCACTGGCTTTAAGGATATAGTATAAGTATGTAGTACTCAGATATTTGTTTACACATTGAAGGAACATAATAGGCTTTTCAGAAGTTTCTCTTAACAAAACTGAAAATGTCTTTTCTTAGGTTTCTGTGTTACAGATAAAAAGATGACAAAAAAGTAATTGGGTTCCTCCTTTGGCTCTGCACTCAAGTTGTTTTCATAATGAAGTTTGTCTTTTAAACTGGAATTTCTACAAGCCAGATACAGGACAAATATTGAATGGTTCCACTTATATGAGATACCTAGTAGAGTCAAATTCATAGAGACAGAAAATTAGGATGGTGGCTCACAGGGATTTTAGGGAGAGGAGAATGGGAGTTATTGTTTAATGGGTACAGAGTTTCCGTTTGGGAAATTCTAAAGATGGAGGGTAGTGATGGTTGTACAACAATGTGAATGTCACTGAAGTGTATCTAAAAATGGTTAAAATGGTACATTTTACGTTATGTATGTTTTAAAACACACACACACGAATTTTAACCACATTCCCAGTGATGACAATCAACCTGCACTTTTCTCCAAAAGTCTCCTGAATTCAACCACTATGTCCTCACCCAATTAAACTGTTTTCAACAAGACACCGACTAAACGTCTTGCACAGTTCCATATACACAAGGAAAATAAAAGTGCTGCATGGTGAAAATGGTCTCTCGGAGAGTACTGTCCTATGCAAAGGCCCATGTGCTCATTACATGTGGAAGCTGGGCTATATGCCTCATGTTCTTATTTTAATAGTCAAACACTGAAAGATAGACATTTTCATCGTTTTACAGATGACGAATCTGAGGATCAGAAGGGTAATTTGTCAATGGCACATTACTGATATACGGTGAATCCTTGATTGAAAACCAGATCTGTGCCGCTCCAAAATCCATGTTTTTATTTACCCAATAGCACTCTGCCAGTTTGGGAATACACTGAAAGTAGCCCAAGCAGAGTTTGGTGGTTAGGGCTACGCAGAGCCTGGGAGCTTTCATAACTACCTAGTCTTATAGCGTGGGTTGACACATTCTTTTAGGAGGGACCTTTGAGATGAGGAAGGCTGCCTGCGGAAAGGTCTGAATAATTCCAGGACAGCCCAGCCAGCGAAGGGGCCCGGAAGTAAAAGGAACAGATACGCCATGGGAGCCCTGTCTGATGCCAAGGGCCACAATGAACACCTCCCCCCGCCGCCATCCCGAGATCGTTTAAACGCACCCAGACCAAAATTTTGTTCACCCCGGAGCCCGGGTCCCCTTCCCCCCTAAGAAGTCCAGAATCCTGCAGGGAACCCTGGTGTCCAGACCCCGGGCCTCAGTCACTCTGGTCTCAAGGATTGGCTGGGCGGGATGAGTCAGGCTCCAAGGCCGCTTGTGGTATTCCAGGATGGGGTCGGAGCCGGGGAGACAAAACTCTGGGTCCGCCGGCCCCCGCTCACCTACCGCAACAGCCTCGCCCAGCAGCAGCCCGCAAACGCACCGCGCAGCTGTGTCTCCCGCAGCCCGGAAGAAACGGGGGGCGGAGTCTCCGAGTGACCGACCCTGGAAGTCCTCCAACCACCGCCCGACTTGGAGATGTTCTGTGCGTGGATAGGTCGACTGGAGCTCAGCTGGGTGAGGAAGTGAGGGACTGAGCGCAAGGAAGCGGTGGGCGGGCCCGTTGTTGCCGGGAAACGATGCAGTCCCGTCCCCTGGGCCCCTACTTCTCGCCGGAGCCAGGTTGGTTCCACTTGTGTCTGGGTGTTCCAGCGCGCGGACAGCACCCACCATTCCCTCCTCAGATGGGAAGCCCGGTTGTCAAGGCCTTTGACTTTGCTTGGTTCCCTGAGCAAGTTCACCTTCTCAGCAGTTCTCTGGGCCGGTGTTTGTCTCCGAAAATTTCAGCCCTCGCGACCCTGGTTAGAGCACTTTTGCTAATGGGGAAGGAGGCGACTTCTTTCCCTACTGGCAGGAGACCTTTGTCCCATTCACCAAGTTAGGAAGCTTTCCCTCATTCATGTAGTGAATAGACGCCAAACTCCTGCTGGGTTCTGGGCATTGTGTTAAGCGGGAATTCAAGACAGACAGACTTGATACGAGTCCCAAGAGATCTTTACAGCTCAGTGCAGAGGGGTGCGCCATGGGGCAGACAAGTTCACAAATAACAGCAAATAGATGTAGAGGAGATGACAGAAGTGTGGCCAGAGTACATAAAGGAGAGTGGTTACGAGAGGTGTGTGTCAGGAACGCTTTTTAAAGAAGATGACTTTTGATATCCTTTTAGGCGTTATCAGTTTACTGCAATGCAACCCTTCTTCACCCCTACAACCCCAATTTCCAGGTCCGACTATCTCCTAAGGAAACGTGTACGGAAAGACATTAGCCAACCATCCGAGGAAGTAACTTGGCTGATGACGTGTCTCTAGATGTGTCCAAAGCCAATCAACGCGGCTACGGTCGTGACTACCACCAGGTGAAAGGGAACTAGGAGGAACTCTGTTGCTCACATTTATAACCATTCTGAGAGAGAATGCACAAACAGAAGGAAGTGGAAAGCATGGAGGTTAGAAAACAGGAGCAAATAATAGGCAAGATTTTAGCAGTGCTTATTCACAGGGAATAAATGGGGAGTGGGAGTGGGGGGGGTGTGGAATCTCCCAATGAGAGACCCTCAGAGGCCTCCAGCTACCAGCCCACCAACAACAGGAATCTGGCAGCATCTGATTCATAGAAACGGGCACTGTCACTGTCGTAGCTTTAAAGATGCTTCATCATTCTACTCTGTGGCCTTTCAACTCTCTATGCCCTTTTCTCTTGCTCACCCAACAAACTCTTGATTTCCAATTTGGCCTGCTAAATATCTTGATACCAGGAGGAGGGTGCCTCTAACAATAGGCGCCAGTAGTCACTGGTATAAAAAGGGGCCGGCCGGGTGGCGCAGGCGGTTGGAGCTCCATGCTCCTAACTCCGAAGGCTGCCGGTTCGATTCCCACATGGGCCAGTGGGCTCTCAACCAAAAAAAAAAAAAAAATAGGGCCGGCCGGGTGGCTCAGGTGGTTAGAGCTCAATTCTCCTAACTCCGAAGGCTGCCGGTTCGATTCCCACATGGGCCAGTGGGCTCTCAAAAAAAAAAAAAAAAGGAATACATTTTATAACTTACAGTTACAATTGTAAATTGACAAATTGGCACCTTAGTGATTCACCCATGTCCTCTGAGCTTAATTAGTGTGTGCACTGAAAAGAGCAAACCAGATCCTGGGCTTGCGCAGCGGAAACCATAAACAATGATCCTCTCCTCTCCAATGACAGCTCACGCTGGGGAGCCACATGAGGGCAGTCAGCTTCCCTTTATTTTGGACTCTGCTTTAACAGCAGTGCTATTAGCACAAATATGTTTTTTATTTGTGTCCTAGAGCAGACTATTCTTCATTGAGATCAGGAACCATGTCTTTCTTACCCGCGTATCTCCAGAGCCAAGCAGTGCTGGCAAATGTTCAAAATTTGTTGGGTGTGTGAATGTTTGAATTAGAACCCTCATGGTCAAGGACCCCAATGGCCTGGCGCTAGACTTTGTGATTCCCTGTTCACTCCCATCTTAATGTTGCAACTAGGGTGATCCTTTTGGAATGGAGATCAAATCATGTCACACACACACACACACACACACACACACACACACCAAAAACTTGTTGATGATTTCCCATTACTCTTAAAATACTTAAATCCTTAACATAGTAAGTTAGTTGGAGTTCTTAGTTCAAGTTCTAGCCAGTTTAAGCAGTAAGAGGAATTGATTAAAGTTGCTCTGTCCAATAGAACTTTCTATGATAATAGAAATGTTCTGTATTTGAGCTGTCCAATAAGGTAGCCACTAGCTTTTTGTGTCAATTGAGCCCTTAAAATGCAACTTGTGCAACGAAAGAAATGAAATTTAAATTTTATATCATTTGAATTAATTTAAATTTAAATAGCTACCTGTGGCTAATAGCCACTCTATTGTACAGCACAGGATTAAAGGATATTAAGTAGCTCAAAGTATTTTGAGATGGCCTGTGAGTTAGGCTGGGATCTATAGAGCCAGGAACAGTGTCTAATACTCACTGAGGAACTGCTCAGGGAACAACCCACTACCACTGATGCCATGCTAAGGTCCAGCTGCTTGTCATCTGCAAAAGTTAAAAGTCGAGAGACATGGTTGATGGAAAGAAAAGCAGGTTTATTCAGAATGCCGGTTTATTCAGAATGAATTCTGGGAGGATGGCGAACTCCTGTCCAAAGGCCACCTCCCCATTCCTAGACTGGTCAGAATATTTTATAGGTGCACAAGAAGAATAAAGGAAAGTGGGAATCGGTCAGGCAGGTTCTAGGGCTGACATTCTTCCCGGGGTCTGGTCTGTTTTAAGATAATGTTATCTCTGGATTCTGGACCACCGAGGGTTGGGTTTTTTTGTGTATTCCGGTGACTGGGCGACTGAGGATTAAGAAATTGCTCTTTTCAAGTTAGGAGTTTGTTAATTAAATGGATTAATGAGGTATGTGTAACCTTGAGAAAGGGGAAAAAACAGAGTTCTTCAGTTAATCAGGAAGGGCAGAAACAAAGAGGAAATAGCTGAATATCAGGGTGGATCAAACTGCAAACTAAGTCTAACTACAAGTGGCTAGAGAGAACTATGCGGTGAGTCAAACTGCAAACTAGCCAGGTCTAATTACGTTATTTATTTACCAAATTTCACCCTTACACCACTGAACAGACACTGCAGCTGGCATTACTGACTGGGCACAAATCAGATGGCTCCAATGCTATCTCATCATATATGAATGCCTACTTCCTCTGTGTGTGACTCTGAACCAAAGGTTCTGCCTGATGAATGGAGCCCTGGTGAAAACTGATGTCCAAGCTGTAAGGGAGACTGGGAAGGCCAGTTTCTGGCTTCTACCTCTTGAAGGCAGTACTTATTATATGGGAAATTCCCCACACAAAAGAAGAGTGTCGAGAAGATGCTGAATGTCCAAAGAGTATGACAAATGTCTACTCTATGTGGTCTTGTGGTCTATCCCAGTGCTTCTCAAACTAATATGCAGACAAACCATTTGAGGATCTTGTTAAAATGCAGATTTTCATTGAGAAGATCCAGAGGGAAAGAGAATCAAGATTCTGTACTTCCAACAAGTTGCCTGGTGTGGCCAACATTGCTAATCCACAGCAAGGCTTCATACAATCGCACAAGGACTCCTTTTCTCTAGAGCTCTCTGATACCTCTCTGTGTGTCTGTGCTTCAGACATATTCTGAACAACATTCTTTTTTTTTTTTAAATGACTTTATTGAAGTGTAATTCACATACCACACAGTTCACCCTTTTGCCATGTGCTGGTTCTTAGATACCCTGACTTCTATTGATTTGGCTCCTTTTCTGAGTTGGTTTCAGTAATTTGCATTTAAGAACTCTGATAAATAAATCTGATCTACTTGCAGTTTAATCTTGGGAGGGGTAAATGGGAGGCAATTGGGAGTTCTCTAATCATTCTCACGCTGTTAGGGACAAAGGCAGGTGTGAAAACATTGCTTCTGGGCTGTACTTTTAAATACATATATAACAGCTTTATTGAGATATGTCACGTATGATAATATTCACTCTTTTAAAGTATACAACACAGTACTTAAATATTCTTAGCATATTCAGAGGTTAGCGGTCTGTTCTGTCGTAAATAAAGTCTGTTTTAAATTTAGGGTCTGTTTTGTTTTAAATAAAGCTCCTTTCAAGAGTTTCTCCAGACCCACGGAACTTGTGCATATCTACATGCAATCAACGCCTTTGGTGAGTCTTCTCACAACCTTTCAACTCTCCATTCAACTCAATCCCTCTCTCCTCAGTCCCCGCCCCGGCACTGGGTCTCATTGTGATTGGCTGGTGCCGAGTGACGTCATCATATCGCGACCCACGAGCGGTGGCTGCGCGGTGATGTGTCGCGGCGGCTGTCGGTGGCTGGCGATTCTCGTGCCGGGGTACTTCAACCTCTCGTGCCTCCGCTTTGCCAGGACTTGGAGTGGCCGTAGGGGTCCGATGGCGGAAACGCTCTCGACCGGGGCCGAGGCAGCGAGCGGGCTGAGGGCTCCGGCTCAGCAAAACGGAGACGCGGGCGGCGACGTGAGGGATGAGTGGCCCCCAGGGTGCCCGGAGCCGGCGGGCCCGGGAGTGGAGCTGGCCCCTGGGGACGGGGAGCAGACCACGGGGAAGCAGGAGCAGGCCCCGGCTGCAGCGCTGGGCCCGGGCAAGCGGAAGAAGCGGCGGGGCACAACCGGGGAGCGCGTAGTGCCGCCCCCGAAGAAGCGGCGGGCAGGGGTGAGCTTCGGCGACGAGCACTTTGCAGAGACCAGCTACTACTTCGAAGGAGGGCTGCGCAAAGTGCGGCCCTATTACTTTGACTTCCGGACCTATTGCAAAGGCCGCTGGGTGGGCCGTAGCTTGATGCACGTCTTCAGCACCGAGTTCCGAGCCCATCCCCTGGCCTACTACGAGGCTGCGGTTCGGGCTGGGCGCCTGCGCCTCAACGAGGAGCCAGTACCGGACCTCAGCATTGTGCTCAAGGTGGAGTCCTGATGGAGCCGCCCTAAAGTGGAGAGGAAACGGGGGAAGGGGTTTTTAGAGCTAGTGGGGCATAGGTACTGGAGTAAAATCGGGGTAATTCAGAAGCTTTCTCGCTTTCATTTGGAACACTCTTAGCTCCCTCCCCCCACTCCGTTTCTGCAAGTAGCTCCGGTGCTTCAAAACTCAGCCCGTTTATCCCTTCCATCACGGCGACTTGCTCGTTTCCAAGGGACAGCAGTTGGAATTCTCATAGCTCCCCTCATGCACTGTCTTGTGGCACTGGCACTTATCACCTACTGCCTTGCGCTGTGATTCTCTGTACAAATAGTGTAGTAGAGGTTATCATGTATGTCTCCGTAGTATATCCTAGGCACAAAGATAAGCATTTAAGTATTTTAACATTTCATTCTAACGACAGCCTTGTGGGATAGTATTGCCACTTCATTTTACCTGTGAGGAAACTGAATTAAGGTACACCTCACAGAATTAAGGCAAAAGTGTCACCTCCAAAGCCGATGTTCTTATAACTACTACTAAAGTTATTTATCGTAGAACCTGATATGATCGTGAACTGTCAGCGATAACGACCAGAGTTGTCTAGCCCAGTGCTTTGACCCTTCTTTAAAACTTCTTCACAGCTAAAAGGTACCAGACACCCCTGTGAGTCCTAATACTGGCTCACCAGGTTGTGATAGGAGCCCAAGTGATGTCAGCATTTGGGGAATGGATGGTTTGAATCCCATCTCCCATCTCAATTTTGAAAAGCATAGGTTTGGTCTAACCCTCACATTTTTACAGGTAAGGAAACTGAGACTCAGAGAAGTTAAAGTGACTTGCAGTGAACCTGTGGGAGGAAATCCAGGTCTAGAGCCCAGATCACTGGACTTACAGCTTGGTATTGTTTGTTCAAGGTCATGAAAATTGATGATTTATTGAGGGTTTTTTTTGTCCCACCATTTAAAAAAATTTACCTTTTAAGCATAACATTATTGTAGGAAAATACAAGTAAACAAAATCAAAAAACACCTGTAATCCCATTACCCAGAGATATCACCATTAACATTTTTGTGTATAGCCAGGGTAGTTGTTTTTCATTGCCTGCTATCTACCTCGGTATCTATTCTTACAAAATGAGAATACATTATGCATACTGCTTTTTCTGTGTAAGGATATACTGTGACCATTCTTCCATGTCAATAAATAACGGGAAGCTGTGTATGAAGTTGACTGATTACAAATTGCTGGCCCCAGGGCTGACCAGTTGCCTATGTCATTGGCAGGACAATGACTTCTTGCGGAACACAGTGCACAGGCATGAGCCACCAGTCACAGCAGAGCCTGTTCGCCTGCTGGCTGAGAATGAAGACATGGTGGTTGTAGACAAACCTTCTTCCATTCCTGTCCACCCCTGTGGCCGCTTCCGGCACAATACAATCATCTTCATCCTGGGCAAGGAGCACCAACTCAAGGAGCTTCACCCATTGCATAGACTTGACCGCCTTACCTCCGGGGTCCTCATGTTTGCCAAGACAGCAGCTGTCTCGGAGAGAATTCATGAGCAGGTTCGGGACCGGCAGGTGAGCCTCGCTTTTGTATCATGCAGGTTATTTCCTGGGCTCATAAATGCTATGTGTCAAAAGGGCATCAATTGAGTTCTGTCTGAAGTGGGTCTTCATGTTTATCTGGCCAAGCTTCCTACCTTCAGGGAGGGCAACACCTAAAGTGCCAAAGACAGGTTATTATCTCTTACATTTCAAGAGATGTTTAGAGACGACACACACTGCCAGCCTCTCTTGGTCGTTTCCTCTTTTGAAGTTTTAAAGTGCTGACAGGCAGAACGAGGTTTTTAAGATTGTGGGGAGAGCCTACTTGATGGAACAATTGGATGAAATTGGAAGAGGCTTGGGTAGAAGAGTTAAATGGTAGTCATTGTGGTCTTGAGACTTGTCATTCTGGATCTGATTGTAATACAATTCTGGTACTGAGTGCTTACTGTATACCAGGCTAAGTACCAAGTACGTTCGAGGCTCACTTACTGAATTTGTATAACAGCCCTGTTAGGTAAGTGCTTTCCTAATCACATGTTCTAGACAAGGTAGTAGGATTTAAAGAGACTAAGTAATGTAGCCAGAATCATGACACTGGAAAACGGTAGAGCTGGGGTTTGAATCCTCTTCTGTCTGATGCTGGTGCCTTCCTCATCACGTGCAGAGGGCCTGGGCTTCCTGAGGTTAGGCTTTGTGCTGATTTCTCCCTCTTCCCTCCTGTGTAGCTGGAGAAGGAGTACGTGTGCCGGGTGGCGGGGGAGTTCCCCGCCGAGGACGTAACCTGCAAGGAACCCATCTTGGTAGTGTCTTACAAGGTAGGAGTGTGTCGTGTGGACGCTCGGGGCAAGCCCTGTGAGACAGTGTTCCAGAGACTGAGCTACAACGGCCACTCCAGTGTTGTGCGCTGCCGGCCACTCACAGGCCGCACACACCAGATCCGAGTCCACCTCCAGTTCCTGGGCCACCCCATCCTCAATGATCCCATCTACAACTCAGTAGCCTGGGGTCCCTCGCGAGGCCGGGGCGGCCACATTCCCAAGACAGATGAGGAACTGCTGCGGGACCTTGTGGCAGAGCACCAAGCCAAACAGAGCCTTGATGTGCTAAATCTCTGTGAAGATGACCTGTCCTCGGGACTCACGGCCTCCGCAACTCCCTCCTCAGAGCTGGGCAAGAACCTCCTAGAAGACTTGGCTGCATCTGCACCCAAAATGGATGGAGTAGCTGAGGCAGCCCCTCAGGATCTGGATACAGTGACACTGGCACCAGGGAAGGCAGCGGAAACAGATGTTGAGAATCAAGAGATAGACCCCCTCTGTCCAGAGTGCCAGCTGGTGCGACAGGACCCCTCGCCCCAGGACCTTGTGATGTTTCTGCATGCCCTGCGCTATAAAGGGCCAGGCTTTGAGTACTTTTCACCCATGCCAACCTGGGCACAGGAGGACTGGCAAGATGATTGAAAGCTGTGGCCTGTGGAGAGATGGCGTCTTGGGTGGGAAGAGGCCGTTGGCATAGGACCGACCTTATGGGCTGGGACTCAGGG
The DNA here is from genome assembly GCF_964194185.1 of Rhinolophus hipposideros. Lineage (NCBI taxonomy): Eukaryota > Metazoa > Chordata > Mammalia > Chiroptera > Rhinolophidae > Rhinolophus > Rhinolophus hipposideros. The sequence continues at coordinate 37,881,261 of NC_138051.1, forward strand.
TTTCTATAAGGAGTGAGGTCGGGCTCTTAAAGGACCGGTCACACTTACTACCTCCTTCCTTCCTCTCCCTCCAGCTAGAGTCTGGGAACTTACTGGTTGGTAAATGTATTCCTTTTTCTTAGGAATACATGTCTGGTTTTCCTACTGCTGCTTTTTTTGTGTTTTTCTTTACTATTGAGGTAAATTCACATGACAATTAACCATATTAATGTATACAATTTAGTGGCATTTAGCATATTCAGTGTTGTGCAACATTACCTCTTCTTTAGTTCCAAAACATTTTCATCACCCAAAAGGAAACCCGTAGCCATTAAACAGTCACTCTCCATTTCCCCTTCCTCTCAGCCCATGGTAACGATTAATCTACTTTCTGTCTTGATGGATTTGCCTATTCTAGACATTTCATATGGAATCATAAATGGAATCATACAATAAGTGACATTTTGAGTCTGTCGTTCTTTTGTTTAGCATAAGGTTTTCAAGGTTCATCCAATTTACAGCATGCATCAGTGCTCATTCCCTTTTTGTGGCTGAATAATATTCCATGGTACGGGTATACTACATTTGTATATCCCTCAAATAGCTTATTCTATTTTGTAGCTTGTCTATACATTTTGTTGATAGTGTCCTGTCATTCACAAAAGTTATAATTTTTCCCCCCTTCTTCCGCTTCCTCCCTACGCTGGTTCAAGCTGCTGTTTCTCAGTCTAGTTGTGTAGGACACAGCTCCCTGGCCCATGCTGGTATTAGGAGCCTGGCGCTTAGATGGCCCATGTGGGTATCGAACTGGCGACCTCTGTGTTAGGAGTACGGCGCTCCAAACAACTGAGCCACCAGGCTGGCCCTAATATTTTTCTATTGTGGTAAGAACATGTAGCGTGAGATCTACCCCTTAACAACTTTTATGTGTACAATACAGTATTGTTAACTATACACACAGTGTTGTGCAGCAGATCTCTAGAATTGAATCATGCGTAACTGAAACTATACCTGTTGAATAGCAATTCCCCATTTCCCCTGTTCCCCAAACCCAATATCACTATTCTAACTCTCTGCTATGTATTTGACTGTGTTAGATACCTGAAAAGAAAACCTTGTTTTCCTTTACTCACTACTTACAGAATACTCTACAGTTCAAATATGTGGGGGTTTCCCCACACCAAGCCAGTCTCAGACCAGCTAAGTGTCCCACAGTTTAACTCAGTTCCAACACTATCTACCTGGAGATAGCATCAGATTCCACAGATTAAGGGCTCAGGCCCACAAGACAGTCCCCACCTCAGATGCCAGTCTCAAGTCCAGGTTGTCACCTATGCTTCTGACCAACCATAAATCAGGGGTTCCTATAACTCTGTCCTCAGGTTCAATCCTTTACTAGAATGGCTCACAGAACTCAGGAAAATAGTTCACTTGCTAGATTACTGGTTTATTACAAAGGATATTAAAGGATATGAATGAACAGCCAGATGAAGAGATATGTAGGGTAAGGTCTAGAAGGAGCACAGGTGCTCTGACCTCAGAACTCGATGTGTGGATGCTTTCTTGTTCACCCACCTGGCAGCTCTCCAAACCTAGTCATGTCTTCTTTGGAGAAACATCTTTTCAAATCCTTTGCCCATTTTCCAGTTGGGTTATTTGGATTTTTTGCTATATTTTTGAACACTATTTTCCTTATATTTTGGAATATTAACCTCTTATCAGACATATGATAGGCAGATATTTTCTTCCATTCCATAGGTTGCCTTTCACTTTAATTGTTTCCTTTGCTGTGCTTCTGCTTTTTAGTTGGATGTAGTCCCACTTGTCTATTTTTGCCTCTGTTGCCTGTGCTTTTGACAAGTTTTAATTTTGATGCAGCCCAATTTATTTATTTTTTCTTTTGTTGGTTGTGCTTTTCGTATTATATCTGAGATTCCATTGGCAAACCCAAGGTCATGAAGATTTACCCCTATATTTTCTTTTAAGAGTTTTATAATTTTAGCTCTTATATTTAGGTCTTTGATCCATCTTGAGTTGATTTGTGTATATGGTGTGAGAGAGGAATCCAACTTCTTTCTTTCATATGTGGGATGTCCACTTTTTCTAACACTATTTGTTGAAGAGACTATTCTTTCCCCATTGAATGACCTTGGCTCTCTTGTAGAAAATCATTTAACCATAGATATGTAGGTTTATTTCTGGACTCTTGATTCTTTTCCACTGATCTCTGTCTATCCTCTACCAGTACCATACTGTTTTGATTCCATTCCTGCACAAGAGGCTGATGGAATTTTTTAAATTTAATTTTATATTGTGTTAAAAAACAAAATTTACCATTCTAGCCATTTTTAAGTGTACAGTTCAGTAATGTTAAGTATATTCATATTGTGAAACAGATCTCGAGAATTTTTCCTCTTGCATGACTGAAACTCTATACCCATTAAACTATAACTCCCCTTTCTACCCCCTACCCTCAGGCCCTAACAACCATCATTGTACTTTCTGTTTCTATGAATTTTATTACTTTAGATACCTCATATAAATGGGATCATATACTTTTGTCTTTTTGTAATAGGCTTATTTCACTTAGTATTATGTCTTCTAGGTTCATCCATGTTGTAACTTGTGACAGAATTCCTTCCTTTTTAAGGCTGAATAATATTCCTTTGTGTGTATATACCACAGTTTTATCCATCATCCATTTATGGACACAGGTTGCTTCCACATCTTGGCTATTGTGAATAGTACTACTGTGAACACGGGTGTGCAAATACCTCTTTAAGTTCCTACTTTCAATTCTTTTAGTTATATCTCCATAAATGGGATTGCTGGATCATATGGTAGTTCTAGTTGTCAATTTTTGAGGACCCTCCATACTGGTTTCCATAGCAGCTGCACCATTTTACAATCCTATCAACATTACACAGGGTTCTAATTTTCTCCACATCTTCGTCAACACTTGTTATTTTCTGGTGTTTTGATAGTAGCCATCCTAATGGGTGTGAGGTGATACCTCACTAGATTTGAGTCGCATTTCCTTGGTGATTCGTGACATTGAGCATCTTTTCATCTGGCTGTTTATATATCATTTAGAGAAATGTCTATTTGAGCCTTTGTGCATTTTTAAATCGGGTTATTTGATTTTTTTGTTGTTGAATTATAGGTGTTGTTAACATGTCCTGGATAGTAACCCCTTATCAGAGATATGATTTGTAAATATTTCCTCCCATTCCATACGTTGTCTTTTCTGTTGATTATATCCTTTGATACACAAAAGATTTGAAGTTTAATGTAGTCCCATTTGTCCATTTTTGTTTTTGTTGCCTGTGAAGTTGATAGGATTTTGGTCGAGATTGCATTGAACTATAGATTGCTTTCAGATATTGATACCATCTTTTTTTTTTCTTAGTGTTATTATCATCTTAACAATATTAAGTCTTCCAATCTATGAAAATGGGATGTCCTTTCCATTTTTTTTAGGTCTTTTTAAATTTCATCCACTAATGTTTTGTTGTTTCCAGTGTACAAGTTTTATACTTGCTTGGTTAAATTTAAGCCTAAGTATTTTATTCTTTTTGATATTGTTTTAAATGGAATTGTTTTCTTAATTTCATGTTTGGGTTGCTCATTGCTAGTATATAGAATTACATTTGATTTTTGTGTTGACTTTGTGTTCAACTTTGCTGAATTTATTAGCTTAATAGTCTTTTTTTGTGTGGATTCTTAAAGTGTGTGTATTTTTTTATGTCATCTGCAAATAGAGATAATTTTACTTCTTCCACTCTAAACCCTCTGTGCACTCTTCCTTTCATTTGAAGCTTGTCCATGTTTTGAAAACTGCAACATTTTTATCAATCATTAACTACATCAGAACAGTAAGAATTGCTTAGTAAAGTTGAACATGGACATAACCAATGATTCCATTTCTAGCTATATAACTAGAGAAACACTTGTACACATACCCCAGAAGACACGTATAAGAACATTTACAGCAGCAGTCTTATAATAGCAAAAAACTGGAGATGACCAAAATATCCATCCATAAGAGAATGGATACCTAACTTTATTTTCAAATGATTGTATACTAAGTAGCAGTGAAAATGAATGAATTACATTCAATGGATAAAACAGTGTTGCATGAAAGAAATGGATGAGTAAATATGATTCCATTTATATAAAATTTAAAAACAAAACAAAATATTCTTTAGGGATATATACATGCATATTTGGTAAGAAAAACAAGAATATGATTAACACAAAATTCAGTAAAGTAGTTATGTCTGGTAGGAGAATGCCAGCAGGGAGGGGCACACAGGAAGCTTCAAAGGTACTAGAAACATTATGTTCTTAAGCTGTGTCATCTATACATGGCATTGGTGTTATTATTCTTTTAAACTGTACATATACAATGTATTACATATGTATATATTGTATCATTGTATGTATAATATCTTTCAAGATAAAAATTTTTTAATAAAAAATGTTTTAAAAAACTTTTTTTTAAACCTTTAGTTATCTCTGAAATAGTGACTCCTTTTAGTCACCCACTGCACACAACCCCTAAGGTCTATTTGACCTCCATGCAGCTGGGTTGGGTACCACACACAAGTGCCTCCATCAGGGGTCACTTTGATCAGGGATGGAAAGAGAACGCCATATGTATGGTACTTTGAAGACTACAATGATAAGCAATAGATAATAATTCACAAAAGTGACCAACCACTTCAATATGTCTTAGCAGATTAAAATACTGCTTCTTTATCATAAAAGAACTGAGGGATTTAGAAGTAGCTTATGGCTTCGGTAATGTAGATCTGACATGCTCGCAGACATAGAGCCCTGCGCCTTGCATTTTCTAACACATTACCATGGCATCTACACAGTGATTCTTGAAAACACTTCAGTAATTCAAGTAAATAATAAATGATGCCATTTTTCAGGTTCTTTTTTCTTGTAAACTTTCCAATATTCTACATGTGGAAGTTAGGTTGAGGATTTTTAAAGAATAGCTGTATATCTCACCCTAAATGTGAAATCATCCAGAATCAGAACTGTGGCAAATATATAAGGACTAGGAATTTTATAAGACAAGAAATGCCAAAGATTGCCAGCAAACCACCAGAAGCTAGGAAAGAGGTGTGGAACAGATTCATCTCACAGCCCTCGAAGGAACCAACCCCAGTGACACTTGATCTCAGACTTCTAGTTACCAGAAAGGTGGGACCATTTCTGTTTAAGCCAAAAAAAAAAAGATTCTTTTTTTTTAGTCCTGTGTCATGGACTAAAACAAACACTGCCTCTGCTAGGTTATATATAAAAAAAAAGATTACTGACAGTCATTGAAAGGAGAATTCATTGGGAGTGACAATTTCAGTGAGTACACAAAAACCACTGTCAAGGAGCTATTTCAATTTTTTATAAGTGAATATATATATGAATATATATATGAATATGTATTTCAGATGCCAAATAGTCATGCAAAATTTTAAAAATCAGAATTTTAAATCCACAGCTGTATTTACGATCAACAGAAAGTTGATTGTTGCAATGACTCGAACTTTTTTAATGGTCTGTTTTTGTCATTCGGTATGCTGTCATAGTTATAACAAATGCAGCCTTCATTTGTCCATCAGTAATACCTAAGCATTTACTGAAGGAATTTGATCAAGAATTGATAAATACAAATCAAAATATTCAGATAACAATATTTAAGAAAGAATCTTTGAGAAAGCCAGAGGGAGAAAAATCCTCAATGTCAATGACCCTTTATTTAGCCCAAAGAGAAATATGAAAAATGTCTGACTCAATAGTAACACAATCAAAAAAGGAATTATTGCTTCTGTTTCTAACTCCTGGAACCACTAGTTATGTCCTCAGGTCTTGCCGTCATTCATTAACTTCACCTTATTGGGGTTGGGTTCAATCCCATTTTACTTCATTCTGGGGATTCCAAATGAAAAAATTATTTCGAAATTTGAAATGTGGGGCATTGCTCCTACTCAATATGATGAGAAGGAATGGTGCTACTGGTTGTTGCTTGCTAACCATCCATAGCTATCTCAGCGGAAGATACAAAGCGTGGGATATCACAAGTATTATTCCCCATTCCCCTAGCCTGTTGGTGTTTATTCACTTTGTCTTTCCTAAATAAGTTTACTATAAACTAGATTTTCGTTTTTGCTCTACTGATCTTTAATATGAAAAACTCATTTCATTTTCAGCTCAATACACTCCCCAAAACTGTCATATTTGGTTGGTGCAAAAATAATTGTGGTTTTTGCAATAATTTTTAACCTGTTAAACCACAATTACTGTTGCACTGACCTAATAGCAAGGAGGATATTTTCAGATGATAGCATACAGCTCAGGGAATGATTTGAGCCAAGAAAAGTGTTTCTTGTTGGTCTTGCACACTCAGAGAAGAACGCCTGGGTTCTTTCTTGAACATCCCCAGGCCTTGTCATGACTCTTCCCAGAGACGATTCTTCAGTGGGAACACACTACCGAATGGGGAGACACAGAAGTCACTTCTGTTGTTGCCTGCCTCTCAAAATCAATCTTTGCAAATCTTTCAGCCTGGGTTCTGGGTTTTTCTTGCAAGAGTTAAAAAACAAACTGTAGGAAAACCAACAAGTCTTCATTGATTTCAATTCTTCATTCAGAGCTATTTTATGTAAGAGCTGCTGTCACATAAGCACCACTGCAAACCATCACCAACTAAGTACTGGACAGTTCTTCCCTGAGCACCTCATCTCCAGACAAAATGGGTCTTCCCGAAGCTGAACTTGAAGAATTAAAAACTATTCCCTGGCACTTAAGTCGTAAGCGAGCTGGAATAGCTTGATAACACATTTGACTGTGCAATGGTTCTTTCTCGCATGGCCTTCTAGAATTTGTAGGGTCCTGCAGTAGTTCAGGCTAGGACTCGTGAAGAGGAACCCTGGTATTGGTGGAGAATGGTTTCCTTGAGCTGTGGTTTGTTGACAGATTTCAGGGAGTAATGGGGATCTTTCCAAACGTAGCAGCCATTCGGGTAGAAGTATGTTGTCCTTCTTGCACTTGCAGCTGCTCCAGTAGATGGTATCTCTAACTCTTTGACTGCCTTAATTACTGAATTTCTTTTTTTTTTCTTATTTTCTTTCTTATTAGCTTCAGGTGTACAAAACAATGTAATAGATATTTATACCCCTCACAAAGTGATAACCCCCCTCCCCCAATCTACTACCCCTCTGACATTGTATACAGCTGTTACATTTCCACTGTCCCTATTCCCTATGCTGTACTCCACTTCTTGTAAATATATATATATATATATATATATATATATATATATATATATATATATATAAAATTGTAGTTGACATTCATTATTATTCAGCTTCAGCTTCAGGTGTACACTGTACACAGGCAGCTACACCATCCATGAAGTGGTCTAATAAGTTAGATAACTAATCCAAGTATTTCCCTCCTCCCCCCACCCCCGGGTTTTTAAATAATCTGGCATGTCGTTGATTCTTTCTCTTAGAAAAAGGTTAAAACAATTCTCATACAAATAGATCAAGAGATCATAGACGTGCAAAAAATAGACTGTCTTAGCAAGTCTTACTGCAATTTCACATGAAAGAAACCACAAATGAACTAAGCATGCAAACAGGTACAGATCTGAGGAATTAAAAAGTGAGCTTCCACTCAAAATTTCTTATTTTTTCTCTAGACACTTCTAGTGCTTCGTGTATTTTTAGAACTTCTATTGCTGAAGATTTTCTTTTGAGAAGAGAATCCACTCAATTTTATTTGTAGACTGGACACATTGATAGACCTTATTAATTTTCCGTAGGAAGTCATCACTGCAAGAAGCAGGCAAAACTCAGAAAACTGATGTAGCCTTACTAGTCTTTAGAGAGGTTGCAGCACTCATGGGCAATTTAAATACTGTCTGGCAAATGCTGGGGGACACCCAGGGAGCTACAGGAGCCTCTAGGAGGGCTGCAAAGCTCCTGAAGCGAGAGAGAACACAGGGACTAGTTGAAAGAAATCTAAGGAACTGCTGGTTGCAGGGCTGCCGGGGGGTGGGGGGTGGGGGGGTGTCTGTTGATGGGGATGACCTATAAGCCGAGAGCTGAAGGAGGAGCAGGAGCCAGCCAGGCAGGGGTAGATGGAAAAGAGGTTTGGGGGGAATGGGTGCCTGTTCCAGGGAGAGGCGTAGGGACAGCATCTGCAAAGTCTTAGGGGAGAGAGCAAGACCTAGTTCAGAGAAAGCTTATGATCAGCGACTTGAGGGTGCTTTAGAAAAGTCCCTCAGGGGCTCTTAACTTTTTTGTGACATAGACCCCTTTGGCAGTCGGGTAAAGCCTATGGGTCCCTTCTCAGAATATTGTTTTAAAATGCATAAAATTAAATTTGTTGGACCACAAAGGCAACCAATTATGTTAGAATACAGTTACCAAAATATTTTTAAGTGTTTGATATAATAATGCATGTACTTGATTATGGGTGCATAACATTACAAGATGTAATGGCAGGTCTACCAATAACCACCATTATTTTGAACTAGTGATGAGCATAAAGCAATAAGAGTAATGAGATACAAAATATCCATGATTTCTATTGGTGACAAAAATCACAGATAAGGTTAATATTACTGGACTTTGTTGTTTACCTTTATTGAAGGAAGCGCTTTCAATTAGAGATTAATGAAAATAAAGATGCAATTCCCCCCCCAATACCCAATTGAATTTTATCCATGGTCCTTTGGGAGTGTGTGGAATTCAGACAGGAACCCTCCCCAGCAGCAGGATGGTGAATGGGTTAGAAAGCAGGGCTGAAAACAGGTGCTACGGTGACCCTCAGCCCAACAAGCATCAATATTCCCAAGATCAATATTCTTGGATTTAAGAGGAAGGAGCCAGTGGAGCTGGCTGAGCTCAGTGCCGCACACCTTGCTGAAGCGCGTGCCACGTGCCAGGTTTCAGGGTACCATGCGGTGCAGAGAGAATGTGTAAACCATTTACTTCTGCAAGGGACTGATGAGCCCTTTGTACTAATCTCCAGCACGGTATAAGCTGGTGGGTAAGAGCCACCAGCGTTCGATAGACTTGGGTTACACTGAGCTTTTTGCAATTATATACGCTGTCTAACCTTGGGCAAGTTTATTTTCCAGTGTCCTCATCTGTAAAATGGAGTAATAAAAATATCTATCATGATCACAGGGTTATGGTGAGTAATGTAATTCGCTGTGGTGCCCGTAGCTAAATACTGGATAAATTAAGGTGGTTAAATGTGAGTCGAATGCATTTGCCCGATGACCTTTCAAGATGGGAATTTCTCTTCTTTTTCTGCTTCTATGCCTCCCTCTCCGCTTAAATCCAGGAAAGGACTTAACAGTCTTCTCTGGGAAGGTAGCCACATTTCAGGTCTTCAGCCTCTGGTTTCCAGATAATGTACAACCAAGGTTCCACATGTCGTCAACGTCTTTTTAGTTTCCCACTGTATATTTTTCTTGAGCGCCTGCAGCCTGCTGGGGACTGGAAGGAAATCCTGACACTGCCTCGCGGAAGCTTCTGAAGTGAAACCTGATATTTCATAGCAAGGACAATTGTTAAAAACTCTGGGCTAAAAGTCCACAATGATTGAAGCCCCTCAATCAGGAGCTAGGTTAATTACTGTGGAGCAGATCAGCATTGAAATATATGGGAATAGTAATAATACGAGAATTGTATGTATTGTTCACTTTAGATAAAAAGAAATTAAATCTGTTGATGCCCAGAAAAGGCTCTTTCCTTTATCTGTCAGGTCAGAATGCTCCGAAAGCCGCCCTCCTTTTAAATATCTCAGATGAGATTGCTGGTGTTAGAATAAATTGACTAGTAAATCATACTTAAGCTATTTCCACTTTGCAAATAAATTTACACGGAATCGAAGCAAAAGTCACCTTCGACGAGGATGGGATTCGAACCCACGCGTGCAGAGCACAATGGATTAGCAGTCCATCGCCTTAACCACTCGGCCACCTCGTCCCAAAAGCCTACCCCTTCCTGGTAGCTATAGGGAGTAATACTAGGGGGATATGACGTAATATTATGGACGCCGCCATTTTGTACGGAAGGAAAGAGCCGATCGTTTTTATAGCAAGTAATCGAGAGAAGATGGCCGCTCCCACATTATGTGGGAGATGCAATGGGGGAAACAAAGAAAATTCTGTAGAAAATGAGAAACCTTGAAGAAACTGAAATTGGCCTACACCCTGGAAAGGAAGTTTGATTACAGGAGCCTTAGCAATAGGGGTGGTCTGGCTTCTTAGGGGCGGGGCCGACGCATACAGTGACTTTGCGCATGCGCATCGTCTAGGCGGTTAGGTTTGAATACTGCACGGAGGCAGTCTGGGCGCTGCGAGGTGACGTCGGGAGCGGCCGTGAGCTTCCTCTCCTAGGAGCGCGGAGCCCAAACAAGCCTGAGGAGAATTGATCAAGCAGAAGGCCGCGGAGGGTAAAGACAGTGACCCTTTCGTTCTGGGCTCCAGGGCGGGGGGAGGCTTTAGGTGTTGTCTGAGCACTCTAAACGTCCAGCGGTGGAAGGTGGGGGACGCTCCCTCAGTCAGGCGGCCCCCGAAAGCGCTGGGCCCAGGGTAGAAGCTTCTCCCTGGGTGCGTGGGGCTCTCTCCTCACCTGGGCCAGCACACCGTGCCCCTTCCTTCTCCGTAGCACTTGGCATCCACACCTGGGCCCCTCGGGCGGGCTCCACTCGCTGAGCCGTCGCCCTCGCGGCGTCCGGGTCCGCGGCGCCCCGCCCTCCTGTCCTGGCTCCCGGGCTCTTTTCTCGCATCCTCGCCGCTTTTCCCTCGGGCACTCTCGGCTGTTTGTGTTTCCGACTCAGTCTTTTCTCAGCTGTAAATGAAGTGACAGTACCCATGAGTGAGTTCCAACTCTCGGCTTGTCGGGGTTTCTTTGCAGTGTCTTGCACGGCTGTACCTGCAGATGTAACAACGTGAGTCCAGAAGGCAGTGTGAGTATGAGTACGCCACAAATAACGTTTCTAAAAATCTTCCTTTGCCCGTTATTAGCTCACAGTTAAAACCCCTTTTCTTGCCGTTTATCTCAGTACTAGAGTTTCAGAAAACAAGATTTTTACATCGCCAGTTGGAATTTTACAGGTAAATTCATAGCGATGTGACAGAAGACTAAAGCAGAGCTTACTCTACATGTTAAGATTGACGCTTTCACTTCAATGGAATTGGATCAGTCGACTTCCTCAGATATTTATTGCGTTCCTTTTTTTTTTTTTTTTTTTTTTTTATTGCGTTCCTTCTTGTGCGAGGGCTGGGAGCGGATGATCCAGAGCCCCCCTACTCTAAAAGAGTTTACAGTCCAGAAAGGGAAATAATTAATATACACAACTATAATACGAGGCAATGTGCAGGATCACAGGACGCTCCAAAGTGGCATGGGAACACACAGAAGGGACAGCTGATGTGGTACCTTTCACAGTGGAGACCAAAGGAGGCTGCGTGGAGAAAGTGGCGTTTGAGGGGTGACTTGAAGGGACGAATGAGTTGCAGAGATGAGCTTAATGTATCCGAAGATTTTGCTAATTAAAGGTTAAGTTCAAAGCAGTATTCTTGACGAAGTGGGTGACTGGAAATGTTTACAAGATGACAAACCGATGAAAACTGAGTAAAAATGTGGGGGAGTGTTAGTATTAATGATGTTTGATGCTAAATTAGAGACTGTAGAAGATACTCTAGATATTGATAGGATGGCTATCCAATAAAACTTTCAGTGATAATGGTGATGTTTTCTATATGCACTGTCCAACTCGGCACGCATTGGTCACGTGTGCTTATTGAGCCCCTGCAATGTGACTATTGTGGCTGAAAAAACTGCATTTTAAGTTTTATCTTATTTTAATTAATTGACATTTAAATAGCTACTGTATTGTACCACACAGGTCCAGAGCCTGCAGGAGTGAACAAAGACCCAAAAAGTAAATATTTCAGGCTTTTCAGTTACATGGTCACTGGCATGGTCTCTGTCACATATTCTTTTTTATTTGTTGTTTGTTTTGTTTTCTACAACCCATTCAAAATGTAAGAAACAAAACCACTTTTAAAGGCCTACCTGGCCCTTTAATAGCCAAAGTTTGCAGACCTCTGGGTTATTTAGACTAGTAGTAGTTCCCAAAACTTTCTTGGCTCGTGGTGCCCTTAGGTCAAAAGAAACACCTAACAGTTCCATTTATTAAGTAGTTAGGTCCAAACCACTTAAAAGGTTGTTACATAAATTTATGTCCTGACCACATAGTAGCCATCTGAAAAAAGATACTATGCATAAATTGAAGGAAAAGATAATATCTTTATTCTTAACAATCACAATTATTTACTAATTGGATATGCTTGCCTGTTGAACACTGCACAACTTCTGAAATCTTGGAATCAGATGGACTCTGCCTCCCTCATTTCCTGTACCACACTGATTAAAGTAACAGCTTTATATCATCTGCCAAAGATCCAGCTTTGCACTAATATGTTATTAACACTAATGTAATGTGAATGGGTACTATTTTGAGCTAGTAGTTCACACAGTACCTGACAGATATTGAAAATTGCTGTTTCTCTCAACATTTAAAATATCCCAGGACACCTCTGGGAGCATGCTGTAGCACCCCTGGGTTCTAGGTGCAGTTTTGGAACCAATCGATAATCAACTAATGTGGCAGTGATCAAGAGTTCAACCATAACAGCATTTTATAAATGAGGCTTAACATTGGGGATCTGGAATCTATTTCTGTTGAAGGTGGAACTTACATTATGTAATAAATAGAATATTTTTAAAAGGAGACTTTAATAATTTTTGAACCTCATCAATTAAGTGATAACTGGTCTGTAGGTTAGACAGGAATGATTCTAAATGACTGTTTCTAGCAGTGAAGGTGTATAGGTGGTCCTAATTTGTTAGTATTTAATATCTTTATCTGTAAATTTTGAGTATGTCACTGAATTTGAAAATATTCCCATATGTGGAAATGATCTTAAAGGTAACTTTAAAGAATTTCTTAATTACTGATTCAGCAAATGTTTTTGAGCTTTTGTTTTTTACAAAGCGTTGTGCTAGGTTCTCAGAATGTAACAGTGAGCGTAAGAAACACCAGCCCTGTTCTCGTAGAGCTTACTGTTGGGGCAAGGATAGTTTGGGGGATAACAGGAATAATTAATTTACATAACAGACTTAAATTACAGTGTGGAAATGCTACAAAAGAGACATACACAGTGCTACAAAGAGTGCTTTTCTTGGCTTTCTTGCCAAGAGAGAATATCAAATATAAATTCAATGACTCAGGAAAGAGTATTGTGTGTGCAGGAATAGAAATGCTAGTGTGGCTAGCATAGTGAATGAAGAAGACAGTGGCATGAGATGAAGTCTGAAATCTGAGAGGCAAACGGACCAAAGCTTGGTGAGCTTTGTAGGTCCTAGTCAAGAGTTTACACTGAATCGGGACTGTCTTTATTGTGATTTATGTTTCAGAAGATAAGTGCCTAGTATGTTGAGAAAGGACTGTAGAGGAGATAAGTGAAAGCAGGGAGGCCAGTGAGGCGGGTATTGCAGTATTCTACATGAGAGAGAATGGTAGCTTGACCTATGGTGTAGCACTGAAGATAGAAGTGAATGGATTTGGGATATATAGTGGAAATAGAACTACTAAGAGTTGATGATGGATTGGATAGAAGTGGAAATAGCTGTCATGCTTGTTTGATCTCGGAGGGAAAGTTTTCAAAGTTTCACAATTAAGTTGATGTTTGCTGTTGGTTTTTTAAATAGATACTGTTTGTTAGATTAAGGAATTTACTTTCTATTCCTAGTTTGCTAAATTTGTCTGTTCTTTTTAAACGTGAAAGAATGTTAAGGTTCATCAAATTATTTTTTAAATCGGTTGAGATGATCATATGATTTTTCCCTTTTAAATCTGTTAGTATGATAAATTGTAAAATTAGTTTTCTAATAAACCAACTGCATTTCTGGAATAAAATCAACATAACTATGATATATATCCTTTTTACAAATTGCTGGCTTCTTTTGCTATTTATTTAGGATTATTATATTTATAGTAGTAAAATTGTCGTGTAATCTTTCTTGTACTGTATTTAGCTGGGTGGAAGGCCTGGATGTTTGTGTATGTGAGATGGAGGTGGTTACAAGGAAAGAGCTTTCTTTAAATACAGAATAATTAGTTTAAAGTAGTGTAAGTGGTTGCTTTTGTGAAGGAGAAAATTGACGCTGTTTTAAAAAACCAGTCTTGTAAAATCAACTTCTTATACTGTGTGCAAAAGCTAAAATTTAAAAATATGATTTTAAGTAGATATGGGTGTTACCTGTGAACAGAAGATAAGTGCAACCAGAAGAATGGAAAAGCAGACTGAGAAAATGATGGAGGACAAAAGGAAGAGGGTTAGAGATCAAATCCTAGAAGATGCCTGTCATCCTATCTATATTGGTAGCTAGTTGAATAAATTGATACTAAAAAATAAGCAGACTTTTATTTCACTTTGAATTTCAGGTTCATTATAAAGAATCATTCCCTAATTTAACTTTTGTTATGTATGCTGAAAGCCTGTAAAATAAGATATCTGGGTGTGTGTTTTTGTTTTGCTTTTTTTGTTTTTCAATTATTGGTAAAAATCACATTGATTCTAACAGTTTAAGGATACGGTACTAATTTAGTGTTGTGGTAGACATACTGATATTGTTGAGTCAAATCTCTAGATGTTCTTTTTTTGAAATCTTTTTTTATTGAAATGGAATTTTTTTCTTACCCAGGGTTAAGGGTCTAAAGTTAAGGCATAAAGTAAAACTCAGTACACTTATGGGTAGGTAGGAATTAAGACCAGTCGAAGAAACATTAAGTTATGCCTCTTATTTCACATTTTTTCCAAGACAAACACTCACTGAGTGGAATTGTAAGTGTAATTAGCTGCACTGTCTAAAATGTTATTTTTGTGTCTTAAAATATTTGAGTACTTATAGTTGAATTTTCATAAGATAAATATACATGTTATGCAAATCCACTGTATTTTGATACTTAATTGACTTCATTTTGGGATTGAATTATCATGTAATCCATAAACTCTTCTGATAAACTAGGGTAAACTTTTAACCACTAAAATTCGTATCATCCCATTCAGTTAGTCACTGATTTTATTTTAAATATGAGGATTTTCCAGGAGTTTTGATTATAACGCTGCATAGTTAAACTCAAAATTTTTCATGTCTTATAGCCCCATAGGGTACCTTTTCCTTCCTTTTTTTTTTCTTGTCTTCCCCCAGAAAGTAATACTGAAATCACAACTCTGCTCTTAATCTCTTCAGATTGTACTTTCTCTTCCTTTTTTCTCACCTTTTCTAATACTGTGTTTGTTACAGAAAAGGTTTTCTTCAAAAATGGATGGGATGTCTTCAGAGACTAATGAAGAAAAGTAAGTTCATGCAATGCAGCTAAAAATGTTAAACTCTTTATCAGAGAAGGATACTTTTTCAACTAAGAAGATCTATTGATAACTTCTGAAATGTTTCCATTCTCTTCTAGAGAAAAGAAGCAAAATGTTACAAAGTCATAGCCCTCCTTGCCACAGCTTAATATAAACTCATCTAGAGTCAAAACTGTGAGAGGCTTTAGAGACCACATCCCATCTCTTCAATTTAAGGATGAGAAAATTGAGGCCCAAAGAAATGAAATGATTTGTCTAAAGTTGGTATCACAAACTGGTGGCCTGTTTACAGTCAGAGACAATGTTTTTTAATGTTTGAATTAGTTGCTAAATTTCAAAATCTCAAGATTTCATATAAAACTTAGATTTTCATCTTCTCTTGAAAAATCAGCTGTGGCAACACCGGGTTATATTCTTGCTTGACAACAACTAGCCTGAGTGGAGTAATGGCTATGACCTTTAGGCCAGGCAGGAACTCTCCATTATAGTCTCTACCTCACCTTTTTTTTTTTTTTTTTTTTTTTTTTTTACTTACTAAATTATGTGTTTAACCTCCATAGGTATTTGAATTTTCAAAACCTTGTCTAAAAATCACACAGTAGTAAAACCAGAGCTAGAATCTCTTGATTTATAGACCATTTATTAATTGTACCTCTATAAATATGCTAAATTATGTTGTACTGATTGTGTTTCAAGAGATATTCTTATAGTGTATAATATGTGTTTTAAAACACTCACTTCCTAAATATTGAATTTAAGGTGCTATAATATAAACTTGCTTAGTGAAAGTGATGCAAAGTGTTAAGTGAAAGTGATGACCAATTTAAAAGCATGTGAGGGATGCTATGATGGCTTTTGAAAATTCAGTCTTTTAACAATGTGTATGTAAAATTTCTTTTTCCTCTTTCAGAGACAATATAGAGAGACCTGTTAGAAGACGACATTCCTCAGTAAGAAAGACTTGTTAAAGTTAATTGTTAACCGTTTTTGAATGATGACTCTATAGCACAGTAATTTTTACTGTGGCATCACCATTCTACCCCCTATTGTTCTCTAGATAAAGACTCAAATATTTAAACTGGTTACACAATTCTATAAATACACTAAAATTTGTATTTGATTAATTTCATGAACTGTATGCTATATAAATTATACTTCTATAAAGCTATTTAAAAATATATTTAAACTGGTGTAAACACTGTAGCAAGACACAAAAATCCAACTTAAACTGATTTAACCACAGAATTTATTGGGTTACGAACTTGAAAAATCCAAAGATAGGAATCACTTTAGGCATGACTTAGTGACCAGGGGTTCTAGTAGTATCATCAGTACAAGGATTCCCTTTCACTTTTTCTGCTCTTGACTGCTTCCTCTGAGTAATCTCCATTATTAGACAGGCTCTCCGTGCTTACTACGGTATATCTAGCCCTCTCAACTTTCAGGTTCAAGTCTACAGGAAAAACAGTGTCTTATTTCTTGAAGATAAAAAAACCAAACAACTCTAATATTGTGATAGCGTAGTATGGTGTCAGATGGTTGCTGGACTTATCATGGTGATCACTTCTTTAGGTGTATAAATGTTGAATAACTATGGTGTACCCCTGAAACTAATATAATATTTTATGTTAGCTATATTTTTAAGTAAAAAATCTTAAAAAAAACAAACAACCCTCAGGATTAATCATTTTGGCTTGATTATCTTGATATAGGTCCAGTCCTCATTCCTGAACCAATCACTATTGCTGAGAGAATATCAGATTTTTCTAGACCAGGGCTACATGTTTTACCCTAAGTTGGGATGCTGCTTCACCCAGACCACATGGGATGAGAGTTGGCAAAATAATAGGAAAGATGGGCATGGAGGGAAGGGAATAGATAACAAATATTTAAATAAGCCACAAAATATAGCTCTGAACAATATGAATTTGAGGAGTTTTAGAGGTTTTTACACAAATTTTAGCATCTCTAACTTTCTACTCTTGGTATAACTTGAAATAAACTGATAATAAATATGCCATATTTTCTTGAATAATTCTCTTCTAGATTTTGAAACCCTCAAGGAGCCCTCTTCAGGACCTCAAAAATGGGAATGAAATAGTTCAGGTAAGTTTTTAGTGCAAATGCTTTCTAGATCACTATTTTCAGTGATATCTTTAATAGGAACTTTATTAGACATATGAAGAGAGAACATCTTAAATGATTCTCAGTTGAATACGTGCTAGTTAGCATCCCAGGACCTTCAGGTTAAAATCCAAACACTTGAGTAAGCTGGCACTCATGATTTTTAACCTCTGTTTACTTTCCAGCCTTCTTTCTTGCCACTCTCATACATGTATCTCTCCATTCGGAATTGCTTACTATTCCCTAAACAAAACATGAACTGTCAAGCCTCAATGGCTAGTCCTTCATTCTGTTTTCTCCTACCATTTTATTAAAAATTTTTTTCAAACATACTGAAAAGTAGAAAGAAATTTATAGTGAATGTTCATGAAGTCATCACCTAGATTCTACAATTAATATTTTATCATACTTTATCATAAACCTGTATCCCTCTTTATTTAGTAATTCCTATTTATCTTTCAAGAATCAGCTTTGGAATCACTTGTCTCAAAAAATCATTTCTCAATACCTTTTATTGTAATTATTTACTAATGTAAAGTCATATAATTTTGAGTGCTTTACTTTGGCTTCTTTTTCTATTTCTCAAATACATCAAGCTTTTTCCTGGGTAAGGGCCTCTGCACACATTTCCCTAGAATGTTTCCCTCTACCCAACTCTTCATCTGACTACTAACCAATCCTTCAGGTTTCAACTTAAATGTACTTCCTCAAAGAAATCTTTCCTGATTCTCAGGCTAAACCAGTTTTTTTGTATAATTTTCTTTCATACCACTCATCATACTTTGAGTTTTATATTTGTATGGATTTTTTGTTTTAATATCTGTCTCACCATTAATCCCCAGTAGAGTAGGGACTGTAATTTTTTTAACTACTATTTTTCCATCACTCAGCCCAAGAGCTGGTGTGTGCATATTTTAAAAAAACTTTTAATGAAATTTGAATGATTTAAATGACAGATTCATAGACTCAAAGGACTTTAAAATGAACAGTAATCTTGAATCTAGCTTCTTCATTTTATAGATGAGAAATATGAGGTCCAAAGAGGTTAAATGTCTAAGCTCACACAGCTAGTTATTGGCAGACTTCCAACTGGAGCTCGAATCTCCTAATTTCTAGCTCAGTGCTCTTTTCCATATACCACACAAATTTGTTTTTCTTTTTTTAGTAAGAAATATACTAATATTTGGATCTGAGGATACTGTTGAAGAGCAGTAGAAAGCCCCAGCCATTGAAGACTTGAAATATTCTAGCAATTTCCCTTCCTATCTCTTCTGACAGAACTAGTCAAAATTAGTTTACAAAGACTGCTGTAGGTCAAGAAAGAAGTGGATGTAAGTACGTTTGGAGGAATGCAGACCTAGTGTGTGTAAGGCCACATTGTCTCGATCTACCATGACTTCCAGAATATTGAGGAGAGTGGAGTTTGCATTTTGAAGATCAGTTCTGAGGGAACTGACGTAGCTGAAAAGTTGCTTGTCACACATGCCTTTTTATCCTTCATGCTGAATACTTCACTTTAGATCTTCAGAGACTTAGGTAAATAAGGCTTTTCTAGAGTAAAAAGCATTGCATTAAAGTTGTTAAAAAGAAATATGTTAGTCTCTTTTAGTCCCAGTATTTACTATGTCAGTGTTATTGTCATATTAAGCTTGAGGCAACCTATAGCATCTGTTAGGGTCTTAACAGAGTAGATGAACATTCCTGATTCTTTGTTATAATTAAAATTATGTTCAGGTATTCAGAATTAATACAGCAAAATTCTTTGGATTTTGCTTGTTTCTCTGTCTTGCTTTTTGTGTTTGGTATCTATGTGAGAAAAATGTTTGTTCTTGTTACAGGTATGAGGGAAAATAAAAATAGTGTATTATAATGAAAGATGCTCAACACCACTAATCATTAGGGAAATGCAAATCAAAACCACAATAAGATGTCACTTCATACCCATTAGAATGACTACTATCAAACAAATAGAAAATAACAAATGTTGGCTAGGATATGGAGTAATTGGAACCTTTGTGCACTGTTGTGGGAATGTAAAATGGTGCAGCTGCTATGGAAAACAGTATGGTGGTTCCTCAAAAAATTAAAATAGAATTACCATATGATCCTGCAATTCCACTTCTGGGTATGTACCCAAAGGATTGAAAACAGGGTCTTGAAGAGATGAACACCTCTGTTCATAGCAGCATTATTTACAGTAGTCAAATGGCAGAAGCAACCCAGTGTCCATTGATTGATGAATGGATAAACAAAATGTATCAATGGAATATTATCCAGCCTTAATAAAAAGGGAAATTAAGGCACATATCACAGCACGGATGAACCTTGAGGCCATTATGCTAGGTGAAATAAACCAGGCACAAAAAGACAAATACTTTATGATTCCACTTATGAAGTACATAGACTAGTCAAATTCATAGAGACAGAAAATAGAATGGTGGTTACAGAAAGGTTATGGGCGAATGGGGAGTTGTTTAGTGGCTATAGAGTTCAACTTTGCAAGATGAAAAACAATTTTGGAGATTGGCTGCATAACAAAGTAGATATACTTAACACTACAGAACTGTACCTTTAAAAATGGTAGAGATGTTTTAATACTTTAGGCTAAGTGAAATAAGCCAGTTACAGAAGGACAAATACTGCATAATTCCACTTACATGAGGTATTTAAAATAGTCAAACTCATAGAAGCAGAGAGCAGAAGAGTAGCAGTTGCCAGGGGCTGAGAGGAGGTGAAAATAGAGAGTTGCTAGTCAATGGGTATAAAGTTTGCTATGCAAGATGAATATGTTCTAGGTATCTATCTGTACAACACTGTGCCTACAGTTAATAATACTGTATTATACCTTTAAAAAATCTGTTGAGGGTAGCTCTCTTGTAAAGTGTTCTTACCATAAGAAAATAAAAATAAAACATTTTAAAAATGGTTAAGATGGTAAATTTTATTTATGTTTATTTTACTACAATTACAATTTTTTTAAATCTTAAAAATAGTAGTAAGATTACCATAACAGGCACTTGCTTTGTCCCAGTCTTTCATCTTAATAGCAAAATAACTATTCATTTAAAACAGAAAAGGTAAGGGGCAATACGTAATCACCTTCTTTAAAAATATGTTGTTTGTGTCAGTATGCTTATTATCACTTGCATTGAAAATTATATTCATGTTAAGTGCTTCTACAATGATATATTTTGGAGAATCAAATTAATAATCAAGATAATATCAAATTAATTTAGAATAAGACTTGGTCTGTCTATAGTACTCTGGAAACCTAATTTGCAGTGGTTTCATTAAGAATCATACCATATATTCTTTGTCCTTAGGAGCCCAATGCTTTGAGAAACAAGAAAAGCTCTCGTCGAGTCAGCTTTGCAGATACTATAAAGTAAGTAGAAGGGAGAAATAATTTTAAAATTACAGGTAATGCTTTTTTGTGTGTCAAACCAAATATGTTGTTACTAACATTCTCTGATAACTGGTGTTTCAATAATAAGAATTAGAAAATTGTTATTTAAAAGGTTGTTATTCAGCGTTATGCTTAAAAGAGAAAGCATTCCCTCTAAAGTAAGGAACAAAACAACTAAGTTTTATCAGTGTTAATTTAACTTTGTATTGAAGGTGCTAATCCACAAAAGTAAACTAGAGAAAGAAATTGGAGTTATAAAAATCGGAAAGATGGGATTAAATCTATTGTGTTTTGCAGATTGTATATTAGGAAAATCCAAGAATATCAATTGAAATACCTCTACAGGCATACAATAAGTAGCAGGATATAAAATTAACATACAGAAATCAATATTACTATCTATATATAAATAATCAGAAAAAATATAAATGTATTTCTAGGTTTTGTTGATGTAAATATGATAAAAGCATATAAAGAATAAAACATTACTGAGGGATACTAAAGAATAATGTACAAATGAAGACAACAACTTCTGAATAAAAATATTCAACATCATAAAGATATCACTTCTCCCTAAGTTAATTTATTGATTTAATGTAATTCTTATATGTAGTGTTTTCATGATTATTTTCTCGATGTTCGGCAGTATATTTGTATTTCCTCATTGATTCAAGAGTTGTTTAATAGAGAATTTTAAAATAAGTGTTAAGGATGTTTTGTTGTCATTTACTTTTAGTTATATTGTAGTCAGAAAATGTTAATCTTACATTACTTTGATTTCTATTAAAGTTTTTTTGGTAATCTTACATAATCATTTTTGTGGGTTTTTTTGGTAAATGACAGAATGTTTTTATTTCCTCTGAAGGTCCATAGATATTTAAAAAGAAGATATATTTTGTGTTTTAGAGTGTAGAGTTTGATACATATCAGTTATATCTACCTTGTACCTTGTTATTTGGGTCTTCCATACTCTTACTTAATTTTAGTCACTTTAATCTGTCATGACGTATGAGAGAGGTTAATTGATACTGCATCTCACTCTATTTCTCTTTATATCTCCAATAGTTTTTCTTTATGAATGTTGATTCTGTGTTCATTGGTACATCATTGTTATATCTTTATTCAGAATTGCATTTTCTAGCATTATAAAATATTTATCTTTGTTTATTACTTTTTGACCCAAATTCTACCTAGACTGCTATTACGACGTCTGTCTCTGCTATATTTTTGTTGTCATTTGCCTGATATACCTTTGTGTATTGTTTGACCATGTATGAGCAATAGTAAAATTAGTTTGTTTACTCTCCCCCAACCCAATTTTAGTCAATAATATACCTTTGTACTATTAAATATGTTTAAACTTCAATTAAAACTTCATTGTTTTAAAAATGAAATATTGCCATTTGGGACAACATAGATGATTTGGAGAGTAGTATGCTAAGTGAAATGAGTCAGATGGTAAAGGACAAGAACCTTATGACTTCACTCATGTGGGATATAAAACAAATCAACAAACAAAACAAAAGCAAGCTCATAGATACAGACAACAGAATAGTCAGTTACCAGGGGTGAGGGGAGGACAAAGAGGGTACAGGGGTCACATATTTGGTGCTGGAATGAGACTAGATTTCTGGTGGTGAGCACACAATAGAGTATACAGACGTATCATAAAGATGTCCACCTGGAAAAAAAACTCCTTTGTTTTATATGTTATTCTTTGACAGTTATAATAGATGAAGTAATTAGCATGCTTCTACCTCTCATCTCTGCCCATCATTCCCTTCCCAATTTTTTTAGTTGTATCATCTCTATCTCTGTTTCTGTCAGTATTTGACATTAGGGTATAGATTGCATTTGTCTTAGTTCTGTAATATATGGTATTTATGTTTACATCAGTTCCTTTGCTATAGTTGCCCTAATTATCTCCTGGTTGGCTGAAATTTGTTCTCATTGTTTCCCCAAGAAGGGCTCTTTGAAACAATATTCCCTGAATTGTTGGGTGCTCAAAACTACTATGGATAGCCTTTATACCTGAAGAAGAAAGCTTACCTGGATAGAGAATCTTCAGTTTACATTTTATTTCCTTAAGGAACTTGTTAATGTGATTCTGTTGTCTTCTGGCGTTGAATGTTTCTATGAACAAGTCTAAGGAGTGCATGATTTTTTTTTTCATAAAATGATTGGCAGGCTGCTTAACAGATTTTTTTGTTTCTTTATCCTTGAGGTTTATTGACTCTACTAGGATACATATCCATTTTGACTGTTTTATGTCTTGAATCTTGAATTGACTTTTAAATGTTTTTCTCTATTCCATTATTTTAGATTTCTTTAGGGACTCAATAATTTATAAACACAAATTAGGATTATATTCATTACTTTTCTTCTTGTATACATTATTTTCTTTACTAATTCCTTTTATTTTCTTTCATTTTTTTCATTTAAAAAAATTTCTCTATGTTCTTTACCATATTTTCCAGTGTTTATACACCTATATCCCTTCTAGTTTTGCCTTAATTCTGTGATTATATTTTCTTTTCTTTTCTTTTTTTTAAATAATTGTATTGGGGAATATTAAGGAATAGTGTGTTTCTCCAGGGCCCATCAGCTTCAAGTTGTTGTCCTTCGCTGGCCTATGTGGGAATTGAACCGGCAACCCTGTTGGTCAGAGCTCACACTCTAACCAACTGAGCCATCTGGCACCCTCCTTCTGCTTCTTTCATGAGTTTTATGTTTCATTTCCTGCTGTCTTTTTATCTCTTCCTTGAGTTCTTGTATTTCACCTTTCATTTCTGTTCTTCATAGAGATGGTTGCTTTGTTATACTTTTTAAATCCATAGCCAATTGTGTATATACAATTTTCATCTGCTCTGGAACAACATTATTCTGATGACTTTTTCTTATGTTAGTAAATTGTTATGCTTTTCCTCCTTTTAGTCTTATGGTGTCTTTTTAGATTCTGTGCTTTTTACTCATCATTGAATGGGTCAGTTTTTCCTCAACCAGTTATATTCAAGACATTTCTGTAAAGGGTGCAAGGGGTATGGTGGTTTTCCAAGATAGCTGTTTTTCTGTAAACAAAGGCTCTCTTTTTTAGCTATCATAAAGACAGACTACTTAATATCAGCTGCTTCAAGTTTTATTTTCTGTGTACTTCAGACTGCTTCAACTTGGCTTTTTGTGAGGTGAGCTCCTAGGTCAATTTAACCTTGAATTTAAGTATTTTAGGATGAAAACTTATTAATAGGCACAGAGTAGCCCATGGCAGCACACAACACACAGCTATCTTTGATAGCTTCTTTGCTTTATGGTATAACTAGATTTTTGTGTTCCTTTTGTACATTATCTGCCCTGGACCTAGAATCGGCCATGTTTCCAAGGAGCGGACTGATTTTTTTCTAGTAGGAAATGGCATTTAGAAACCAGTCTGGATGCTATAGGTTCTCCTCACTATTAAATTAGTCATTGTTTGTAGATCATTCTTCTTGATGGGTATAGTTGTCTTTTTCTTCTGACTTGTTAAATTTTTTAACTATTAGGAATATCAGTCCTTTTCCATCCACATTGCAATTTTTTTTTAACCTGTTTTAATCTTCCTTATTGGGTATTTTCCTGTATAAATGTTTTAAATTTTTATATGGTCAAATCTGCCAAATTTTTGTTTCTGGTTTCCAGATTTGTTTAAATTATCAAATGCCAAATTACTTTTTTTTAAGTCCTCTGTATTTTCTTCTGGTCTCTTTATAGGTTCATTTTATTTAACTTATCTAGAATTTATTTTGGTGTTAATGAGTAAGATGGAACAATCAAGCTGATTTTTCTTATTGCTACTGTTTTTATTTTTAAATCCATGTTTTCCATAAAGTTAGAAGGAGCAGATCAGATGTCATTTTTATAATATTTTCTCGATTTTAAAAACATTTGTTCCTTCCTAGAAACAACTTCTAAGAAACCCTTTCCCCTCTTAGATTTTAAAAACCTGATAGTATGTGCTTCAAGGTGCCTTTCTTTTGAATTCTCTCTCACAAAAAGCTCTGTCGTCTCAATAATCATGTTGAAATGATCATTTTAATATAGGAAGATCACCTGTCTCATAATTGAAAGTGGGTTTATTTATGTGAAATTTGATTTATTATCAATAGCTAATATTATTGAATATTTACAGTGTGACAGGCACTATGTTACTATATGCATTTATTACTCATTGAATCCTAACAACCATATCTCATTTTATTGATAAGGAAACTGAGGTAACTTGCTCAGGTTCCCATACCTATTAAGGGTTAGAGCTCATACTTTGGACTATCCCACATCAATAATTCTTAATTATCACATTATGATGTCTTCTATTATGTTTTCCACATTGTTGGTATTTTCTTTTTCCTCTAGTACCCTTATTATTTATGGAATTAGATGTATTATATTTTCTAGACCTGATTGGTATTGCAATGCTTCTGTTCTTTCTGTTTTCGTTTTTCATATTTCCTCTGGTTATTGATGCTTACTTGGCTTATTCTATTTCTTCTGTTTGTTTCGTAATGAATTTGGCTAATTAAAAACTTCTTCAGTCAACAGTGAACTTTTGAGACAAGAAGGGATGCCTGGGATAAGTTTCTTTTCCTATCTGTCCATATAATACATTTAGATATATAAGAATATTCATCTTCCTTTCAACATGGGCCTGGCAGATGGCTTCCACAAAAAAGGGTGGCGAGAAGAAGGGCTGTTCTGCCACCAGCGAGGTAATGACCAGAGAATACACCATCAACATTCACAAGTGCATCCATGGAGTGGGTTTCAAGAAGCAAGCCCCTTGGGCACTCAGAGAGATCCAGAAATTTGCCATGAAGAAGATGGGAACTCCAGATGTGCGCATGGACACCAGTCTCAACAAAGCTGTCTGGGCCAACGGAAAAGGAATGTCCCATACCATATCCGGGTGTCGTTATCCAGAAAACATAATGAGGATGAAGATTCACCAAATAAGCTCTATACATTGGTTACCTATATACCTGTCACTACTTTCAAAAATCTACAAACAGTTAATGTGGATGAGAACTAACTGCTGATTGTCAAAGTTATAAAACTGCCTTTGGAAAAAAGAAAAAAGAAAGAAAATTCAGCAACTTCTATTCAAATTTGTGTTTTGTATGATAGAATGTTAAAATTAGAGGATGTCATCTAAACTTTTCTTTTTTAAGATGAGAAGATTAAAGCCAGCAAAGTGATAGGACTTTCACAAGATAATACAGGTTAATGACAGAGCCACAATTATAATACAGGTCTCCTGATTTTCAGTCTACTGGTTTTTTACACTGGTCTTGACTTTCCCAAATACTGTTAAACCTACGCCATCTTTTCCTTTCCTTAGAAATAATCTATTTACTATATTTACTTTTCTAAAATGGCTCTGGAATATCAAAAGGAATTTCAGATTCAAAACCATAAAAAAAAACCTGGAACAAGTTCTGGCTTGTTACTAAATAGCCCGTAGGTCAAGTCTTTTAACTTATCAGAGCATCAGTTTTCTCTTCTTTTAGGATGGAAATAATAGTCTTCACATATCTCATAGTGTTATATCATGGCCAGGATAAGATAGCGTATGTTATCACAGAAAGCATCAGTTTGAGTAATATTAAACAATGTATATAAGTAGTGTTTCAAAAAGATATTCTTAAAAAAAAAGATATTCTTTGTTCAAATAGACTAATTGAAAAACAGTCGGGGGGGTAGGTTGAAGAGGGTAAAGGTGGTGATGGGTAAAGGTGGTGATCTGTGGTGATGGAAGGAGACTAAACTTTGGGTGACGAGCACGCAATGCAATATAGAGATGATGTACTTGTATTGTAATATTGTACATTTGAAACATAATCTTATTCACCAGTGTCACCCCAATAGATTTAATTTAAAAAAAGAAAAAGCCACAGGTTTCTAGATATAGAAACAAGTACAGTAAAATAGAGAAAACAAGTATAGTAAGACCTATCTTAAAATTCCACCTAACTGAGTCATTAGAATAACCTATATTTTCCATTCCCTGTGTAAAATGTACTGATACTTACAGTACACTGAATACTGCCATGTCCATAAATTTCATATCCTGAGAGTTGATTGGTTGACTTACCAAGGTGTGTTTATCTTGTTTATATAGTTGAAGTTGTAATTAAATAATCTAATATTACATAAACGGATGAAAATGAGCTGAAAGACAAAGATAGTTGTTTCTATGAAAATTGTATTGAATGGTTAGGGAAGAGTTTATAAAAGTGAATTTATTTTTAAAAATGCTGTCAAATTTGGTATGAGTGAGACAACATAGAAGATAGGGAAATCAGTAATAAATATTAAGAAGGATTCTGTGTTAATATTGCTTTAAAGTTTCTCTATAAACTTTATAAATACACTAAAATTATACCAGTAGATCCACACTCAGAGTAAAGACAAATTAATATTAGGAGATTTTCAAATTAAAATCCAATTTAAAAAGTGGTTAAGGTATGTATGGATCAGATATGATTTCTTACTTTAAAATGTGTTTTTTGATTAATTGACCAACTACTGATCCTGCTCATATTGAATAAAAAGGCTTCTATTTATTGTTCTATTGTAAGTAATTTGAAGAAAAGTTGTTTTAAGTACAGCTTTGAAGTTACAAGCTCAGGTTTTGAAGGCAGGCATATTTGGGTTTGCATTTTGGCTCTGCCACTTGTCAGTTATATGATCTTGGTAGTTACTTAGCCTTTATATCTGTATCATCTGTAAAATAATATGGTAATTGTTATAATTATTAAAAATGCACATAAAGAACATAGCACAGCTTTTTCGCAACAGGTTTCCTCCAGAACACAGGTGTAGTGAAAACCACCACTAAATCTAACCCAAAATGGGAAAGGAAAAGGCACACATCAACATTGTTCTCATTGGACACGCAGATTCCGGCAAGTCTACCAGTACTGGGCATCTGACCTACAAATGTGGTGGGATCAACAAAAGAACCATCGAAAAATTTGAGAAGGAGGCTGCTGAGATGGGAAAGGGCTCCTTCAAGTATGCCTGGGTCTTGGATAAACTGAAAGCTGAACGTGAATGTGTGCTCACCACTGGTAGCTCCCTGTGGAAATTCTAGACCAGCAAGTATTATGTGATCATCTTTGATTTCCCAGGACAGAGACTTTATCAAAAACATGATTACAGGCACATCTCAAGCTGACTTGCTGTCCTGATTGCTTCTGCTGGTCTTGGTGAATGTGAAGCAGGTGTCTCCAAGAATGGGCAGACCTGTGAGCATGCCCTTCTGTCTTACACACTGGGTGTGAAACAACTAATTGTTGGTGTTAACAAAATGGATTCCACTGAGCCGCCCTACAGCCAGAAGAGATACGAGGAAATTGTTCAGGAAGTCAGCACCTACAGTAAGAAAATTGGCTGCAACCCTGACAGAAGCATTTGTGCCAATTTCTGGTTGGAATGGTGACATGTGAGAGCCAGGTGCTAACATGCCTTGGTTCAAGGGATGGAAAGTCACCTGTAAAGATGGCATGCCTATGGAATCACGCTGCTTGAAGCTCTGGATTGCATCCTGCCACCAACTCGTCCAACTGACAAATCTTAGCATCTGCCCCTCCAGGACGTCTGCAAAATTGGTGGTATCGGTACTGTCCCAGTGGCCCAAGTGGAGACTGATGTTCTCAAACCCGGCATCCTGGTCACCTTTGCTGCAGTCAGCGTTTCAATTGAAGTAAAGTGTGTTGAAATGTACCATGAAGCTTTGAGTGAAGCTCTTCCGGGGGGACAATGTGGGCTTCAATGTCAAGAATGTGTCAAAAATGTTTGTCATGGCAATGTGGCTGGTGACAGCAAAAATGGCCCACCAATAGAAGCGGCTGGCGTCACAGCTCCAGTGATTCTCCTGAACCATCCAGGCCAAATCAGTGCCGGAAACACACCTGTGCTCCACTATCACACAGCTCAGATTGCTTGCAAATTTACGGAGCTGGAATAGAAGACTGATCATTGTTCAGGGAAAGAGCTGGAAGATGACCCCAAATTTTTGAAATCTGGTGATGCTGCCATCGTTGACATGGTTCCTGGCAAGCCCGTGTGTGTTGAGAGCTTCTCTGACTACCCTCTTCTGGGCCGTTTTGCTGTTCGTGACATGAGAGACAGTTGCTGTGGGTGTCATCAAAGCAGTTGAACAAAAGACAGCTGGAGCTGGCAAGGTCACCAGATCTGCCCAGAAAGCTCAGAAGGCTAAGGGAATATTATCCCCAATACCTGCCACCCCAGTCTTAATCAGTGATGGAAGAAGGGTCTCAGAACTGTTTGTCTCAATTGGCCATTTAGACTGGTTAATGATTACAGTGCATCCTAAAACCATCAGAAGGAAAGGAGAATGTTTTGTGGACCATTTGGTTTTTTTGTGTGGCAGTTTTTAAGTTATTAATTTTTAAAATCAGTACTTTTTAATGGAAACAACTTGACCCAAAATCTGTCACAGGATTTTTTTTTAAAGATTTTATTGGGGAATATTGGGGAGCAGTGTTTCTCCAGGGCCCATCAACTCCAAGTTGTCCTTCAATCTAGTTGTGGAGCGCACAGCTCAGCTCTAAGTCCAGTCGCCATTTTCGATCTTTAGTTGCAGGGGGCTCAACCCACCATCCCACGCGGGAATTGAATTAGCAATTGTTGTTGAGAGCTCACGCTCTAACCAACTGAACTATCCAGCCGCCTCTCTAGCTTCTCAGCAGCAGCTTGTTGTCTTCAATCTAGTTGTGGAGGGCCCTTGTGGGAATAGAACTGCAGCCCTGTTGTTCAGAGCTCTAGTTCTAACCAACTGAGCCATCCAGCTGCCCCTGTCACAGAATTTTGAGACCCATTTGAGAAAAAAACATAGCACAGTGCTTGGCACATAGTATGCATGCAAATTTTCACTGCTTTTTTGTAACAAAATTTTTTTTAGAACTTCTGTACAATGAGTAATGCTTAATATTAACAATGAAAATGAATTGGTTAAATTCATGAAGGCAGATATTAAATGCTACTTCTTCATGAAGCTTGTTCTTAATCATCCCAATGAAAAGAGATCCCTTCCTCTGGAGTCCATGCCACCTTATCTGGGCTGTTAATAACAAAAGTCAGTGAAGTAATGTTTATAATCAGTGTTCCAGCTCTCTCTTTATATGAAAGCACCTTGAGGTCAAGGATCATGTGTCAGACTCTAGTGTATAGCACCGGGTGTATAGTGAGTGCTTAATAAATGTTTGTTAAATAACATTAATATTTAGGGCTACTGAGAGTGATAAAATAATTATTTGGTCAGAGCTCATTAAGAAACCGTAACACATTTTAATGTGGTAAACTAATTTTGGCATTTGAAATATTATTAGTACGTGATGAGAAAGCTGAAATCAAAGTATAATAGTTACCTGTCTCAAAACAGAGTATAAATTAATACCATAGTGTTCTATTTAAAAGTTACAGATTTTCATTAATCTTTATTTTCTCTACCAGGATATTCCAGACAGAATCTCATGGGAAAATAGTGAGAGAATCAGAAATTGCAGGTAAATATGTTAATGCAATCCCTGATAAACCTGTTTTCTATGAAATTTTACTATAGCTATATAGTACTATAACCAGATAATTCATAAAACTTATTGGCTATCTTATTGCTTAAAAAGTATAACTTGAATCATGGGGGGTAGAAAGATGGGTAGTTAATAATTTTTTTGTTGTTAATGTCCTTATGCAATTTTTCTAATGCTTTGCCAGTTATCCTTGAACACATTTTATTTTATTTTTAGAAGCAGAAACAAGAGAAAATGTTCTGTTTATACAGTAAGTAAGGAAAATGTGATTCGAATTATATTTTAAAAGTTGTATATTAAATGAAGTGCTTTCTAAATTAATATCCTTTTTGCTTTTTTATTTTTGTGTCTCTTCTGGAATACTTAGTATTAATTCACAAAAAGTCTTTGCAGAAATTAATATACTGCTATATCTGATAAGTATGTGTATTGTGTACAGCTTATTCTTTTAATAGAGTGATGAAATACTCTTTCATATATAAATCCTTAAATATATCAGCTAGTATAAAACAAATACCAAGTCTTCAGATTTTTTTCATTAAATTAGTTTTTATCATATTAATACAGGTAATACGATTGTTAGGTTCCCAAAAAATGCCATGTTATGCGAATCCGTGTTATACGAAACAAACAACTAGTACAAAAAAGGGAGTTAGGTTCCAAAAATTAAAAAAACATACTATTATATTTGTATAATTAAGAGAAATATCTTTATTAAAGCAATTTTCATCAAACATATAACATTAATATGTATTAAATAGTGTTTTCTTCGTCATCACTACTAAGCTTTTATTACGTTCCCTGTTGTTTGGGGATTTCCCTTATTTCGAATGAGATATTTTTTGCTCTTAAAAGCTCTTATTACACTCCGTGTTGTTCAGGGATTTCTGTAATTCTTAAACAGTGTTAGAGTGAAACCGTGTTCTAGGATGCCGTGTTTCACGAGGGTTTCTCCTAGTTCTCGAACTGTGTTAGAGCAAAACCGTGTTATAGAAGTGTCACGTTATACGGGGGTTACCTGTACATAGAAAAGTAAATACCAGTAGCTCTTGAACAAATGAAAAGATGCTTATCTTCGTAAGAGAAATACAAACTTAGACAATATTGAGATAATTTTTTATCTAATTAGTTAAGAATAGAGGTAAAAAGTCACTCATTTCTTGTGGGTATGAACTGTAGAAGGCAGTTGGCCATATTATTTAAAATTTTAAATGCACATGCCCTTTGCCTCAGCAGTTTCATGTCTGGGAATTTAACTCACTAATATACTTATAAATGTTTGAAATGATGAATATATAAGATCATTCACTATAGCCTGTATTGTAATAGCAGAAGTTGTGAAAGATCCTACAGGTCCCTCAATGAGGGACTGGTTAAATAAATTACAAATTTTCTGTGTCATTGACTCCAGTTAGAAGGGAAAAAAAGTTCCATTTATATACTAATACAGAAAAATCTCTAAGCCTTATTACTTAGGTTCCTTGAAGACAATCACTATTGATAATTTTCGGTGTCCTTGCAGAAATTTTATATGTATATCCAAGTCCATGTTTATCTTTAGCTTTATTTTTTAAGCAAGACAAAAAATGGAATCACTTAATGATGTCTTGTAGCACTTCTCATGTTGTTACATACAGATCTACCTCAGCACTTTCTATGCTGTTATATACAGATCTACCTCATAATCTGTTGCATGTCTATGCCAATATTTAACCAGCTCCCTATTGATGGACCTTTGGGTTGTTTCCGTTTATTTTTTAATTTATTTATTTTTAAGGCTCAATTTCTAGAAAACGAATTGCTCTATACATCATTCTTTTTTAAATAAAATAAGCAGTATGTATTAAGCATGTTTTTGTAGTATTCTAAAAATTAACAAACCATTAAGACAAATTTGAAAAGGGTCCTTCAATTGCTTTGTAGTTTTTCTGCCTGTATTAGATGAGTTTTTTTTAAAGATGTCTTTATATGTTCCTGCCTGTCACACTATGAAAACTTTTCACCTTCCCTGCTCTTTCAGCTGTTGTGATTCTCGGTCATTGTTTGGGTACAGGTTTTTAAAACACTTTTTAAATTTTAGGAATAAGAATCCAGAAGATAATTACTGTGAGATTACTGGTGAGTATGACCAGAATACTTATCGTATACCTTTCTCTTCATCCAGATTCCTTGATAAGTAATATCTAAAAGAATCATGAAAAATAAAATATGACGAGAGCTCTATTAACACAAAATCTTCAATTTAAAATTTCACAAATTTTCTTTATTTCTCGCAAACCTGCTGTTCCTCTTGATTTCTCAGTCTTGGACTTCCACAGACTCATTCATTCACTCAAGTCAGGAACTGAGTCATTTTTTAACTTATGCTTCATTTCGTGTATCTGTTTGGCCCCACTCTCTTTCTATTCTGTCTCCTAAATATCTTGCAAATCTGTTGCCTATTATCTATTCCTTTTGCCACTGTTTGAATTCAGGTTCTTCTTATTCTTTCTTGGGCTATTGTATTTAGTTTCTTATCCTTCTAATCCATTCTATATACTTCTTAATCTGATCATATTACTTCCCAGCTTAAAATTGTTCAATGACACTTTTTTGCTTACAGGATAAAACCCACACTCTGTAGCACCGATGTAGAAAAGCCCTTTATGATTTGGCTTATCTTCTTTGATCTTATTCCTTTTCCTTTATAAAGGCATCCTGTGCTCTAGTCCGTGAAGAACTATTTGCATATGGATTTTTTTTCTCCTTTGTATCCATTGGTAAATGCTGTTTCCTCCACCTAAAGTTCTCTTCTTACTCCAATTTGCTTAGCAGTCTTCTCATTTTTCACTCAACTTAGCTTAACTTCAGTGCTATTCAAAGTATCCAGTCCACGAAAGAAGAGGAACTTGCACTAAAATGTAAATCAACTATGGCAGTAAACTACCTTTTGTTTAGCTGGCTTTTTTTTCTTAGCAAAGCTTTCTTGATGAAGGAAATATTACATAGTTTACATTGTCTGCAAGCTCCTTCTTCTATCATGAATTGATAACAAGCGGTTCACAGACTGGCACCATATATTAAGTTCTACTGGCTTAAATTGAGCTTCCTCTGGCAAAACCAGGAAGTTAGAGTCATTTTGTCCTGTGCTCTCAGAACACTTCCCTTTTATTTCTCAGTCTTTTGTAGAATTTACCACATTGTATTTTAGGTGTTTACTGGCTCTCTTGTTAAACTGGAAACTCTTTGAGTGCAGAAATTTTGTCTTGTTCTTTGTATTTCAGTAGATAGTTAAGCTTTGGGACACGTAATAGGTTTCTGAATTGGTATTTGTTGACTAAATGAGTGGAAACATGATAAACAAATAAGGCTTCTAATAAAAAACGTATAATTACTTCATCATGTTTAGTTGGTTGAGGTTGCCATAAACTCTTTAAACTATTCTAAAGATTTGCCTTTAAACTTAAGTATTTTAAAATGTATTTCCTTTTTTGTTATAGTATCTTTAATCCTTATTTCTAAAGTTCAGTATATTACCCAAATAATTATATTTTAATTCTAAAATATCTTCAGTCTAATCCCTTTATTTCCATTCTCATTATCTCTTGCCTTAACAAACTATGTTGTATCTGAACTATTATAGTAGCTTTCTTATTGGTTCATCCTCTCTTGAATCTTTCTTCTCCTTCTCTGGAATTATTTTTATAAAATTTCATAATAGAAATGTCTAGATTCCTTAACATAGACTAAAATTTAGACACTTTAAAATCTTACCCTAACATTTCAGTCTCATCATTTGGTACCCTTTACCATGTAACCTCTGCTATCCAGGAAATAAAAATAGAGATGTGAAGGAGGAAAAAAGTAGTCCAAACTTTCCACCTTAAAAATCTGTACCACATTCTAAAAATATTTCAGTCACACAAGAGAATACAATAATCACTGTTCTCTCTGTCCCTAAAATGAGAATTAAAAGTCAATAAAATTTAATACATAAGTTCTTACAAAGGGCTTAGTAACTAATAAATACAGTAGTCACCCATATCCATGGGAAATATGTTCTAGGAACCTCAGCGGATACCTTGAAAGCACAGATAGTACCAAATGCTGTATATACTATGTTTTTTTCCTATACATACATACCTATGGTAAAGTTTAACTTATAAATTATGTAATTTCACAAATAGGAAATTTGTTCTTACTGTAGATTTTAGCAACCTCAACATACAGTTTTTTTCTTTCCTTATTAAGTGGAGAACTTTAACCTTTTCACTTAAAGGAAGCATATTTGAATTGCCAGTGTCACTACTCTTGTACTTTGGGGCCATTACTAAGTAAGTAAAATAAGAGTTACATGGACACAAGCATTGCAATACCATGACAACAGTTCTGATAACCGAGATGTCTACTAAGTGACTAACGGGCAGGTAACGTATATAGCGTGCATGTGCTGGACAAAGCGATAATTCATGTCCTCAACAGGATGGAGCAGAATGGCTCGAGATTTCATCATGCTACTCAGAATAGCATGCAATTTAAAACTTATGAATTATTTCTGGAAATTTCCATTTTATAATTTTGGATCATGGTTGACCATGGGTAAGTGAGACTGCAAAAAGCAAAACCGCTGATAAGGGGCTACTCTACTCATAACTGATAAAGAACTTAAGAAAAGGAAAATCGGGCTCTTGGATATATGTATATTTTTATTACATATATCTTGGATATATGTATATTATCCACATATATGGATATATGTATATTTTTGTCATTGGCTAGTTTTTTCTTTTTTCTCAATAGGGATGAACACATTACTCTGTGCTCCCATTCAGACCCAGATGCAACAGAGAGAGGTATGAGTTCATTCATGTGCCTTCATATTTTAATCTCCCTTGACTGTTAACACTTTTTAAAAACTCAAAATTTAAGGGTAATGGCATGAGTTAGGGGTTACTTACCAAAATGGACCCATAGACTGGAAAAACTTTCTATCCTTTGAGTTAACTAAAGATAATCAAATCGCTGCCATTTAAATAATAGAGAAATATATTAGTTATATTAGGACTTCTCAAACTTTAATGGGCATATGAATCATCTTAGGATTTTAATAACATATAGATTCTTATCCAGTAGATCTGGCGTGTGCCCTAAGATTCTATACTTTTAGGAATCTCCTGGGTGATATTAGTGCACGAGTCTATAGACCATACTTTTAGTAACAAGGAGTTTGACCATGTCCTGACGAATAAAACCGTTGCATTAAGATTCAAAGAGAACCCAACTCCCAAGAGTACAGTGTATGCTATAAATTAGCCATCATGCACTTATCCCTTTCGAAGTCTTTTTATTTAGAATAAGAATGACCTATCTAATACAGTAATCAGAATTTTCATTATAGTTGCATTTGGTATTGTCAGTTCTTTTTACTTTTTAGTCATTCTAATGGGTGTATAATTAACCTTAAACTTTTAATTTGTCCCAAAATACTAAAAATATTCACACTTTAGGAAAAAATTTAATAATAAATTACATACTACATACCACACCATTGATTCAAGTAGCACCATTGATGGTCTCTTGCAACCATCATTGAGGATTATTTATATAGTACGCTATATATAATACATGTTGTAAAATACCTTTTTAAAAGTTTACATTTTATTTGAGTTTTTTAATATTTTGCTTTCATTATAGATATCGATCACAGAACACAACCATGAAAATAAACATGCAAATGACCAGACAGTCATCTTTTCAGATGAAAACCAGATGGACCTGACGGCAAGTCACACCGTGATGATTACCAAAGGCCTTGCAGGTTATGCCAAAAGTGAAAAGTCCGCCAAGATAGATACCACATCGTTTCTAGCTAACTTAAAGCTCGGCACTGAGGATTCAAGAATGCAGAAAGAATTAAATTTTTCCATGGATCAAAGCACTTCTTCAGAAAAGAAAATAAATTTCAATGACTTCATAAAAAGATTGAAAACAGGAAAATCTAATATTTCTACAGGACCTGATAAAGAAAATGCTGAAATATTTTTTCATTCCAAAGAATCAAATAGGTCCTCTTCTATAGATCAAATGCATGTATCTCTGAATGTAGATGAAAACGGCAGTAATATGACTAGAATCTTTAGAGAACAAGATGATGGGATGAATTTTACCCAGTGTCATACAGCCAACATTCAGAGTTTGGTTCCCACATCCATTGAGGCCACCTTAAGGGAATTTAAAAGTGATGATATTACAGTTTATGGCAGTGCCTTGATGGACTTGACAATGAACCACACTGTACAAATTTTACCCTCAGCAGACAATTTATCTGAAATAGAAAATCAAGCTCAGACTGTCATGATGGATGTTACAACAGGTTATAAAACTAAAGCTCCAGAAAAGAAAACTGTCTTTAAGAGTGAAATGAATACTGCTCTTCAAGACCCTTCATTAAACCCAAAAGGTGAAATACATATTACTAGAAGTCATATTACAGGGACAGAAATTCACACCGTCACACAGACTTCTAATCAAGATGCTAAGACATCAGCCATGATCCCAGAATCTATATGTTCTAGTCCAGCTATTCAAGATTATAAGACATTTTTGTATTCTAGCTGTAATGATGCTATGGAATTGACCAAGTGTCTCTCAAGTATGAGACAAGAAAAAAATTTGCTAAAGCATAGCAGTAATTATTCCAAAATGTATCCCAGTCCAGATGCTGCCTCTCTTATAGAGAAA
The DNA here is from genome assembly GCF_964194185.1 of Rhinolophus hipposideros. Lineage (NCBI taxonomy): Eukaryota > Metazoa > Chordata > Mammalia > Chiroptera > Rhinolophidae > Rhinolophus > Rhinolophus hipposideros. Next base: position 37,918,549 of record NC_138051.1, read on the forward strand.
ACTATTTATTCAGGAGAGGATAGCATGGACATTACCAAAAGTCACACAGTTGCAATAGATAATCAAATTTTTAAACAAGGTCAGACAAATGTACAGATAGCAGCCATACCAGTATCTGAAAAAGAAATGATGCTCCAAAATCACGTAATTGTGTCAAAGGATGAGGAAATGAATGTAAATTGTAGGTCAGTTCCTCATGTATCGAAGGAAGGATTACAACAGGGCCTGGCAAATCCTCTGTCTATTCCATTGTCTGACAGAAAGACTATAATGTTCACAGGTGAAGATAAGGATTTGACTAAAAGCCATACAACTAACATAGGAAGTCAAGTTCCTCTTGCATTTTATAATTTAGCATCTGAGAATACGAATAAATCTCACTCTGACAACAAAAACCCTTTATATGAACGAGAAGAAATGACCAAAAGTCATACTGAACCATCCCAACAACCAAGTATAATATCTAAAAATATTCTAACTGACACCTGGGGCAAAGAAAAAGATGAAGTTTTAAGGATTTCACCCTATCTTGATAAAGATTTTCCACAGTCAGCCAATATTAACCAGGGCAAAGCAACAAGCCATAATATAGTATACTCTGGTAGCGCTCTTAATAAACAAGTAGCACTGGGAAATAATAGAAATACAATTTCATGTGAGCAATCTTTGTTTCCTACCACAAAACTGTTTTCATCAGAAGGACAATCTGCCATGAAAAATAGTAATACTGCTGTTAACAGTCATACAGTAAAATCTGTACCAGGACAAAATTCTAAACTGCCTGAGCCACGGAGGAAAAGTTTAGGCAATCTCACCGTTGACGCTGCTCATGACAAGACAATTACTTGTTCAGAAGAGGAGCAAAATATGGATCTAACCAAGAGTCACACTGTTGTCATTGGATTTGGTCCTTCTGAAATACAAGAACTTGGTAAGACTAATTCAGAAAACACAAACAGCCAACTGACAGTAAACAGACAAGTAGCTGTAAAAATTGAAAAATGTAATAAAACTCCTATAGAAAAAGCTAGAGTATTTATTTCTAATGATACGGATGTTTTGGAGGACACAAGTGTACAGAAACCTGGATTTCTGAATGAAAAGCAAGATGTCAAAATTTGTGGAAGGAAAAGTGTTGGCAGACTAAAAATTGATAGGACTATTATATTTCCAGAGGGTGATTTAAATGCTATGGATATCACCAAGAGTTACACAGTGGAAATAAATCATAGACCTATATTAGATGAACAAGATTCCCATTTGGTGCCTTTGGCAGGAACTTCTAAAACTGTTTTGTATACACGTGGGCAGGATGACATGGAGATCACTAGAAGTCAAACAACTGCCATAGAATGTGAAACTGTCTCACCAGAAGAAATAATTACTAGGCCTTTGGACAAAACTGTAACGTTTATAGATAATCATGATGAACTAGAAATGACAAAGTCTCACACTGTTTTCATTGACTACCAAGCAAAGGAAAGCACTGTGCTTCCGGACAGACCTGACTATGAACTATCCAAAAGGCAAAGCCTGGTCAAACCAAAAGTGACTTCTGCTGAGAGTGTTTTCTTTCCACAGAAAGGTGAAAGTGACCATTCAGCAAAAGGCAGCCACCTAACACTGTTGGGGGAACAGTATAATAGTGGTCGTATAGACAGAGCTGTACCATTTGTAGCTGATGATAACACGGAAATGTCTACATCAACCAGTAGGAAAAATGACAAAGATGTGCAAAAGCCTGGATTTCTGAATGAACCTCTGTCATGCAAAAGTCAAAGAAGGAAAAGCCTTAGACTCAAAAATGACAAACCTATTGCATTTTCAAATAATGATAAAAATGATACGGATGTCATCCAGGGTTGCACAGTGGAAATAAATAACGAAAGTGCCCTGGAAGCCAGAGCGGACTCCCATTTGGTGTCTTTGGCAGGAACTTCCAAAACGATTTTGTATACATGTGGGCAGGATGACATGGAGATCACTAAAAGTCACACAACTGCCTTAGAATGGAAAACTATTTCACCAGATAACGTAACCACTAGGCCTGTGGACAATACTGTAATGTATGTAGATAATCACAGTGATCTGGAAGTCACCAAGTCCCATACTGTTTTCATTGATTGTCGAGCTGAGGAGAAAACACTTCAAGAGTGCCCTAAATTTGGAATAGCAAAAGGAAAAACTGTGAGTGTTTCTTTTCCTACGGATAGCAGCTCGGTTCAAGAAATCATTAAAAAACAGGCACAGGCTGCAGAAAACAAAATTGTTCTTCACACTAAGCAAAAGCACCATGTGATACCCTGTCCTGCTAATACATTGTCGGGGGGTCAAGGTGAGATAGAAATCATGAAATTCCATAGCACTGCTGTGGATGAAAAGGTCAGGCAGAAAGTTGTAGACCAGGCCCATACATTGGAAAAAGTCAAATTTGAAGGCTGCCACTTAAATAGCACAGACAGAAAAAATGTGCCTTTTATTAACAGTCATGCAACTGCTACGTTTGGATCCAGCAGTAATTATTCCTGTTTACCAAATCTCATTTCCTATTTTGATAATTTGGAGGGGACTGTCATGTCCTCATGTGATAAAGATGAGAAAGCCAGTAATTGCCCAGTACAAAATGATCTTGCTAATGCAAACGTTTTAGCCAGTGAATATGACTTGCAATCTGAGGGACTGCCTCTCTCTGCTCCTTGTTCTTTGTTAGAGAAGGAAAAAGTTTTTCAAACCAATACCCAAGGACAGTTAGACTGTATCAAAACAGTATTCAAAGATCAGGATCTGATTAAGGAGCCCCAAAATCTATTAGCTAATCAAACTTCATTATATGGTGAAGATTTGGGGGACATAACGAAACTTGATACAAAGCAAGTATCTTTGAAGCTTCCAGAGGATCCAATGCAGGCCTTTGTTGATGTTTGTGTTCCTCCTCAGCCTCATCTGTCAACCCAGCGATCTTTATTACCTCAACAAGGACATAATATTATTAATAAAGATGAAAAAACATTGTCTAAACTTGGAAATAAGAATTTAAATATTATAGGAAATTCTTCTATACCCACATGTGGGAATGAGTCCAAAATGCTCAGTAATGAGAAACAGGTCACTGTAGCATGTGAAAAAGAACGGAAGAAAAATATTCAAGCAGCTAAATGCAGTACAGCTATAGATTTCCACAGTAACTCAGACTTGACTAAGCAAGTTATTCAAACTCATGCCAATCTTAAAGAAATGTCAGATCCTGTATTTGCATCTAATGCCGCAAATTTTAGTAGTGTCAAACAAAATCTGAATAATATGTGTGAGAAAACTGAAGAATTTTTAGATTTCCAAACTGTCCATATTCCACCTTCTCCAGAACCATTACTTAAATTAGTAAGTAAAGCAGACAATGATATAACTATAGTGCAAGCCACAGAAATACATAATATTAACACAGTGTCCAGCAATGTTAAAGATAATAGAGATGAAGAAAATAAAATTTCTCATAGTGGAGCTGAAACCAACGCTGTACCATTAATGACAGCTGTAACAGATAAAGTGAGGAGATGTTCTTTGGGAATATTTTTGCCCAGGCTGCCAAAGAAGAGAAATTGTAGTGTGACTGGTATTGATGACCTGGAGCAGATTCTGTCAGACACAACTGATTTAAATCACTTCGAAACTCAGCCGGTCTCCAGTAAGGATTCAGGCATTGGATTTGTTGCAGCTAAAATGAACTTAAGTCCATCGCAATATATAAATGAGGAAAATCTTCCTACCTATCCTGGTGAGATTAATTCTTCAGACTCTATTAGCATAGAAACTGAGGAAAAGGCTTTGATCGAGACATACCCAGAAGAGATTTCACCATCTGAAAATAAAATGGAAGAAACCTGCAATAGCCAGAAAAGAACCTGGGTGCAAGAAGAAGATGATGATATTCAGAATGAGAAAAAAATCAGAAAAAGTGAGATTAGGTTTAGTGATACTGCACAAGATCAAGAGGTGAGCTCTCTTGAATGAAGGAATGTTCTTGATTTTTTAAAAAATTATGAGTACTCTTGAATTTTAATTTTAGTCTTGGGTAAGCAGGAATTGATTATTCTCAATTATAGGGCTGGAGAAATATTTCTATGTAGAATCTTAAGGAATTAATTGACTAAGACTTAAAAACAATTTGAAGTGACAAATAATCACAAAAATGAAATGGAAAGTAGTACAAAAATTAATGTTGAAATTGTATAATTTTAAATATTCTGTCACCTCTAGTGGTTTGTCATTGTGATTTTGCATATGAAAATCTCTAGGCAGGGTATATGTAGTTTAAAAAGTCATCTTCAGTCATCTTATAAATATTTGGAGGGTAAAAGCCTTTTTATTATGCAGACTGCATAAAGAAAAGCTTGACTGAATTTTCTTGACTAATGAGGATATGTAGAAGCTGAGAGTCCATTTCTTTAGTAAATGGGAAAATGCCTAGGTCAAGCCCATTATCTGAAAGTGAAGTGAGATATTTGTATTTATGAAAGAGGTTATAGATATTAAACTTAAAGGAACACTGAATTGGATAACTTGGAAGAATAAAAGCTGTCACTCAAACTGTGTTTTATAGGTGGAGAAATAAAGATTATAAAGTATCAGAGTTTCATAGAAAACAAAATTTAAACTGTTAAGAAATACTTAAGTAAGCTTAGAAGATGATTTCAATGATTCTATAAGATGAGGTCCTGAGGAAATGGTTTGTCTATGAAGGTTTGAGAAAGTTAACAGTAATACTATAATGTGTATAACTGAATAGATTCTATAAAAATTAGTATTTGTTCAGTAAATATTTAACATCTGCTATGCCCTAGGCACCGTTCAGGCGCTGTGAATGCTTCAGTGGGAATTTATAGACAAAAATCTGCTCTTTATGCCATTATAATCTGCTTGCATTATACCATTTAGACAAAGAATATAATGTCCTCAAAAACATACGTAAATAGGTAGATGAAAATGGCGTTTAAGGCTATCAAGCCAAATGGTTAAAATGGTAAAAGCTGGATCACATGTCTTACTTGCCTTCAACCAAAGGAGTCTTGGTCACCAGATGAAGGAAGTGCTAAAGCTTAGAAATAAGTTTCCTTTCTATACTTTAGCCAGGGCCACCTTGTACAGCCAATATTCTATTCTGGTTTTCTGCAGGGTCATAGTCCTGACCCTGGTAGCTAGTAGTTGAATAGTTGGATAGGTCGACATTTGATAGCTCATAGGATCTCTCTATAACTTAGATACATCTGAGAAATAATTCGCTTATACAGTATAATGCAGTTATTTCTATATATTTTAAAAATAAAATTACTTTTAACTCTAAAGGCCTCAGTTCCCTGTTACTTACTCTAATTGTTTGCTGGAGTATTTTGTATGAGTTACAGATTTTATGTTAGTATTTCTGTTAGTAGTCAACATTTAGTCATTGTAAGTATACAGTGTCATAACTTTATCCTGATGATGTTCCTTAATTGATAATTTCAGATTTTTGATCACCGTGCTGAAGGGGATATAGATAAAAATGCTAACAGTGTATTGATAAAAAGCCCAAGCAGGACCCCATCTAGTTGCAGCAGTTCTCTGGATTCAATCAAGGCTGATGGGACCTCTTTGGACTTCAGCAGTAAGATTCATGAAGCTAATTAATAGAAGTGATCTACTTACTTGACTAACAATAAGTGTATTATAAATGTATATTCAGCTCAGGAGATATTTGAAATTTGTGTAAATTTTTTTTGAGTTATAAGTAGTTGATAAGTAAAAGAATATTTGGCTTATTTTTAATTCTTAGTTATTTTAATTAATTGAGATGTGATATATTATACTACAAGGGATAGAGTGATTTCCTTACGAGGCTTATAATCAGTAGAGAAACGTTGAATGGAGCCTTAAAACTAACATACTTTGCCCTGTAAATGACAGTCTTCCCAAAAGGATCCTAGTGGATAGCTTCAGGAGTATGAACCACACATAAACCTGAATGATAACTAAAATTAAGTTTACAACTTAATTTTGATTTCTTCACCTGAATCTGCCTTACTTCTAGCATACCGCAATAGTCAAATGGAGTCACAGTTTCTCACAGACACTATTTGTGAAGAGAGCTTGAAGGAGGTATGTTAAAGTATTTCTCATTTCTAATGCAACTAAATTCCTTGTTTTATTTTTTCTTCTTTTAATTTTTAAAAAATTATGAAATATTTTAAATATGCAGAAGACAGGTTTTGTTTTCTTTGTTAAGGACCCGACCTAACAGTTAATTACATGGAGTAAAAATCATGATTAGAAGACCTATGTTTTGTTGTTTCTTCCCAAGTCTACTGTTAATGAATAACCTTAAGAAATAAATATTAGATAAAATATACTCGTGTATAGCTTACAAATATCTCGATTGTATTTCCACAAATACATGCAAAGTGCTTTAAGCTATTTAGAAGCAAATGAAATTGTTATAATCAAAATGAGCTCCCCTTGAATGGTCATGCAAACTTTTTTTTCCTTTTCCTCAGAAACTCATAGATGGGAGAATAACAATAAAGGAGTTCCTTATACTTCTTCAGGTCCACATTTTGATACAGAAACCCCGACAGAGCACTCTCCCAGCCAAAGTAAGTGCAATTTCTTGGCAAAATAGTTGCCTCAGTTAAAATACGAGTATATTGTACTTATTTACTAAACTGCATCAATACAAGCATTTATTCAGCAACAAAAAAAGAATCTAAGGAAGCAAATTTTCTGACAATTTTCCTATAATTACGTTTGTGGTTAGCATAAAAATTGATATTTTTTTTATATCCTCGTTTTTGATAAGGTGACAAATTTTTTCCTCCTTGCAATCTTTTTTTAAAAAATTTTATTGGGGAATTTTTATTGGGGAATATTGGGGAACAGTGTGTTTCTTCAGGGCCCATCAGCTCCAAGTCATTGTCCTTCAATCTAGTTGTGGAGGGTGCAGCTCACCAGCCCATGTGGGAATTGAACCGGCAACCCTGTTGTTCAGAGCTCCTGCTCTAACCAACTGAGCCATTCGGCCGCCCCCAATCTATTTTGCTTTTGATAGTTTTTCCTGAACATATGCTCTTTCCTACTATTATGAAAATCCAAGTTTAGCAGTTTTTAATAAACATTTTTCTTTTTTTCATAAATGTTTTTCAAAAAAAAGTTTAAGATAGTAAAATATTTGAATAACACAAACTCAATTTTAAAAGATTAACAGAAAAACTTAGAACGCTTTCATAGGGATATTTTTTTCCCTTAAGTCTGTTGAATATTTACAAAAATTAGTTGTCTTTCGCCACAAAGAAAACATTAACAAATTGAAAAAAATGGAGATTTTATGGACCACGTCATTTGATCTTAATCCAATAAAATTAGGACTGATAGAAGGACTGAAATATTCTTAACTTATTGGAAATTAAGCACCATACTTCTAGATCACTCCTACATCAAAGAGGAAATCAAAACTATTTAGTAGAAAGCAAAATAAAGGAGAACATAAAATACCAAATCTATGGAACATATAGGAAAAATTACATTTGACAGGAAATTAAAAGCCTCACATATCATTGTTACAGAAGAGTGTCTAAAAATAAAGGAATTATTAATATTTTAAGAAATTGGGGGCCAACCCAGTGGCTCCGGTGTTTGGAGTGCCAAGTGCTCCTAACACCAAGGTCGCTGCTTCGTTTCCTACATGGGCCAGTGAGCTGCGCCCTTTACAGCTAAGACTGAACAACGGCTCTCCTTGGAGCTGGGCAGCCGTGAGCTGCTGCAGGCTGCTGAGTGCTGCCGCGGGCTACCATGTCAGTGGCCAGCGTGAGACGCCGGCAGCCATCATGAATGGCTGGCAGCCAGTGAGAGCGGCTGAGAGCGGCCATGAGCTGCTGCTGTGAGCCAACGACTGACTGCCTCAGCTGGGCGGGGCGCAAGGCTCATAATACCAGCCTGGGTAGGGAGCTGTGTCCTACACATCTAGACTGAGAAACAACAGCTTGCACCGGAGTGGGGTGAGGGGAGGAGGAAGAAGGGAAAAAAACAAATTTAAAAATCGGAACAATAAAATAACATCCTTTAAAAAAGTCAGGGAGACAGAATTAATGCAGGTAAATGGTAAAGATAATGAATTTTTGGATATCAATTTACTTAAAATAATGCATAGCCATTTTTCCCCCCAGCTTTATTATGGTATAATTGACAAATAGTACATAGCCATTTTTAAATCACTTTCAATCCCATGTGAGTGGAACATCTACAGTTTCCCTAAACATCTGTGGAAAATGGACTTTGATGTCAGAGACTTGAATTTAAATCTCGACTTGTAGCTTTATTAGGTATAAGAATTTTAATGGAGTATTCAGATTTTTCTTGATAGAACTTTTAAAAATAGGCATTCTGAAACTTCAAACAATACTTGAACATGATTTGTCCTGAAAATACCAGTTTTGAGGGACTGATTTGTTTATTTGTTGTTGTTGTTTTTTTCAGTTTACTGTGTGCACACAACCTACTCTGGAAGACCTGATGTTAAGTCAGTATGTTTACCGACCCAAGATACAGATTTATAGAGAAGATTGTGAGGCTCTTCGCCAAAAGATTGAAGAGTACGAAAGTTTCGTTTTGTTTGTTTGTTTGTTTGTTTGTTGGATGGGTTAATAATCTGTGTGGTAAGATTTTAATTCAAGTAACACTAACATAGAAAAAAGTTGGTGGCATTAATTGGCAGTGTGATATAGTATGTTTATAGAAGGAGTTTCAGCTTTATAGTCAGACAGACTGAAGCTCAATCCTGGCTACAACACTAGTAGCTGAGTAACCTTATGTAAGTTAAATAAAGGAGTAACCTTTATTTCTACATCCATAAATTGGGGATAATCATACCTACTCACCAGGTAGAAATAGTGTATATAAAATATTTTCATGCCATTCTTAGCAAAAAGTATGGCCTCAATAAACAATAATTATTAGATTATATCATAAATTGTTTGCAAATGAACATCTTCAAAAGAGAATAGTACTCTTTAGAGATTTATTTATATAGTGCCTAAAATCAAGAATGCCTTTGGGTTTATAATTTTATCACATTTGCCCTTCATTTGCATGTATAAAAGAACATAGTGGGGCGGACATGTGGCCAAGTTGGTTAGAACGGAAGCTCTGGGCAACAGGGCTGCCAGTTCGATTCCCACATGGGCCAGCGAGCTGCGGAGGTGCGACTAGAATAAGGTCAATGAGCTGCTGCTCAGCTCCCGGGTGGCCAGATGGTTCAGTTGGTTGGGGCGCGAGCTCTCAACCACAAGGTTGCTGGTTCGACTCCTGCAAAGGATGTTGGGCTGTGTCCCCTGCAACTAACAACGACAACTGGACCTGGAGCAGAGCTGCGCCCTCCACAACTAAGATTAAAAGGACAACAACTTGACTTGGAAAAGTCCCAGAAGTACACACTGTTCCCCAACATCCCCTTCCCCTGACCCAAAAAAAAAAGCCCCCAAAAACATGGTTTTACTCAGACTATAGCTCAGTGCTTAGGTATACGTAGGTGTTGCAGACAGATATACAAAAGCATAGTATATCTAGATTCCTGAAGGTGCGGGATTTGCAAACCAAAATATTTTTATCGTTCTTATCTAGAACTGTCTAACTAAATTTGAACCAATTATAATAAACAGAAAAGAAATAAAATAATCTTTTAAGAAGTATGTAATTTTAAAAGTAGAAACTTAAGATGCTGTTAAATTATAGCAGTGCAGATTTGCCTGATTCTGGTTTGTTCGCTCAAACAATTTATATATTGAGCCCCTATTATGTGCTAGGTACTGTACTAAGTACTGGGGTTCTTCACTGAACAAGACAGACAAGTTTCTTCTTGTTAAAAGAGTTGAATATCTCAGGATTTGTCAAAATACTTTCTTTTGAATGAAATAAGATCTTGCATACAATGAACAATCTGTTCAAATGTACTCTACTGCTTGATTTTGCACTTCTGTGCCTGTATATAATATCTTCTAACTCTGATAGAAATTTATTTTTTATGCTTATTAACGAAAGACTAATATATAACTTTGCTACTTTTATAAATGGTATTCTTTAAAAGTGAGCTAATACTTTGAACTGAATTAGGAACTTTTATTTAAAATAATGGCTACAACTTCACAACAATTATGCATTACCAACCTTGAGGATTCTTTATAAGCATCATGTTTTCATGTTGGAACAAAGTGATACATTGAGATGAGAATCTATTTGTGAGGGAAGTTTTTTTGATTCATAACATTCTTGGACATTCTATAAGTGTTGAAATAATAAGGCTGGCTACTATTCGTGAGTGAATTCCCCTCTTTTTATGTAGAAAAGAATTAGGAAAAATTAAATTAAGTATGCCTGTGGATCTGAGTTGATTGATTCAAGCTGATTTCTGAACCCATATGCTAATTAACTTTTCTATATTTTAGATTAAAGCTTTCTGCATTGAAACAAGATAAACTGTTGACTGATGTAAATAGGAACCTGTGGGAAAAAATGAGACACTGCTCTGATGAGGAGGTACTTTTGTCTCGTTTTTTGAATCAGTATAGACATTTTGAACAATTTTTATTGTGAAACAGGGAACTGTTACTTGGTGTAATTAGTGATAAGTTCTTTAACTTCTCAGGTGTAATATGTTACCAAGGTTTTACTTAATTATACGAGTAATTGTGAATATACATCTTTTCAAACTTGAAATGATCAATTTAATATATAAAATATAGTTGAAATTTACTTAGAGTTCTCTCCTTATTTGCTTTTCACATAGATTAGATGAGGAAAAGATTTAGTTGATTAAATAATAAGTAACTTATTTTATATATGCCTAATATGTTAAAAGAGTTTTATTAACTAAGAGGCTGTCATGTTCTAATATGTAATATTAGTAAGTGAATTAAAACCCAGGATCAAAATTCAAATCTTTGGTTCTATTCTTAGGCTAGTAAATGGAATTAAATTTGCAAATGAGAAGTGCCCTACCTTAAGAATCAGCATGTGCAAAGCTTAGCACATATCATTTGAATCAGCCTTTTCAGACCACTTGCCTTTTCTAACTCATTTGTTTTAGTGCATTATATAGCCTTTGACTTTTCCTTACAGCTGAAGGCCTTTGGAATTTACCTGAACAAAATAAAATCCCATTTTACCAAGATGACTAAAGTCTTCACTCACCAAGGAAAAGTGGCTCTCTACAGCAAGCTGGTGCAGTCAGCTCAGGTACTTTGAGACAGTTAATAGCATAGAAAGAAAGATCTATTAAAATTACTTTATTGTAGTACTGGATTTTGAAGAATGTTTCTTAGACATGTGAATAAGATTTGGGCAAAAACTTAGAATTATTCATAAGAGGTGGGGTTCAATTTATCAAAAGTGGCAAATCCTGACATCTTGAGTAATTTTAGAATATATTTACTAATATGGGCCTATTTCTCATCTCAAATTTGTTATCCATTTTACTTATTGTAATAAAACAATATAGGATTCTGATCTTTCATTACTAAGGATTATACTATAGTATTATCTTCCTCATAATCCATACCCAGCTGTATATGTTTGTGTATCAATTTAAAGTAGTATTTCCGAAAATGACCATCCTTTAAGAAAGGTTCTATATTTAAAAACTTTCTATTAGCAATAAGTTTGGGACATGTTTTATGCAATATCCTCCTTTTGGAGAAATATAATAGCATATTAATGTCTAAAGTCAGAAATCTTCTCTTTAAAAAAGTCTGAAAAGAAAACATGCTATAATTCTTTTTAACCAGTGTTTCCCATATTTATTTGACCAAAGCATATTTTTAAGGAACTTTTTTAAAAGTAGTATATTAATATGTTATGTGGAAATGCTAGAATAAAGGGAAAGTACAAAAATGAATTATTAGAGTTTATATTAGACTGAAAACTTTGACCTTCATTTTAAGATCTGCCTGTTCATGATTTAGACATAGCAGTTATGTCAGCTATTTGGAACATTTATAATGTTGTAAAGTTTTGTTTGGAACTTTAACTTGACAGTCTATAATGTTGTATGTTTAGAATGAGAGGAAGAAACTTCAGAAAAGGGTAGATGAGATGGACAGCATACTTAAGAAGATTGCTAACTGTCTCACTGAGGTGGAAACAGGTAAAGTATTTTGAATTCTCTTCCAAAAGAAAATTTAATTTTATTTAAATGCTTCCTTACAGTACTGATTGCCGATATCACTATGCTGAAGCCTTGCATAAGCAGTTTGAAACATTAAATTAGAGCAAATTAAAGCTCCATTACTATGGTCCTCCATTACACAATCAACAAGAGATGCCCAAGATAATAAATCTCTTTGGAAAGCTCTTCATAACCTAAACCATAATCTCTTTTTTAAATAGATGAACTTACCTCCATTTGAAAATTAGCCTTTCAAGTTTGACCTTTTATAATCCCAACTTGTTTAGTATTTGTTGTCCTGAAACCGCTTTCTCAAGGATCACAGAATTTACATAATCGTTAAACATGGTAGCTCTCAGTCCTTAACCATCTTGACCTCTTTCAGCATTGGACAATGCTCATTATTCTTTTCTTCCTGAAACTTGGATCTCCCTGAACCTCTGTGATATTGTACTACCATGACCCTAGTCTTTTCTCATGGTTGTTTCTTTTAGCTCCTCTGTTGTCCTCTCTGTATCCTCTTGTGTAGGGATTTAGATTTTTGTTTTCTTTTTATTAAGGAGGGCGCAGCTCAGAGTGGCCCATGCAGAGATTGAACCAGCAACCTTGGTGTTATTAGCACTGTGCTCTAACCAACTGAGCTAAGCGGCCGCCCAGGATTTAGATTTTATCATCTACTCGTTTCTATATTCTCTCCCCTAATGCTTTCTTCTGCCTTAACAATTATGTTTATATGAGTGATTCCTAAATTCAGTTAAATTCATCAGGTATTTTTTGAGTACCTACTGCATGTCAAAACTGTGCTTAGCATCAGAAAAATAATACATGTAAGACACAGATTGTGTTATGTAGCTTGTCATGTTGGGTGAGGGCATCTTCAGCCTCTTCATCTTGAGTTCTAGACTTAACATTTCTAGCTTCCTGCTGAACCTCTCTGCAAACATGTCCTTAAGCACCTTAAATTCTGTGTGAATAAATGGAATTTATTGTCTTCTCCAATTTCCAAAATAAAATCTGGAAACTTGTTCTCCCTGATGTTTTTTGTCTCTATGAATGTTATCACCATTCTTATATATTGCCAAAGGCTCAAAACTTTCATTTTCTTTGATTCTCTCTTACTAAATTCCATCATATCTGTTTCTTCATCTCTTATATTCTTTCCCATTCCCATTAAAGCTATCTTTAATTTTGCAATGTGCTGTTTTAAGTCTTCTAACTTGAAATTTTTCTGCACTCTTCATTCTATCTCATTCTAGTTCAACCTTCACATTGCTGCCAGATTAATAATTCTGGACAGTTTTCCTTACTCTCCTGAAAAACTTTTCTGTCTTTTTATTTATTACAGAATAAAGTCCAAACTCCTGACCTTGACATATAACATTCTCCACAGTCATTTTTAGATCTTTCTTTCTTACATGGTTTACTATGATTACTCCCTTATACATTCTAAATTCGAACCAAATCTTGTCATTTCTGTGCAGTCCTACCACTTTGTCTATGCTAATGCACTCTGCTGTTTTCTGCCAAAAGAAGTAGTCTCTATCTCCCTTGAGCTCCCAAGGCTATTTTGTTAGAACTTCTTATAATACCTATCACATCTACTTGTAATTAGAGTTACTTTTGTGTAATTTATCTTCCTAACTAAATTGTGAGCTCTGTGGGAGCAAAAATCAGCTTTTATTTTTCTCCGTATCCTTCAGAAATAAAGCTGGAGATGTCACTATGGGCCAGGCCAAGGAGGGCCTCTTAAGGAGTTTGACTTTTTCTAAGAACAGTGAACAGCCATTTAAAGAGTGTTAAGCACTGGCTGCAGTCTAGAAATTGGACTTAAATAGATCAAGAGTAAATATAAGACGTTCAGTAATTATTGGACTGGTATGGTTAAGAAAAACAGTAGCTTATATTAAGGGAGGCTGGTGGTGATGAAGAAAAAATATAGATTCAAAAATATATATATATATATATTTTTTTAATTTATTGGGGTGATAATGGTTAGTAACATCACATAGGTTTCAAGTGTCGTCCTGTAATACATCATCTATAAATCCCATTGTGTGTTCACCACCCGGAGTCCGTTCTCCTTCCATCACCATATATTAGATCCCCTTTACCCTCTTTCGACAAATATTTTTGATGTAAGAATCTAATTTTGGTTTGGGAAAAGACTGGAATTTTAAGGTTTTAAAAACAAATTGAATAAAAATGTTTAAATGTGTGTGCATCCATTTATGTATGTGTATCTGTTCCTGCTTAGTCCATGGGGTTGCGTAATAATAACTTTGATATATGCAAATTTATATAAATAATTTCGACTCAAAGTGGCCACTGAGAAGCTGCTACTTGAGATCATTGCCACATGGCTCAAAGTTCAGTTATCTGACTGTAGAAGCAAGTTTTTGTATGAAATTATAATTATAGCTCAGTGCCTTATTGGGAAGGAAAAGTGGGGGAAAGAATAGTGTTTGTGAATTATTCTTCATTTGGGGACCATCTATTCTACTCACCTCCAGTTGTTTAATTATTTTTGACTGAGTTATTCTAATGCACATTGTCTACTTAGAAACTAAGAATTTGGAGGATGAAGAGAAAGACAATCCTATGGAAGAATGGGATTCTGAAATGAGAGCTGCAGAGAAAGGTAACTGGATTAATTAAGGAGATAAATGGGAAAAAACCTGTTCTGAGTTTATTTATTTAGGTAAAGTTAAGTGAGATAGAATTTTCAATAAAACAGATGATTTTTGTAGCAACATTTCAATGTTTCCATTCTGACAGATTTGTTTTTATTTTTCTTTTCAAAGAACTAGAACAGCTGAAAACTGAAGAAGAAGAGCTTCAAAGGTCAGCCTTCAATTTGAGTGTTAAAAAATATGCTGAACTTCACAAAGCTAAATGATTTTTTTACCTCCAGAAACTGACAAGATTGGGGACGAGTATACATTAAGGCTGCTGACTCAGCGTTTCTGCTCTACTTGACCCTAGAGGCCATCTTAGTCCACAGTATTTTCTAAGCACTGTTGATTACAGGGCATTAATCCAAGGCAGTATTTCTCGAGTTTGAATATCAGGATCCTTTTAAAGAAAATAAACTTAGCATTAAACTGTTTTTATATTGTACTATTATATTATACTTAAGTATAAATAAGTATAAAATGAGATATATATTTCTTATGCTCATCGATCTTGTTTAACTATAAGACTAAAAGAAATCAAATATAAATAATGACAAAACCAGTAAAATTCCAATTGACAACATTAGTTTGATAGGTGATAATATTTGGCTGAAATTAAATTGATGCTAGCAAAATGACTAACAAAGCATAAGTTCTATTTAGATCCAGTAAACTAAGCAAGACCAAATTCAGGCACCAAAATTATGCCATGTCTCAGTTTTTAGGTGGGCTTTCTCATTTTCTGCATTATTCTTATATTTTTATCATCAAAATGAAAATGTAAATTTTAATAATCATAAAGAACATGGAACCCCAAAGGATATCTTTATGGATCCTAATTTGAGAGCCATTGATTTAGGCCTTTCTTAATTAGACCCACACTTGTAGATTAATGTTCATTTAAAAAAAATACCCGAGAATGTAAAAATGGATGTCATTCAACTCATTGGGGAGCCATTTAGCATGTGACTTCTTGTCATAAACCTTATATTTTAACGGAGTCTGAATTCTCTAACAACAGACTTATCTTTCTGTGACTATCTGGTTTGACTTGCAGAAATCTCTTAGAACTGGAGGTACAGAAAGAGCACACCCTTGCTCAAATAGATTTTGTGCAAAAACAAACAAACAGAACTAAAGAACTACTGGATGAGTTGAGGTAAGGAAAAGCAGGTGTCAGTTTGTGTTTCATCCTGTGCCTCTGTGGTTGTCCAAACCAACTAGAGCAGTTGACATGCGTTTGTAGTATGTATCACTGTTTTTAACCAACGTAGCCTGAAAAAGAGTCAGTGTACTCAACACTAAGCTGAAAGTACACAAGGTGGGAGAGCTGTGGAATTATAATTTTGAAGTATTAAACACTTTTATATTGCTTAGACTTGGGTTTTCTCTGATATATAGCTCAAGATTGAGTGAATTATTTATTTCAAAAACATAAGTTTATACATTCACAATATTTGAATTAAAGTATTAATTGTCTCCTAATCCAATAGAAAAACTCTAGCAGGTGCTGCTAGTACTGATTGGTAGTATCCGAAGTTAACTCTCTTGTTTTATCTCAAAAAAATGTTTATTCTGTCTTGTTTTTATCTCGCTCCAGCTTGTCTGAGTGGGATGTCATTGAGTGGAGTGATGATCAAGCTGTATTCACCTTTCTTTATGACACAATAGAACTCACCATCACCTTTGGAAAGCCAGTAGGTGAGTAGCAAAAGATTAACTCCTCTGTAGAAAAATATGTGGCTAAACTTAAATCTTTATTTTAATACAATAGTGACTATTGACATAATGAAAGCACTGCTGAAAATCTTAGAAGAGGCAATCACATTAATTAGTGAGAATAGAATTTTATTTTTATTTTATTAGGTAAAGAGTGAAACAAAAATTCAGTTAATGAAAGTTGTCTTTTGTTGAATTACATTAGACAGTAGAAATTTTGCCTATCCAAAGAATGGATCAACATATTGTTCATATCTATTTAGTCTAAGTTTCTTTTTTTGGCCACAGTGGATTTCTTTTATTTCCTTAAAATATCATGGTCTCTTGTGATAGAGGATTTACTCTAATGGCTTGTGACTCTTGACTGTTTTTTTGTACTTCAATTAACCTACAAAGTTAATTGGAAATTCTGTGTGTATTGGTGGGCTTACCAAAGTAGGTAGACATCACTATATGGTGACTGGAAAGAGTCCTAGCTGTTTTGTTGGAGTTGCCTGTCAGTCTCTTTAGGTCTTTTCTCTTGAAACATTTAGCTTCATCATAGTCAACCATGGGTAAACATGGCCAAATTGGAACTTAGGATCTTTACAATTCCCAGCCTCCAAACGTGTTTCTCCTTAAAAGTTCCTTTTCTCAGGTGGCTGGTTGGCTCAGTTGGTTAGAGCGCAGTGCTCATAGCTCATAACACCAGCGTCACCAGTTCAATCCCCACATGGGCCAGTGAGCTGCACCCTCCACAACCGGATTGACAACGACTTGACTTGGAGCTGATGGGTCCTGGAAAACCAGACTGTTCCCCAATAAAATTTTTTTTTTAAAGTTCTTTTTCTCAATGAATACCATCATCTTCCATCCAGGTTCAAAATTAAAACTTTGGAATCATTCTATACCTCTTTCTCCCTTACCACACATATCATCAATAAGACTTACTGATTTTAATTTAATATTCGTCCACTTTGCTTCACTTCTTCTGTCAGTAGTCGTCTCTAACTTATCTGACTACAATAACATTCCAGCTGGTCTTTTGGATCTTTTTCTTCTCCAATTCATTCTCCTTCCTATTGCTATAGTGATTGTTGAAAATCAGATCATGCACCCACGACTGCTCTTAGACTAATGATTAAAATATTTAAGATAGCCTGTAAAGCCCTGCATGAATTCAATTTTTCCTCCTTTTCCCACCTCATCTTACACTGTTCTCTTCATGTGGGCCACAGTGGATTTCTTTCACTTCCTTAAAATATTATGGTCTTTCATTCTCAGCTGTCTTTCATTTCATTCTCCCTCAGGACCTTCATATTGATGTTTCTTATACCTGAAAGCTCTTTCCTTGTTTTGTCCATTTAGGCTGCTATAACAAAAATACCATAAATTGGGTAGCTTATAACAACAGTTTTAGAGGCTAGAAGTTGGAGAGAGCAAACCATCATGGTCAGGTGAGGGCCCTCTTCCAGATTACAGGATTCTCATTGTATCCTCACATGACGGAAGACCGAGCTAGCTCTCTGGGATGTCTTTTATAAGAGGTCTCTACCCTCATGACCTAAGTGCCTCCCAGAGGTTCCACTTCCTAATACCATCACATTGGACATTAGAAGTTCAACATGTGACTTTAGAGGAGACACAAATATTCAGACCATAGCACCCCCTCCTCACAAAATAAATTTCTACTAATAATCCTTAAGAACTCAGTTCAATTATCACTTTCTTAGGGAAGTTTTCCCTGACTCTTATTTATCTATTCTCTCTGCTACTTGCCCTTCTGTTATATGTTCTCGTTGCTTCCTATAGTTTTCCTTAATAGTGTTTATCACAGTTTGTAGTTCTTGATGTGTTTATTAGTGCAATTATCTGTGTTCCTCTGAACTGTAAGCTTCTTGAGAGTACAGATTGTTCATGTCTCTGTCTCACTATGGTATCCAAAGTGCAAAGAATCAGTTTAAGAGATTAGGAGATGACTCTAGAGTCTGAAGGAACTAGCAGCTATCCTGGCTATCTAAAACTCGTTATTATCCTGCTAAAAACATAAAGCAGTTTTACTGTATTTGTACAAAGATAGTAGGTGTGAGAGGTCATAGCCACTCTCTTTATATGATTCCTGAAAATAATATCTTTGCACAGAAGTTAAGGGTCAAAGAGCAGGCCTTGATAAATATACTATAATGGTACTACACCTTAAATTTCCTTCAAAGGCTTGCCAGTCAATAGAGTTTAGCAGTCTCAGGGGAGCCTTTAACATATAGAGGGAATAATATGAAGCAAGGATAAACATTTAAATGCCTCTGAAAAAACCCTGCTACCCAGAAAGAGTAGGACTTTAAAATACTGAGTTGTATGTGGCTTAAAATCAAATGAAAAAATAATACTGTTCTTATTCTGGTTCTTCCTAGTTGGTCTCCCTTTCCTGGGCAAGGCTTATAGGAAGATTGCTGACCTGAATTTTCATTCTCTGTTAGATGGTAAGTTCAAAACATTTGGGCCACTAAATTTTTTTTTGGAAATTTACCAAGTGTAAATTGCTCTGAGAACTCTTTCACATACTAAGTTAAATATAAACAATAATAATAGTAGTAATTTGTCGGGCCGGCCTTGTGGCTCAGGTGGTTGGAGTGCCGTCCTCTTAATGCAGAGGTTGCCGGTTCGATTCCCACATGGGCCAGTGAGCTGTGCCCTCTACAGCTAAGATTGAGAGCAACAGGTCTCCCTGGGGCGGGGCTGCCATGAGCAGCCAGAGGTCGGGGTGGGCTGCTGTGTGGGCTGCTGTGTGTTTCCATGGGCTACCATGTGCTGCCATGAGCGGCCGGTGGCCAGCATGAGTGACTGGCAGTAGGCGAGAGCTGCCATGAACTGCTGTGAGCAGCCGACCGGCGACTACGAGCATGGGCCAGGGAGCTGTGTCCTACGCAACTAGAATGAGAAACAACAGCCTGAACCGGATGTGGGGGATGTGGAAGAAGGGGGAAAAATTTTTTTAAATAAAAAAAAAAATAATAATAATTTGTCCTTAGAAATGTGTATTAGACATAAAACTGGGTAATGTTCCAAATATTGGGTAGGTCTTAAAATATTTTTTTATTACTAGATCTTGAGCAATGATTAATAATAGCTATTTCCATAATTTAAAAATTACCATTATGAATACATCTGTTTCAGGCGTGTGTATTACTTACATTAACACTATGAGGTGTAGATATTATTCTGCATTTTACAAATTAGGGGCCTACAGCTCAAAAAAGTAAATGTGCTTAGGATCACTCAGGTAATAAGGAAAACCAGGATTTAAACTCAGGTTAAACCCATGCTCTTAACCAAGTCCTATTCTGTATGTGATAAACACTTGAGTTTTTATAAGATTGTTTTATGTTCACCATATATGTTGATTTATGTGTTTGAAAATAAAATGGAGAGGATATTTATTTATTTATTTATTTTATTAGTTTCAACAATGTACTAGTTAGACGTTTATCATTTAGATCCCTCACACAGTGATAACCCCCCACCCTAGAGAGAATATTTAGACATATAGTAGTTTGGAGGTATTTCTAGTTTATATAATATTTCATACATATATGTGTGATATATGAAATATATTTGAATAATAAGTAATAACCTGCTTTTGTGTTTTTTTTCTCTTCCTCAGAGGATAAAGCTCCTCCTTCCTCCCTTTTAGTTCATAAACTTATTTTCCAGTACATTGAGGAGCAGGAATCCTGGAAGAAGAAATGTACAACACAGCATCAGGTACCAAAGGTAAATTCTAATTGAAATACTGTGTTTCCTCGAAAATGAGACCTAGCCAGACAATCAGCTCTAATGTGTCTTTTGGAGCAAAAATTAATATAAGACCCAGTCTTATTTTACTATAAGACCAGGTATAATATAATATTAATATAACATAACATTATATAGCAGGTCTTATATTAATTTTTGCTCCAAAAGACGCATTAGAGCTGATTGCCAGGCTAGGTATTATTTTCGAGGAAACAGAGTATATAAAGAAAAATTACGTTATCTGTCCTAAAAAGCACAATTGAGATTTTATATAATATGTAATATTGGATCCTGAAATGATAAATATATTGTTTAACTTTTGGGGTTTCTTTATAAAAGAGCCATTAAACACTGAGATGTTTTTATAATTTCATTTCTTCTATTTTTCCCAGATGCTTCAAGATATCTCATTGGTAGTGAGCCATTGCAGACTTCTGGGAGAGGAGATTGAGTTTTTAAAGAGATGGGGACCAAATTATAACCTAATGAACATAGATGTGAATAATACTGAGTAAGTGTATAGTTTCCTAGGGCTGCCATAACAAAGTATACTACAAACTGGGTGGCTTAAACAGTAGAAATTTATTGTCTCACAGTTCTGGAAGCTAGAAGTCTGAGAGCAAGGTGTCAGGGTTGATTCCTTCTGAGGCCTGTGAAAGAGAATCTGTTCCATGCCTCTCCTAACTTCTGGTTATTTATTGGCAATCTTTGACATTCCTTGGCTTGTAAATATATGACCCCAATATCTGCTTTCATCTTCACATGACATTCTTCCTGTATGTTTGTGTCCAAATGTCCCCTTTTTATAAGGACATCAGTTATTTTGGATTAGGGGCCCACCATACTGCAGTAGGAGCTGATCTTAAATAATTATATCTGCAGTGACCCTATTTCCAAATAAGGAAATAGGTACTGGGGGTTAAGGCTTCAACGTATAAATTTTGAGGAGACACAGTTCAACCATAATAGTAATTAGTGAAAAACATATAAAAATAATTAATTTTATTAATGAATTTCATCACTTGTGATTAAAAAAACAACCATAATAATACTTTGTTCCAGATGATTTACCCTTTGTCTTATTTGATCAGGTCAAGAAATAATGTATACCTAAGTTTTCATTTGCCGGTATAAAAGAAAGATATATTTGTGTTTCATTCTATTTTTGTTTTGTATTTTTAATTGAGGATCTTGTCTTTTACAGATTGAGGCTTTTATTCTCCAGCTCTGCAGCATTTGCAAAATTTGAGATAACTCTGTCTCTCTCAGCCCATTATCCATCTATCCCGATACCCTTCTCCATTCAAAATCACCTTGGAATCATTGGGTGAGTGAAGGCCAGCAGGATAGGGCTTCCAACTACTTTTTTACCTTTGTTACATTATTTGAATGCTCCCTCAAAGTGGTCAGCAAATGGAGAGACTATAGTGAGACCCAAATGTTACTTCTTTCTGACTTCATTTTGAAGAATTTGTTCCTTTAAAGTCAGTGACCTTCATTGCTCTCTCCAGGGGATGCTGATGTTTTCTGAACACTCTTACCTAAAACAGGAATCAAGAAGGAAAAAATCCTTCATAAGCTTTGCCCAAGTCATATATGAATAACTTTTATGGCCTTAAGTACAGAATAATTATTTAAAAAGCCATACAGTCACAATGCTTTTCTCAATTAGTCTGTGGAATAAGACCTAAAAATATTTAATTCCTACTATGTATTTTGTGAGTTTTTAGACACACTACTAACAGATTGTAAGATAGCAGAGTTTAGAACGTGCCCATCTCAAATCCATTAGTAAACACCAATAGTTTAGATTTTTGTAGCCAGAGAAAGCAGCTAGGTCAAGATACTTCACAATTACATACAGAATTGGTTCTTAGGCCTTGTTTTCAGAATCTTAATTCAAACTGTATCCAGAAATGCCTATGTGTGCTTCCTGGGAAACTCAAAGACTGTACCCCAAAACGAATTCCACGTGAAATGGAGATAAGTCTGTTTCCAGAAAAATTAATTAATCTTTTGTTCTTTCCAGCCGAGATGAAATTGCTGCCCTTCTATCTAAAGTGCCACTGGGGGACAACTACCTAAAGAATGTAGTCAAACAGATTTACAGAGATCTGCTTCAGGACTGCCATTTCTACCAGTAGACCCTTGACCACAGCTGTAACAACCAAGCACAGGACACTTAATAATGATACTATGTCAGAGTCTCCACTGCTGTTTAATCTTCATCTTTAGGTCCTAGAAAGAAGCCTAGTAAAATACGTTCTGATGATGTTATAGTTAATTTGTAGGGTTAGTTTTTAAATCTCTACCGTCAGGAATAATGAAAGGCCTCAAATAACCTGCTATCAACTTGCTCATCTTTCTACTAAAGGTTTAAGTAGTAGAACACTTAGGGACAATATCTCCTAACTGAAGTGGTGCTCTCTGTGTTAGTACAAGTCCTAAGGAGTAACTTTTAAGTATAAGTGTCACCACTGACAAAAACATAAGCATTTCCCCATATATAGAGCTGTGATTTTTATCTGCATAGCAGATATTTTCGGAATAGATATGTCTGTCTACAAACTACTCATCCTCCTTTTTCCCCATTCCAGAAATGTTATTAAGAGAAAGCAATAGCACTCAACTATTGGATTGGTTGCCATCTTTTCTTGAGGGCCTTGTTTCCTTTTATTATATAATATCTATCAGTGTTTTTTTAATAAGTATGTTTTGTAGGGAAAGTTCATTCATTTTGGTCCAGTGCATATGTGTAAATATACTGATTTTGTGTTTGTGATGTGGTAAGAAAATGTATATAGAAATACACAGATGCATAGAGAGATACCCTTCTGCCTGGGCAGTTTCCATATTTCTGAAAGATGCTTTATGGAAATGTTCTCAATTCCTTTTATTAAATAATTACACTTCAAACAATATCATACCCAAAACACCAGTTTTGTCTCAAATTCTGGCAGTAGTAATAAGCTTAATATAAGTATTGGTTTCTGAAGCCATACCCCTATCATATACAAAAAATAAAAATAACCATTGATAGTGAATGATCAATATCATTTGTGAGATAGACAAATATGAAAAAACTTTTGCCCAAACTTTAGTCAAATTCTAATCATGATAATTTTTGTTTATATTTAATTCTAAGCTAAAATATATTTACATTTTAAATTAATTCATCTTAAAATTTTGCGTAATACTTTAAGATCAGGTTAAAGTCCTATGGGTCTCATGAATGTTATCTTCCTTCTTGGTTTGCTTTGACTTCTGAGTTATTAGTCAAAAGGTTCCATGGTCTTTTAAGCTTCAAAAGTCAAGACACAACTCATTTGCCATAAAAATCAAGATGTGAATGTTTCCTATTTCTATGAACTCCTTGAAAAACTTTTAAAGTCAACAATTTGGTCTGTTTCCGATGAAACTTAATTACTTTTCTTACTGGAGTTGTTTTATTTCTTTTCTGTAAGCCTAAAAAGTAGAAGTTTTGTTTTATGCATTTTGGTAACCTGGAATGATCAATTCCAAGAATGATTTGGCTTGTAATGATGGTCTCTGTTTTCTTGGGGTTGGAGTACATAATTATAATATTAACTTAGTTATTTGATTTTGTTCAAAGTGTTGCCTATTTTGGAAGTTTTTCCTTCATTAGTTGGAAGCAGATTATTTTTTGCACTATTAAAATAAGTTTATTATATGAAATCTTTGTTAAGCAGTGTCTCTTTATGAAGTGAAGACTTTTTACCAGGTATCCAATA
Organism: Rhinolophus hipposideros; assembly: GCF_964194185.1. Classification (NCBI taxonomy): domain Eukaryota; kingdom Metazoa; phylum Chordata; class Mammalia; order Chiroptera; family Rhinolophidae; genus Rhinolophus; species Rhinolophus hipposideros. Next base: position 37,942,644 of record NC_138051.1, read on the forward strand.
GACCTTTGAAGACATGACAAAGAAAGCTCCGTTTAGGAACACGCACCTACTTGAAAACTGAGATAAGATTAAAATAATGTCATGACCTGAATATAAGAACCAGGTACAAACCAGTTTTCCCTGTAAAAAGAAAACCACAGTAATAAATAAATAAAACTATTTTGAAGTTTCTCAAAAAAATTATCATTTCTATGAGTGATTCTCATAGAAATGGAGTGATTCTCAAAGTATAGTTTCTAGATTGGTAGCATCAGCCTTACCCCAAACCTGCTGAATCAGAAACCCGAAGTCCAACAATCTGTGTTGTTGATTTTTTTTAAACAATTTTATTGAAATACAATTCACTTATCATATGATTCACCATTTAAAGTGCACAATTGAATGCTTGTTAGTATATTCACAGGTATGCGCAACTGTCACCACAATCAATTTTAGAACATTCTCATCACCTCAAAAAAAACCCACTTTTCAACAAATGATTCTGAGAAAATTAGACATCCACATACATACAAAAGAATAAAGTTGGACCGTTGCCTTACAGGTAAAAATTAACTCGAAATGGATCAAAGACCTAAATGTTAGAGCTAAAACTATAAAACTTTTAGCAGAAAACAGGTAAATCTTCATGATGTCATGACATATATAGCAGTGGAATTTTAGAGAGAATATCAAAAGCAAAAGCAACAACAATAAAAAATAGACTTCATCAAAATTAAAAATTTATGTGCATCAAGGCATATTATCAAGAAAGTGAAAAATCCCTAAAGAGTGGGAGAAAATATTTGCAAATCATGTATCTGATAAGAGTCTAGTATCCAGAATATACAAAGAATTCTTACAACTTAACAACAAATAGACAAACAACTCAATTTTTTTAAATGGACAAAGGACTTGAAGACATTTCTCCAAAGAAGATACACAAATGGCTAACAAGTACATGGAAAAAAAAGTGCTCAGCATCATTAGTCGTTAGGGAAATGCAAGTTCAAACCACAAAGCCATACCACCTTAAATCTTCTAGGGTGGGTATAAAAAAAAAAAAAAAAAAAAAAAGGAAAGTAAGTGTTGGAGAGGATGTGGAGAATTTGGAACCTCCTTCAGTGCTGGTGGAAATATAAAATGCAGCCACTGGAAACTAGTAGGTTGGTGCAAAAGTAATTGCGGTTTTTGCACTTATTTTTAACGTTTTAAAATGCGATTGCTTTTGCACCAGCCTAATAGTTTATCAGTTTCTCAAAAGTTTAAACGTAGAACTACCATATGACCCAGCAATTCCCCTCCTAAGTAGATATACAAAAGAATTGAAAGTAGGGACTCAAAAAGATAAATATACATCAATGTTCATAGCAGCATTATTCACAATAGCTAAAAGGTAGAAACAACCCACGTGTCTAGCAACATATGAATAGATGAACAAAATAGTATATGCATACAATGGAGTACTACTCAGCCATAAAAAGGACTATAATTTTGATATATGCTCCCATATAAATGGACCTTGAAAATATGCTTAGTGGAATAAGCTAGACACAAAAGGACAAATGTATCCTACATATATTGAGGTATCTACAGACCTTATTCAGTTCCACAAGTTTTTACATACAATTCATTTGTGTGTGTGTGTATAGTTCTGTGCAATTTCATTTGTGTAACCACTATCACAATGAAGGTACCATCACGGGGGAACTAAGATTCCCTTTTGCTACCACTTTATAGTCATACCCACACCTCCATCCTTATTGGCTGGCAACAATTAACCTGTTTTTCATCTCTAATTTGATCAATTATAGAATGTTACACAAATGGAATTTAACGAATACTGGCTTTTGATACTGGCTTTGTTTTTCATTCAGCGTAATGCCCTTAACATTCACCCAATTTGTCATATGTATGAATAATTTGTTCCTTTTTAAAAAACTTTTATTGGGTATTGTTTTTTCCAGGACCTATCAGCTCCAAGTCAAGTCGTCCTTCAATCTAGTTGGGGGCGCAGCTCAGCTCCAAGTCCAGTTGCCATTTTCAATCTAGTTGCAGGGGGCGCAGCCCACCATCCCACGCAGGAATTGAACTGGCAACCTTGTTGAGAGCACGTGCTCTAACCAACTGAGCTAACTGGCCGCCCCTAATTTGTTCCTTTTTATTGCAGAGGATTATTCCCACCATATGGATGTGCCCTAGTTTGTTTAACCATTGACCCACTGAAGGACATTGGGCTGTTTCCAGTTTTGGGCTATTATGAATAAAATAGCAATGAATATTCATGTATAATAAGTCTTTATGAATATACAGACTCTGAGATATATACCCAAGATATATATCTTTTCTCTGAGATATATACCCAAGAGTGCTTGCTGGATCATAGGACAACTATATATTTAGTTTTGTAAGAAACTGCCATACTATTTTCCAGAGTGGGTGTAGTATTTTAACATCCCTACGAGCAAGGCATGAGAGATCCAGTTTCTCTACATCCTCATCAGCATTTAGTATTAGTACCATTTTTTATTTTCACCATTGTAATAGATGTATAACAATGTATTGTGGTTTAAATTTACATTTCCCTAACATCTTTTGTGTGCTTATTTGACATCTGTATATCTTTGGTGAAATGTCTGTTCATGTCTTCTCTGCCCATTTTCTAATTGGATTTTTTTTGTGTGTGTGTGTTTTTTTTTACTGTTGAGTTTTGAAAGTTCTTTATATATTATAGATGCAAGTCCTTTGTTAGATACGTACTTTGCAAATGTTTTTTCCCAGTCTATACTGCATGGTTTCATCTTCCTATAGTGTGTTGTTTCACTCCTTAACAGAATCTTTTGCAGAACTTAAAATTTTAATGAAGTGTAACGTAACAAGTTTTCTTTTATGGGTTGTGTTTTTGGTGGCATGTCTAAGAACTCTTCACTTAGTTCTAGTTCTTGAAGACTTTCTCCTATTTTTTTCTAAAAGTTTTATAGTTTTATGCTTTATATTTAAGTCTGTGATCCACTTTGAATTAATCCTTATAAAAGGTAGGAGGTTTAGGTTTAGGTTCATTTTTTGCCTATGCCTATCTGGTGCCTTCAGCATCATTTTTGAAAAACCTGTCCTTCCATTGAATTGCTTCTTAAAAAATTAATTAACATGTTTGGTGTGCAATATTTTTACTGTGGTAAAATATACGTAATATCGATCATTTTAACCATCAGTGATAGACATTCTAGTTGTTTCTGATGCAAATGTTTCTCTAGGCCCTAGCGTGTAGGGTACATACTGAAGACAAACTGCTAAATCAAAGAATATGTAAATCTTAAACTTTGGTAGATAATGCCAAATTGTTTTCAAAAGTATCAATCTTTCCCACAACCAATGTCATGAAGATATCCTTTATTCTATCCTCTAAAACTATAATTTTCCCATTGACATTTAGATATTTAATACACCAGAAGTTGGTTTTCAATGTATGATGTGAGGTAGCAGTTTATTTCATTTTTTCCCCTATATGGATATCCAATTGTCCAAGCATCATTTATTGAAAATATCATCCTTTCCCTACTGATTTGTGATACCTCTGTCATGAATCAAGAGTCCTTATATGCATGGGTCTATTTCTAGATTCTCTATTTTTCTCCATCAATCTGTTTATAACTGAGCCAATAAAACAGTCTTAATTACTATAGCTTTAAATAAGTTTTGGATCTGGAGAAGAAAGTCCTGTCATTTTATTTTTAAGATTGCCTTGTCTAGTCTTAGCCTTTTGCATTTCCACATAAAATGTTGATTGTAAAGATGCAAACGGGAAAGGGAAACTTTTGGGGATTTTTATTGTGATAGCAATGAATCTATAAATCAATTGGAAGGAAATTGGAATATATACAACTTGGAGTCTCCAATCCATAACTACGATATGTCTCTTCATGTATGTAGTCTTCTTTAAAGCCTTCCAATGAAGTTTTTAAGTTTTCCAATAGAGATTGCTTATGTATTTTGTTAGATTTATTCCTTGCTAATTGTTACTTTTTGATGTTATTATGAAAGATACCATTTTATTAATATCATTATTTTTGCTAGTATATGAAATATAATGTATTTTTGTGTGCTGATTTTGTGTATAGCCACCTTGCTAAACTCTTATTAATGCTGTTCCTGAAATTTCAATTTTTTCATATACATACTCATATCATCTGCAAAATTGAGTTTTATTTCTGCCTTTATAATAGTTGTTCCTTTTGTTTCTTTTTCTTGCCTTAATGCACAGAATTAAAACAGGACAGTGTTGATTAGAGGTAACGATAGGCAGGCATCTTTGTGTTGTTCTCATCTCAAAGGAAAACTTTAAAGTTTCACTAGTAAGTGTGATGTTTACTGAAGGTTTTTGTTGTTACAATTTTCTGTTTATAAACATTCTGGATTAGTTTTCTCTGTGACAATTGCTGGCTGCAATTAACCTCTGAGCTTTACTTTCCTCATTTGTAAAACAATAGTAGTACTTCCTCATAGTAACAGTGAGGGTTAAATGAGTTCATGTATCTAAAGTGCAACCCAAAGTAAGTATTCAGTAAATGGTAGCTAGTACCTCACATAAACATACACATAAATTTTTCATGTGAAAACTAGATGCTTATTGAGTTTATGTGGTACTGATTGAAATTCACGTCTGATTGAGTCTTAAGGATCCATAGCAAAATTGTATTCAGCTGAACTTGGGGATGTATACTTGTAGAAAGGTGTTCATTTATTTACAATGCATGTCTGCTACCCAAGGACTCCTATTTTGTCAGAGTACTAGGGATGTTAAATTAGTAAGGATTAGATTAGAAATAGCAATTATTAGTTAGATTAGATTGCTTGACAAACATCATCTATACAGTATTCTTATTTTTAAGAATGTTTACCCTGAATCTAACATGAGAAAGTAAGTAACCGGGGCCAGCGCAGTGGGTCAGGTGGTTGGAGCGCCATGCTCCTAACACCTATTCAGTGGGTCAGGTGGTTGGAGCGCCATGCTCCTAACACCTATTTGCTGGTTCTATTCCCACATGGGCCAGTGAGCTGCGCCCTCTACAGCTAAGACTGTGAACAATAGCTCTCCCTGGAGCTGGGCTGCTGTGAGCAGCTGGAGGTTAGCGTAAGCTGCTGTGGGCTGCTGCAGGTTACCTTGTCGGTGGCCAGCATGAGTGGCCGGCAGCCAGAGAGAGCTGCTGTAAGCTGCGGACTGACGACTAGCAACCAAATGCCTCAGCCAGGGGGAGTGCAAGGCTCATAATACCAGCATGGGCCAGAGAGCTGTGTCCTACACAACTAGACTGAGAAACAGCGGCTTGATCCGAGTGGGAGGGGGAAGGTAGAAGAAAGGGAGAGAGAAAAAATAAGAAAGTAAGTAACCAAATCCAGATTGTGGGACATTTTCTAGAAAAGTGGCTTGGACTCTTCAAAAATATCTGTCATAAAATCAAAACAAAAACAGGCAGGGGAACTCTCCTACACAACAAGAGACTAAAGACACTTTAGAAAGGCAATGCTTAATCCTTAATTGAATCCATTATTAAAAAAACAAAACCTATAAAGGATATTTTGGGGATACTTGGAAATTTGAATATAAACTGTGTATTAGATAATATTCCATGTTAAATTCCTTAGGTGTGATAATGATATGGTTTATATAGGAGAATGTCCTTATTAGGAAACACGTCAGCAACTTAATTTCAAATGGCTTTTAAAAACTATTAATATATGTGTTTGTGTATATGTGAGAGAAAAGGGGAGAGAAAACAAATATAGCAAAATGTTACTAATTGATGAACCTAGGTAATGGGTACATGTGTATTTAATTGCACTGTTCTCTCAATATTTCTGTAGGTTTGAATTTTTTCAAAGTGAAAAATTGGAAGTGAAAATTGGTTTGCTTGGTGGCTAAATAACTAGAGATAGTATCTTTTCTAAGAGATATTTCATCGAGGTTTGGGGGAAGTCTGATGAATCCCTTTTGTTCTATAAGGGAGTGTATCTTCTTGCAACTGTTTTTTGATGCCAAATTCTTTCTCTTGATCTTCCCACCATCCTTTACAAATTGTCACAAAAGTTTTTATTGTGTTTTTTTAAAAAAATTGGATCTAATCTGTATTATTTTTAGTTTTTGAGTGGGTAATACATCCACATGGTCCAAAATTCAAAATTCAAAAAGTACCAAAAGGAATGTAAAAAATTTTGTGGGTGCTCTTAACAAGGTTGCCAGTTGAATCCCCACATGGGCCACTGTGAGCTGCACCCTCCACAACTAGATTGAAACAACTACTTGACTTGGAGCTGATGGGTCCTGGAAAAGCACACTTAAAATAAATAAAAGTTTAAAAAAATATATACACACACACACATATATACATATATATCTTCTTTTTTACACAAATAATACACATCAACATACATCAAATTTCATTTTGCCTTTTTCACTTAACTACATATCTTGATAGGTTCAAATCAGTACATAAAGAACTTCCAACACACTTTTTCCTTTTAATCAAATAGTAGTTCACTGGATGGATGTATCATACTTCTACTGATAGATATGTAGGTTGTCTATCACCTTTTGCTACTGTAAGCAATGCTGAAATTTCACGTAGTGTAAGTTTATCTGTAGGATAGCTTCGTAGAGAAACGGAGCTGTTGAGTCAAAGCCTAGTTGCATTTGTAATTTTAATAGCTATCACCAAATTGCCCTCTAAAACACTCAGGTGCTAGCAAATGAGTGCCTGGTTCCTCTCCAAACTTAATACAGTATATTCCAAACTTTTTGATGGTATCTCTGTATGGTTTGAATTTGTATTTCTCTTATTATGTATAAGGTTGACAGTCTTTACATATATTTTAAAGCAATTTTTACCTCCTGTGTACTGTTAATAACCTTTGCCTATTTTTCTGAGTTATTTATCTTTCTCATTGACATGTAGGACATCTTTAACTATAAGAGGAAATAACCTTTGTAACACAGGTTGCTAAATTCCACTCCCCCACCCCATTTGTCATTTTATTTGACTTTATGATAGGTTTTGCCATTAAAATTTTTAAAGATATATAATTAAGTGTATTAATATATTCTTTTATAGTTTTGGGGTGTATGTCATACTTAGATTTTCCCCACTGTAAAATCCATGGTTTCTCTTAGAACTTCTGTGGCTTTAATACTTGACATTTATATCTTTAATCCAGTTGGAAATATATCCTAACATAAAGTAGTGTGGTAAGGTCCAAATTAATTTTTCCCAGATGGCTATGCAGTTACCCCAGCACCATTTAACAAACAGTCTATTTCTTTCCACAGATTGGAATATCTTTTTTATCATATACTAAATTTCTCTGTGTATTCATATATATATCTGAGCATGGTAAGCAGAATAATAGCCCTCTCCCCACCCCACCCCCCAAAGATGTCCACATCCTAATTCCTTAAACCTGTGAATGTTGCCTTACATTCCAATAGGGACTTTGCAGATGTTTTGAAGGATCTCAACATTGAGAGACTGTCCTGGTTTAGCTGGGTGAGCCCAATGTGATCACAAGGATCACATTGTTTTTTGAGCGAGGCCGGATATCAGAGTCGGAGAAGGAAATGTGATGATGAAAGTAGAGGTCAGAGTGATTGTTGGCTTTGAAGAGACAGGAAAGAGCCTTGAGCCAAACAATGCAGATGTCTCTAGAAAATGGAAAAGGCAAGGAAACAGATTCTCTCTTAGGACCTTCAGAAGGAATACAACTCTGCCAAAACCTTGATTTCAGCCCAGTGAAACCCATTTAGGAATTCTGACCTTTAGAACTGTAACATAATACATTTTTGTTGTTTTAAGCCACGAAATTGGTGGTAATTTGTTACAGCAGTAATAGGAAACTAAGACACTGGGATAACTATTCTGTTCCATTGACCTATTTATTTTTGTTCAAATACTTTTTATTTTGTTTTTTCTTTTTTTGTCTACGAATACTTTTAATTATTGTAGTTTTATAATATCCTGTATATCTGGTTGGCTCAGACCCTTTTTATTCAGGATTTTCCTGGCTCTTCTTTTTATTTTACCATATAAAGGTGAGAACTAGCTTATTCAGTCCCCCCAAAAAACGTGGCATTTTTACTGAGATTATGTATTAAATTTAAATATCAACTAATGGAGAACCAATATCTTTAAGATGTTGAGTCTTCCATAACAAGTAGATAGTAAGTATACTTTTTGTGTTGTAGCCTTTTTTAATATCTTAAAGTTTCCTTCATTAGGATATGCAATTTTCTTTTTTTAATTTTTATTGGGGAATATTAGGGAACAGTGTGTTTTTCCAGGATCAGCTCCAAGCTCAAGCCATTGTTCCTCACTGGTCCATGTGGGAATCAAACCGGCAACCATGGGGTTACGAGCACTGTGCTCTAACCACAAACCCGCCACTCCTGCACTTTTCTTGTTTATTTCAAGGCCTTTAATATTTTTGTTACAATTTTAAAATTGTCACCATAAAGTCAAAACAATTCATACCAAATATTCAAAGACTACAGATAAAGGCAAAGTCATTCAAAACCTTAGTGAGCATCCTCCCTAAGGATCTCCTAGCTATAAAGAAGGGCAATGACTATTGGGTAGGCAACAAACAGCGACTGCCACAAATCCCTTTGGGATTTCTACTGGGAGTTCACTGATTTTGGAGAATTTTCAAGTTTACAATATTGAGCCTTCTCGTCTCGGAACATAGTTTTAGATATTTCTCCATGTAGGTCCTCAACATTTCTAAAAGTTTATTCCCAGATATTTATGGGTTTTGTTGCTTAAAAACTTTCAATGATTTCCCCATTACCTAAAGAATAAACACCAATGCTCCATACATGGTCTTAAGCCTCTTCATTGCCTAAAGTAAACGTAACTTTCCAGTCTCATCACCTCTTACACTTTTCCTCCCTCATTACACAATAATATTCCTTGACCACGTGGTTAAATTTCCATGCCCTTAATGCTCTGCTTGCCTTCCATCCTTGTTCTTCAGCCCAGAAATCCTATTCACTCTTTTAAACCGGAATCACTTATTAAATTTTTCCAGTAAGCCATGATAAGGTTTACTTTCTCAAAATCAATGCCTACTTCCTCTGGAGTCCTGCAAATCTCCAGTGAAGTGCCACAGTTTGACTACCATTGCTTTCTCCCTTCTATTTCCTCGATTTCCCAGTTCATCCATCAGCTCTAGCTTCCTGAGCTCCATCACTTCCAGGGACCTGGAAAGCGGCTGACTCCGGGAATTTGAATGAGTCAGAGGTTCAGAGCGACGTGAAGATCTAAAAGCCCAAGTTTAGATACGTAAGTTAATCAAGAATAGCTCTCAGGAGCCCAGTTATTTCCGAGAGGGTGTGGAGTTACCGCCGCGGCGTCCGCCGGCGGTGCACACTGGGAGATGTAGTTTCGGGCCGACCCACTATCTCTTGGGAGTTGTAGTTCTCGATCTGGTAATGAGAAGGCGGCAACTCGGAAGTTTTGAATTAGTCCTTACGGGCAAAAGGAAGAGGGTAATCCATAATATCTTGCAAGGTCAATTTCCTTGGGTCTATCTCCGGACCGCCAGCATTGGCGGAAGAGGCTAGAAGGCGGATCCGAGAGGGGCGGGGAGACGTTACGCTGACGCAGACGTGACCCTGCCCTGTAGGGTTTGGCGGGATTTCCGAAAGCCGTCGGGCAGAGGCTCTCTGTAGACTGAGTGCTGAGGGGCCTGAGCTGTGCCCCGGAGCGCGTAGTCGGGAACTGGAACCCGCCTGGGTTGTGTGCAGAAGGCCAGAGCAAGGGAGTAGAGAAGTGGGGTGCAAGCGAGGTGTCTGGAATCCGTCCGGGGTCGGGCGCGCGCTGGGCCAGCGGACTGAGGTCGGAGCGCGCAGTCCGCCGGAACGAGTAACGCTGCAGGCCTGGGTGAGTTTGTCAGGCGCTGGCCGGGCGCCTTTCCGTCGCCAGCTTGGTCCCCGCGTTAGCCAGACAGGGACCCGGCACCCGCGCCCGTGTTCCCGCAGTCGATGTAGGGTGCCGCTCTTCGCTAAGTGAGTCGGGGCGTGCCCGGGCCTGGAGCTCGGTGTGGCCAAATCAGTAGCCGACCCGCCTTTCGAGCTGAGAGACACCTTTTTGAGGCTTTCCTTTCCAACATCTGCTTCATGGCGGTGGACGAGGAAGCCGAGATCCAGAGAAGTGTAATGACTTCGTGAAATCGCAGCCGTCGTATGTTAGAGCCAGGGTTTCCGGATTTCTGGTCAGCCTCTTTCCATTACATCATATTTTGTTTACAAAGTACCAACGTCCAGTTGCGAAAAAGATTTTCATTAGCTAATCGGAAGACCGTTCGCGTGATACTTGGGGAATAATACGTAGTGAGCTGTAGATTTTTTTAAAATCTTCTAAAGTGAAGTGTAATATACATATAGAAAAAGCGACAAAAGTGTATACATACAGCTCCATGAATTATTACGTAACGAATATACCTGCATAAATACCACACAGGTCAAGAAGTAGAATGCTGTCAGCACCCCCAGAAGACTCTGTGCCCCCTTAATACTCTCCCTTCTTCCCAAAGGCAGCCACTGTATTGACGACTAAGACCGTTGACTAACTTTGTAATTTTTGAATTACAAAAGTTTTTGAATTCTGTATAATACTATATAATTTATGTTTTTTTTTATGTCTGGCTTTACTCAGCATTCTGTCTGTAGATCAGTACAGGTGTCTGCATATAGCAGTAGTTTTTTCTTGGTGCTCTGTTGGATTCCTTATTCGTTCTACCCCTGGTGGACGTTTGGGTTGTTTCTAGTTTTTAGCTTTTATGGAAAAAGCTGCTGAGAACACTCCTATATACGCTTTGGTGCAACGTGTATGATTTTCATTTGGTTAATAATACAAAGTAGTGAAATTCCTGGGTTATCTAGCATTTGTCTGTCTTTAAGTTTCTCATTTAATGCCCGTTTTCCAAAGCTGTAGCAGTTTACACTCAAATCAGCAAAGTATGAGGGTTTAATTGTTTGACGTGTTTGCCAACGGTGAATATTGTCAGTCTTTTTATAGCTAAAAAGAATAAAATGTAGAATAAAAAATATTCTAATTTATAGCTATTCTGGTGGGTATATAGTAACATCTTGTGGTTTTAATTTTAATTTTCCTGATTAATGAGGTTGAGTATTTGTTCAGATGTTTATTGGCCATTTTGATATCTTCAAGTGTGAAGTACTTATTTAAATTTCTTGCCTATTTTTCTCTTGGGTTATCTTTCTTGCTGATTTGGAGGAGTTCTTTACTATGTATTCTGGTTATTAACCCTTGGTTGTGTATGTGGTGAATATTTTCTCCCCTCACTATAGTTTTACTTTTCATTCTCTTAATGGTGTCTTTTGATGGATAGAAGTTCTAAGTTTAAGGACTCTTTATCTTGAAGTCATGAAGATATTCTAAAAAAAAAACAAAGCTGTATTCTAAAAGCTTTGTTTTACCTTTTACATTTAGACCTGTAATCTAAATTGGAAATTGATTTTTTTCTGGGTTTTTCTTTTTTTCTTCTATAAGGCTATCCAATCAACCCAACACCATTTATTGAACAGACCAGCCTTTCTCCACTCTGCTGTGCTATCTTTTCAATAAATTATGAAGGGTGAGATTTAGATTTAAATTGCATTCAGGTGATTTAGATATTTGGAATTATCATGACACATTATGCTAAATCTGCCACCTAAGAGATCTGTACTTGAACCAATAAAAAAAAAATGGTCATCTTCTGTCAAGTCTCTTAACAATGGAGATTTTGTGTTAAATTTATCCCTATTGTGAAATTGTCCAGATTGTTTTGGTGTAGTATAAGTCCATTCTTGTGGACATTATGACTTGTTCACTTTTACTAACACCTCTTGAAGTTAATTTAAAAATGTTTGTTCTCAGTTCTTTTCAATCTGAGCAATCTTATCTCTATCATAATAACCAGATTTTAGGTATAGGCCTTACGCTTATATGGAAGATTTCAGACTGAGCAGGGTACTTGCATGTCATTTATTCATTTGTACATTCACTGAGATCTGGAATTGATTAAAATGGTAATCTTTAAATTTCCTATACTCCTGTTGGAAGCTACAAGTTATGATCCTTAACATTAGTCCACTGTTTCTCTTTCTGTAATGGAGGCTTATGGGCAGTCATTCTGTACCTTTATTTCACTCCTTTCCACCACCCCAAAATCCCGCTTGCTGGAAGGGAACAATGGAACTGAAGCAGTTTAACTTTTCATCATCTTTTTAAAAATTTATGTAGAGTCCTGGAAATTCTGCATTCATTTACCAAATATTTACCAAACATCTAGCGTTTATAATGTACCATGGGGGGGTATACAAATAAATAAGACTTGGCCCCTACCCTCAAGGAATATTGAAGCAGGGAGAAACAGGGGATATAGTTGATCTAGTTAAGCTTTAGGAAGCAGAATAGTGCTGGCTGTTCCTAAAGTTTTTCTGATACAACTAGCTAGGTGGAAGGGAAAACTGGTGAGAGATTTGTTTTTCTTTCCTGCCATGGGTAGGTCAGTGATTAGACCAAAAGCCTAGCAAGTAATTCTTCGGAGATTTATTGCAAAACTAAGTTTACAGCTCTGTACTTTCTCTAGTGTTCTTCCTGATGGCCATCTGTATTTTTCAGTATTGAACACTAAGTAATGGCTATGCAGATGCAGCTTGAAGCAAATGCAGATACTTCAGTGGAAGAAGAGAGCTTTGGCCCACAACCTGTTTCACGATTAGAGGTATGTGCTTAGTTGCAAATTTGGGAATTAGAATGCTGGACTAGGTTCTTCTACCTGTTGGGGGAAATCACAACCTTTGCATAAACTCTTGGTTTACTACCTATGGTCAAGACCCAAATTAGAGTTCAGAAGAGTTGTCAAGGATCCGGTGAAAAGGCTTCAGATGGTCGCTAAACATTTCTGGGCAGATCTCTTCTTGTTTTTTGGTTTTTTTTTTCACATTTATAAAATATATTTTATTTGCTGCTACACTAGATGGGTATTTTTGCCAATAATAAAGTGGTATATTTAATATTTCCTATGCAGTTCTGGGCCATGTGTTCTGTTGTGCTTGCCAGAATCCTCCAATATTATTAAGCACTCTTTCTAGACACTAGATCTTTTGAATTTATTTCATCTCTTCCCACTGAAAGTGCTCTTCGTTGACCAACAAAGCCAGCAAGGACCACTAGAGGTCATTCTTCTGCCTTTTCAGGTGCCTCCAAATGCTCCCAGGCAGGTTTGTATCCAGAGGCTTCTAAACGTCCACTAAGCGGTACAGCCCAACAGTAAATGTGCGCGAGGGTGAACGGGGCTGTCAGAGACAACTGTGGACTCTCCTTCCTGGAAGGAGGACACGAGCCCAGCAAACTCCTGCATAAGCTAAGGGTAGAATTCTGCCACGAATATTTATCCAGCGGCTATTTGTGGAAACTCCCATGCCAGCTGAGTGCTAAAGTGGGTGATGGTAGGGCGTCAATGATAAAAAAAACGAGGCTTGCCTTTAATTGGCTTACAAACTCCTGGTGCTGTGGCAGTGGTCATGTTACGGACAGAGGCACCACTTAGACCCAACATCCTCCTCTGTCCCAAGCCCTGGGCTAAACACAGGGTACACAGTGGAATAGAGCATGGCCTGGACCTCTGGAAGCTTCCAGGTTGTTGTGGAGGACAGACACCTACACTGATGAGAGTCATGTCATGATCTGCCGTGCTAGCATAGCTGTGCTCTACCGCGCAGTAATGTACATGCTAGCAGTGTGCGCTGGTGTCACGCAGAATGGAGGGATAAACAACCCTCTCAGAGGGAAGGAAGGCTTCCTGGAGGAGGTGATCATGAGCTGAGTCTTGAAGGATGAAAAAGGAGAGAACTAGGCAAAGAAAAGAGGAAGCTTGTTCTAAACAAAGGGAGAATGTGAGCAAAATGAAGAGGAGCGATGATACAGCCAGCGCAGATCTCTTTTGTCAAGAATTTTCCTTCTATTTGATCACTTTTCTTTCTCAGACCTGGATTGTCAGAAACTAAGAAGCCCTAGGACCCCATGGCGTAGTTGGTGCTGTTTGTACTAAGTATGAAATTACTGTCCAGGGAATTACAGTGGCCTGGGCCAGTGATGTAGGGATAGGAAGACCCAGATCTGTGCTGAAGTTATTAGCAAGACAACTGTCATGGGGGGCAGGGAGAAGGGCTTGTAGTTGTTAAGGTACAAGAGCCAAGCTCCAATTCAGGATTCTGCACAAGAACATCAAGCACCAGAGCTGGATGGAGCCTTGCACTATTTCTGCCCATTTTACAGGGACTGCAGTGTGAGTGCATCTGATGTGGGCTGAAAGAAGTAGGAGGGAAAGCAGAGAAAGCCTTCATTCTTTTGTCTCTTTACACACATTCTTCCCATCCTTAACTAAGCATCAAGACTCCAGAAGTTCTTTAAACAGGTTTGTGACAAACATTAAAGAGTTCGAAGTTATAATTTGAGGTGTCGTGAGCATCCTGATACCCACACATGCGTATTGCTTAACTATTAATAGCAGGCATGGTTTCTGTGGGCAGATACCATCCTCTCCCGTCTTCCAAACCTTCCCTGACCACCAGATTAACTCATCCCCCATTAACTCATACATATCCCCCCATTAACTCATCCTCTCCCAGAAGTCATGGTTTTGGTGGCTGATAAAACCCAAACTGAGTTTGTATATAGGGAGAAAGAGGTGTCTTTGGGTAGTTTGTTTTGGTTTTTTTTTAATATGGAACGCTTCACGAATTTGCGTGTCATCCTTGCGCAGGGGCCATGCTAATCTTCTCTGTATCGTTCCAATTTTAGTATATGTGCTGCCGAAGTGAGCACGGGTAGTTTGTTTTGAGTAGTGGTATGTAAGTCCCTGACCAAAGTAGCTTTCCCCATTCTCAATGTCGGTTCTATTCATTGTGTTACTGAAAGGGTACTGATAACGCTACTGTAGTACTTCCCTCAGCTCAGGCGCAGCCTCATCTGTTTACCCCAGCTTACTGTAAAAAATATTAATCTTTAGGTGTGCTTATGTGGAAGACATTGGGAAGTATTGCTTTAAAGTGGTGTTTTAGGACTCAGGGTCTCAAAGTTTATTTAGTGTCCCCATCATAAAAGGTTGAGTTACAGGTTTATTCTCAGTGCTTGGGAGTTACTGGTTTAAACCCAGTTCATGATGAGTCCATTTTAATAAACATGGGATAGTGCTAGTTTAAACTTCTGGTTTTGATAATGGAAAGGTTGATAATTTGTTTTTAAATACCTTATATGAAGGGTACATTTTTCAAAGCTTTTGCATATAATATCACAGTTCTTCCAAAAAGCTCTGTGAAGTAGGTAGGGAAAATATCCACATTAGATAGATGAGAGAACTAAAGTTTAAATTTATCCATGGTTTTCTTCACTTGCAGCAATGTGGCATAAATGCCAATGATGTGAAAAAATTGGAAGAAGCTGGATTCCATACTGTGGAGGCTGTTGCCTATGCACCAAAGAAGGAGCTGATAAATATTAAGGGGATTAGTGAAGCCAAAGCTGATAAAATTCTGGTAAGTACTACTTATACCAACTAGGGCGGCATTAGAGGGAGTAGTACAGAAGGGTACACAGTGAAAGGTGGCTGTCTTCCTCCTTCCGTCCTTTGTTGTGTCATCCTGTTCCCCTTTCCAGGAGTGACTGCATTACCAGTTAATTATTTCTGTGTGTGTCTCCTTGGGATTAAATTGGGATTTTCTCTAGGGAATTGCAATATCATGAGATATGACATAAATACTGCCTCAATTTTCTGAAGTTTACATTTTCTATAATAAATATGTTTTGCTTTCAAATAGAAAGCTGTTCTTATTGCTTGACTATTAGTCATATTAATTAGGTTCTCAGTGTCTATAATTTGTTAGTCAAGTAATCACAGGAAAGATTCTTTAATGTCAAGAGAATGTAATTTCAAATCATGCGCTAAGTTTTTTTTTTTACACCTGCGTGACATAAAAGTGATTTTACTGGCTTAACTGAAATGAGGTAGTAACTTAATCTCTCATATAGTGCTTTAACTTTGAAATCCCATCTCTTTCATTTGGCCTTCATAATGACACTGAGAAAGATAGGTGGGGCCAGTGTGACCTCTATTTTATAGATGAGGAAACAGGCGCGATGGGTCAGTTATTTATCCACGGTCACAGAGATGATAGCAGAACTAAGACTAGAATCTAGTTGTTTTCATCCTGTTACACTCTGATCCTTTTGCATATCCCTCCAATGTCATCTTACAGCTATTTATTTTTCTTGTTTCATATGTTTCTTCAGGACTCATAATTTCCCATATTACATTTTATTTTAAGTACTTATTCTTTGGTATTTACATAGTTATACAGTTTGATTAGCTTTACCTTTGAAGTTTTACATAGTGTAAAGCAAATATTTATAAAATTTTCATATTTTATGTTTACTACTATTATAGTTTCATAGAAATTTTCTCTCAAAATAATCTTCAAAAGCTAAAGAATCTTCCAGAGGAATACATCCTTTGTTATTGGGTACCTTCAGTACATGTAGTTCTGCCGTGTAACTTAGTCAAATGGACAATATCTGAGATTTATGTGTACTTATTTAATATCTCACACATTAATACATGTGTACACAACCCAGTAAATTCTGTTTTATTGGGTATTATACTAAGAGCTTTGAATACTAAGGGCTGTTACTCCATTTATTTAGTACCAGTCTGTAATAGTAATTCAGTCAGAGCACAAAATTGCAATTCTTAATTTGAGCCCTTTAGAGGAAAGATGTTGCTGTCTATGGAAGTATGAAGTTGTCATTTATTGGTTTACTCAAATGAATGAATGTTTGTTGAAGTGGTGACTGAATTAGAAATAAGAGTTCTGAGTCCCTAATACTTCATTGAAAGATTGATTGTGATATTGACTAAGCCAGTAGGTGTCCCTAAAGTCTATTTGTTGTTTCTTTCTTTTTTCTTTATTTATTTAAGTGTCTTTTACCAGGACCTATCAGCTCCAAGTCAAGTGGTAATTTCTGTCTATTGTGGAGGGCGCAGCTCACAGTGGCCCATGTGGCAATCGAACTGGCAACCTTGTTGTTAAGAGCACCGCTCTAACCAACTGAGCTAACCAGCTACCCCTGTTGTTTCCTGACATCAGTTTTTGTGACTGAACAAATCCTGACAGGATCTTTGCTTATGCCTTATCAGACCTTGGTTTTAGAAATCAAGTCAATGTTCTGCTTCTATGAAAACATAAACACAAATCTGTAATAAGTGAAATGAGATGTGCAAAGTGATATAGATAGATATACTTGTATGTCTTTATTTTTGTGTCCTCTTTGATTTCAGACATTTTATATTATGAGTTTCTGGTGGGTGAAGATTGATTGTTATTTATTTTTAAAGGTTAAAGAACATTTGTTCAGTGCTGTGGATAGTCCCTCTCATCCCCCCAAAATCTTGGAATTGAGACTTTTAGCAAGAATATCCATTGTCACAACAGAGAAAGGAAACTAAAGAAAAGAAATCTATTTTCAATATATAAATCAAATAGTTGAGAGAAAGATACTGTGAATGAAGTAATTTATTCAGAAGGTGCCAGATTCTCTTGTGGCCTTTCACATTTTCAAAGTTTAAAGTAATTGTAATTGGCTTGCGTTGAGCTATGCTGTCTTGCTGCACTATGATAGCACTGACAGATTCAACATGGATGTTTTTTGTACTATTTCCCTTTCACTTGCCATTCTATGTCTTGTGTCTAAGGGTTTGGTAGCTTTTGGCTATTGAAAATTTCTAAGATTTAAAACTTCTGTCTAGCACAGATGAAAGCAAGCTTATTATGTTAAGTATAAGAATAGAAGTAAAGTTCTGCCAGATTAGGCACTTGGATCGTTTTTTACTTCAAAGTCTTGTTTAGTTTGCTTTTCTTTTTCCAGCATCTTAAGGTGGGAGGTTAGATTATTGATTTAAGATCTCTCTAATTTAGATGTTTGCAGCTATAAGTTTACGTTTAAGCACTGCTTTTGCTGCATCTCATAAGTTTTGGTATGTTGTGTCTTCATTTTCATTTATCTAAAAATATTTTCTAATTTCCTTCTGATTTCTTCTCTGACATTGGTTATTTAGGAGGGCATTATTTAATTCCCATGTATTTGTGAATGCATGTATTTTTAAATTTTGGAATCAACTGATTGACCATTAAAGATTTATCAATAACTAGAAAATAGGATTTAAATGTCTCAACCTTGATAGTATAAAAGAAAACTATAGCTGACAGTGATGGGGAAGTAGACATGGAGGGAGAAGATATCAAAGGACAAATATCTTCATTTAACATTTAACAAAGTAGAAAGTTAGCTGTAGTCTGGTTAATGGAACAGGAAATGAAGGTTTAAATATGTTTTGGACTTTTTACTGTTTTGTTACATTTTCATACCTGTAAAGCAGGCAAAGTACGTATGTGTGAGTCTAATAGTTCTTTTTAACTACATGAATATATTACTTGAATTGGCAATTTAAAAATTAATCTTCATGGAATCTCTAAATTAGTTTATTCTTTAGTTGCCAGAGAGATAATACAATTCTAGAACTATAATTACTAATATATTGATGATTTCTTAAATCATTCTGGGAATTTGTTAAACATTGTCTCTTTCCACTCTATGACTGGTTCTTGTTTTGTAAAGCATATTTTGTTGATTTGACATTTCTTGTTTTTCCTAGACTGAGGCAGCTAAATTAGTTCCAATGGGTTTCACCACTGCAACTGAGTTCCACCAAAGAAGATCAGAGATCATACAGATTACAACTGGCTCCAAAGAGCTTGACAAACTACTTCAAGGTATAGTAATCCCTTATCCTATGTTGTGAACTGCAGTTAGCAAAGCATCCAGGTCGCAGAACAAAACTAAAGTATTTGGGTAGGATTTGTGTTAAATATGATTAATAGATAAGAGAAGTATCCACATCAGTGAAGTTAAGATTGCTGCAGGGTAGGACCTGACATAAAATACTGAAATTATCTGTTAATTAAATAATATAATCTCTAGTTTAACATTGCCTTCAGAGAGTAAGCTCCCTTTGCCTAAAGAAATAATTTTAACCTTCTACTCTTAACACAATGTTGAAAATCTGATGACTGGTTAAAAGACTCCAACTTTGAATACTACATTGTAGTATACACTAATCTTCAGGACTTTATATGGAAACTCATGAAGTTTTTGAACTTTTAAAAGCATTGCTATCCTGTCCTAAATTATTTCAAAGTTAGATTTGGTTTTTGTTGCTTCCCCAAATATTTAATCATTCAAGTTTTCTTTTTTAGGTTGCAAAATAGCATAGGTTCAGGAATCTCACTCAAATTTGAGTGTTAGCCCTCTTTCTTATACTCTTATACCCTCCTGTAAAAATATCTTTCTGGTGAGCTATAAGGACATTTGTATGGTTATTGTTTCTAAACATTTGTATTTTGCTAAGAGGTGTTTCTTATTGCTCTTTTAGGAGGAATTGAGACTGGATCCATCACAGAGATGTTTGGAGAATTCCGAACTGGGAAGACCCAGATCTGTCATACATTGGCTGTAACATGCCAGGTGAGCTGTTGGGCCTCTGACTAATCAAATTAGCAAGAATGAGTTTATTTTCACTGTTTTCAAGCATCCATTACGATGGACATAAAAGGCATTTTATCTGTCCCCAAGAATCCTATGGCTAGTTAAAAGATAGACTACTACTGCAGAATTCTTCCACATCATAGAAACTTTCAGTTCATTGATTTCAAATACTTGCTTACAATCCACTAGGCCTCCCGTGACTTCACCTGCCCTCTTCAGTAGTCTGGATTTTATAATTCATTAAAGTCATTCCTTTACAAATACCCTCAGGTTTATATCCCCCACCTGAGGAGGTGCCAACCCTAGATGAACCCTATCTGTCTTCTCAATGCCTATTCCCAAGTAGCTGATCATAGTGGAGAAAAATCATACCATAAAGCTGATTGGCTTCACTTTAAATTCAAGATGACAAACTTGAGGTTAACATTCAATACTGCTTGTCAGATCTACTGAATTTCTCCATTTTGGGATGTTTTTTCCCATTTAGTAAGACAGCTGTCTTCTCCAACCTTCATGTTCCTCTTTAGTCCTCACTCTCAGCCAATGACCTAAACTACTTTTCACATCAAATCTCTAAATCTACCAATATTTATACCCACCGTTTCTTACCTTGGGTTACAATGGAGAAAGTGTCTCTTTCCCTCCAAAAGGTCAGTCCCTACCAGTGTGATCTGGTTACCATCTCTTGCCATCTTCTCAAATCCTCTATTCCTTATTTGTTTTCTATTCTACCTCTGTATAAGATTATCCTTATCGGTATACGAACCTTCCTAGTGTCTCCTCCATCAGGAAAAAAACCTTCCCTGGCCCCCTTCAGTTTCTTCTTCCTTCTCTTATGCTCCCATTCACTGGTGGATATGGAAACAGACACAGTGAATTAAATAATTGCCTAAGATCGTGGTGCATTTGAGTACTAGTAGATACAGGAATCAAACCAGCCTTCAGAGTCCATGCTCTTGAAACATTCGTAAGCGTAGAACCTATCACTGACTTGTTCTCTGCTATATTGCTTGTGCCTAAGTCAGTACTGGGCACTCAGTAAATACTTGAATGAATGGAAATGATAGAGTAGGTGTCCTAAGGCATACCTGATATATTATGCAATAAATGGTATAGAGGAAGTAGCATAACTGATTAGGAAGAGAGGAATTGCTTCACTCTAGAGTAATTATGGAATACTTTATGGAGAAAAGAGATTGTATCAGATTCCTGAAGAATGCTAAATTTGATCAGGTAAATTAAAAAGCATTTTGCTGTAAGGAATAGTATTTACAGAAATGCAGAAGGCAGAGAGGCATAATGTATTGAGAAGACAGTAAACCCATTTACTTCATTCAGAGATTTTATTTGGAAAAATTGTAGGAGATAAACCTTGAAAGGATACATCAAGAACATATTTTAGAAGGTCTTGACTACAGTGTAAAATGTTTAGACTTAATTCTGTAAAGAGTGGGGATCATTCAGTGTTTTCAACTAAAGAGTAACATGAACAAAATTTTTAAAAATAATCTGGCAGCAACTTGTTGAATGAATTGAAAGGAGAGGCAAAAGGTGAGGACATTTGATGCATGATTATAAGCATTAGCTGATCAGGACTAAACTAAAATAATGATACTGAAGGGATACAGGCAGAAGATAAAAGGACAGCACTTGATGACTGACAATAAAAAAACACCCCTCAGCCCAACAGTGTATTAATTTGGTAAACTCTAAGAAGCGTTTGGGAGAGAGAAACAGTTATGGAAGGATGAGTTCAAGTTTAAAAATGGTGTGTTTGAGGTGATGAGACAGACAACCAAGTAAGCATTTCTAGCAGTGTTTAGAGATATAGAACTAAGTCCTATATAGAGAAGTAACACTGGAAACTCTGAAAACGAAAGATCTATGAGAGAGAGGAATATAGAAGAGAAAGTGAACGAGCTTTTTACTGTTTTGCAACTTTTGCAGTGTTTTGGGGAATCCTTTTTTTCTCTCTGAATGGGGTCAACATTCCTGGCTTGAAGGTTATGACGTTATGAGTGGCTGGCCCACAAAGTATCCTGGAACCAGTTATGGTCCATGGGAATGGACCAACTTCCCAAAGCCCAATCTTTTTGGGCTTTGTTACGATTTTAGGTATTAAGAAAATGGCATTATTTTAATTTAGATGGATTGTATTCACTTCTCCCATGCACACAACTTATTGATGAAGTTCAAGAACAACTGAAATGAAATCTGTCTCCTTATATCAGTATAATAGAGGAGGCTTCCTAGCATCTTTCCATCCTAGTGTGAGTTCCTGTACTCTCAACGAAATAATAATAGTTCTAGGAACCTATTTATAAATTTAGACATCAAATATAAATTTTCTTTTGTGTTTTTTCCCTTGTAAAGCATGTGTGAACTGTCCTTTGTAGTTTATTCTGTATTAAGTACCACTTTATCAAAAGTGTTCATCACATTGATACAGTGCTATAGTTGAGGATAGTATGTCATAAAAAATACGGGTTTTGATAGGACCCTGTGTCTTATGTCTTGCATAGGGTTTACATTTAGTAAAACGTATCTGCAGAGACTGATATAATGAGGCTGATTTTCTTAAAACACCCAAGAAAATCTGTCTCATTTTTCTCATGTTACAGATAGGTCCTGTATCAGTCACTGCTACTCCTGTCTTAAAGTGGTGAGTGCCATTTCTTGAAATAGAAAAGTGTTCAGGTTCTTTATGAATAAAAGTTTATCTAACAGCAGGAGGCCCAACGTGATAGTCTCTTGTTTTTCTCATCCTTTTCCTTCCTCAGTTGTTATTTTACCTGCATTTCTTTCCTCAATTACTCTACTAATCTTTTCATTGTACACCAAAATGTCACCATATGTCTTAAGAGACAGTCAAGTTAGGATTTCAGTATCAAGTAGACCTAAGCTATTGTTGTTTCTCCTCATAAATAATTCCAAGAAGGAAAGAGGGAGCTAGAACTCTTAAGATAATAACAAGGAAGCATTGAGAAGAAGAGTGTTAGTAAGCTGTGGAAGCTATAGCTTATTGCCTAAGCACCATTAGAAAATTGTTAGCTAAAGGGAAATAGTACTGTTTAAAATATCACCCTCACATGGGTCATTTGACGTGACGTGTGACCTTTTTAAATAGAAATGTTTTCCCTGTGTTGTTTTGACAGAGATTCATGTGGAATAAATATTTAGAGTATAGTACACTATACTTACCAGGGCAACTCAGCATATCACGCTGACACTCTTAAGTTGGACAAACAAAAACCTATCCTGAGAATGTTTATTAAGCAGTCAAATAATGCCTGTCAACAATAAACTGAAGCAAAATTCTCAAATAAACATATCCTCTATAAAAATAACTGAACATTCACAGGTGGCTGAACAACTATAGATCTTTGATATCTTTTTAAGAGAAAAATAATGCTAATTCATTAATAAAAGAAAGGATTACATTTCACCAGCCTAAGAGTTGGAGCCAGAGGTATAGAGAGGATATTAGATTACTACTTAAATCTAAACATTATCTGCTCTCATTTGTTCATATTTTCTCAACTTAATGAAGTAAAGTCCCATTATATGTTAGATCTCTGTCTAATACTGAAGTTTCATAAAGTTGAGTGCCAAAGTTAGGTTATAAAAATGAACAGCTCACGCTTATTCAAAGTGCTAGTGTAATTATAATATTCTAAGAAGACAGTTGAATATAAGTACCAATTTTAAATGCACATGCCCTTTGACAGAAAGTGAGTCGTGCAGAACTTTTCACATATGGTCAAGGATAAATGTACAAAGAATTTACACCATAGCATTATAAAACGGTGAAAGTTCAAAACAACCTGCATCACTATAAAAATAGGAAGAATAGTTAAATTTTGGTACTAAGCAGTTATGTAAAATAGCTAACTTGGTGTCCAAGTCCAGTACCACAAGACAGCTGTGGTGGCACTGAGAGGGCAAAGTAGAGGAGGCAAAATGGGATGCAGTGCAGAGCATGTAGTCCACCCCTTGAGACTGGCCCAGAAATGCACTGGGACCTTGTCCAGCCTCTGCTGTCAGTCTGCCTGCCTGTGTCCAGACACCTATGGCCTCCCTTCTTCCCTAGCTGGAAGGAGGTCTGCCTCGCTGGGAAAGAAATACCTCTCACCGTAGCACTAAAGATACCAGAAAGTGAGAGAAGGGGGAACTTTAATTCCTGGGGGCTTAGCCCTCTGAGTCTCAAAATTTTCTCCTTCCCAAAAAACTTACGCAGCTTCTGCTTTCTGTCCTCTTGATCAGTGTTTTCAAACTTTTCGTTTGTCAAGACCCTCTTTTGTTGCATGTATATCCTTTGCTCCTTCCATGGATTCCTATGATTTGAAAGATTTTGTTTGCCAGCCAGCCAAATGATAACGTAATCATTTTCCCTTCCCAAATTAACAAAGCCTTCTGTAACTGAGTGTATGCTACAATCAGTGCCCTAGAGGTAGAGAACATCACAAGTCTTCAAAGTGCTTTCTGTGTATTAGTCACTGTGCTATATACACTTTATATAAATTATTTCATATTCAGAACAATCCCAGAAGGTGGGTTTTATCTGTATTTTACAGAAAAAGAAACAGAATATTCTCAGGGAGTATGATGAGAGGTTTCAGTTTTTACTTATTTCTATATTATTTGAGTATTTAATACAAGCATGTAATACTTTTATAATTTTGAAAACAAAGTTTTTCTAAGAAATAGGAAAAGAAAGAAAATTCGGTGCTACCAGACCTTTAGTATAAAATATCCTAAGGGATTTTCCTCAGAATTTAAAGGTGAATTACGGCTCCAAAGTAGATTTCTAGGGTGGAAACTACCCTTTAGCATTATTCACTTAAAATCTGTAGAACTCAAAGGTGTCTGGCATGGGATGGGTAGCCTAAAGCAGAGATTTCCTTGAGTGGCTCATGAGACAGTTTTCATGTCATTCCTTCCTTTTCTTTCCTTTTTTTTTTCTTTTTAAATTAAATTTATTGGGGTGACAATTGTTATTCTTTCCTTTTTTTAAACTCTTAGTTTCTATTATTTATTTTTCCTTTTTCTCCTTTTCTTTTCCCCCCCTCCCTTCTTCTGCCTCCTCCCTCCCTCCCTCCCTCCCTCCCTCCCTCCAGTTCAAGCCGTTGTTCTCAGTCTAGTTGTAGGGCGCAGCTCCCTGGCCCATGCTGGTATTATGAGCTTTGCACTCCTCCTGGCTGAGGCAGTTGGTCACCGGTTGTTGGTCCACAGCTCTCACCCGGCCACCAGCCACTCATGGCAGCACACGGCAGCTCACACTGACCTCTGGCTGCTCACAGCTGCCCAGCTCCAGGAAGAGCTGTTGTTCACAATCTTAACTGTAGCGGGTGCAGCTTACTGGCCCATGTGGGAATCGAACCCTCAACCTGGGCATTAGGAGCACAACGCTCCAACCACCTGAGCCAGTGGGCCAGCCCTTTTGTTCATTTTAAACATCTATCTGTACTGTTGGAGCAAGCACCTTTTTTCTTCTTTCTGGCTCATACATTAAATTTGCTAGGGATGTCCCTGGGGCATTGCCAAGCTCCTTTAGTAACATGCAGAAATAAACTCAGCCCAGTAAGTGTAAGTGGTCTGGACATGCTGCAATTAACTGGGTTTTGGATTAGGTTCTCTACTTACTAAAGCTAAGATAAATGATCTTCCAAATGTTTGTACTCTTGAGAGACTTGATAAGTCTTGTGTTGGTAGGCAGTCATAGAATTTTATCACTTACTTTGCACTATATTTCCAAGCAGTTCAACTCTGGCAAGATTAGCCTCACATGCTGTGGGACATAGTGAGCTTCATATCTACTACCAGCTGTATTTCTCTCAGGAGGGAATGCTTCCTTCTTATCTCTGCCAATTTAAAGTGTTTTTTCCCTTTGCCTTTTTGGGGGTAGGGGAATTATAAACCCATTATGGGAAGTTGGTCACTTATATCACAAGTACAATGTTCATTGCTATGGTTCTTTTTGTTCTCTTTAGCTTCCCATTGACCGAGGTGGAGGTGAAGGAAAGGCCATGTACATCGACACCGAGGGTACCTTTAGGCCAGAACGGCTGCTAGCAGTGGCTGAGAGGTAGGTTACTGGATTAGGTGAGAGAAATATCGCCATATCTGTCACTGTCTTGAGTAGTCTGGCTAAAGAGTATCTCTTCTTTTATTGCTCCACATCCCAAAGTTGTATGTGGTTCAAAGGAATGACATTCCTTAGTAGAGAAATAGCATTCTTCTTTAGTCAAAAAATCTACGAGGTGCTGTCAGACTGGGTTAAAAAAACAAGATCCAACTATATACTGTCTTCCAGAGAAACACTTTAGATTCAAAGACATAAATAGTTTGAAAGTAAAAGGATGGAAAAAGATTTGCATGCAAATAGTAACCATAAGTGAGTTGGGATGGCTACACTAATATCAGACAAAATAGACTTTCAGACACACACAAAATATTACTAGAGACAAAGAAGAACATTTCTTAATTAAAAGGTCAGTTCATCGGGAAGGTATGACTGTTATAAATACATACAAATCTAATAACAGCCCCAAAATATGTGAAATAAAAACTGGCATAATTGAAGGGTGAAGTCGACAATTCAACCATAATAGTTGTGGATCAGTGTCTCACTCCTAGTAATGGGTAGAACATTTATCAGATGTCCTGATAAAAGGCATCCAAAAACAACCTACAGCTTGCATTATGCTAAGTAGTGGAAGTCTGAATGCTTTCTCCATAAGACCGGAAACAAGGCAAGGGTATCCATCTCACCACTTATAGTCCACATTGTACTGAAGGTCCTAGCCAGTGTAGTCAAGCAAGA
This sequence comes from Rhinolophus hipposideros, assembly GCF_964194185.1. NCBI lineage: Eukaryota > Metazoa > Chordata > Mammalia > Chiroptera > Rhinolophidae > Rhinolophus > Rhinolophus hipposideros. The sequence continues at coordinate 37,969,101 of NC_138051.1, forward strand.
AAATAAAAGGCATCCAGATTGAAATGGAAGACAGAAAACTATCTTTATCCACCAATAACATGATCCTATATATAGAAAATCCTAAAAAATCTACACACACACAAAAACTACTAGAATTAACTTAGATCAGCAAGGTGGTAGGCTACAGTGTCGGCACTTCTGCATTCTAGTAATGAACAATTCAGAAATTAAGAGAACAGTCCCGTTCACGGTAGCATTAAAAATAGTAATACATTTAGCAGAAGCTCAAGACATGTACACTGAAAACTACAAAACATTGCTGAAAGAAATTGAAGAAGATCTAAATAGAGAAACATTCCACATTTCATAGATTGGAAGACACAATACTATTAAAATAGTCATTCTCCCTGAAATTGATCTGTAGATTCAACACAATCCCTATTAAAATTTCAACAAGCTCTTATGTAGATATTGACAAGCTGATTATAAAATTTTATGGAAAATGTCAAGGATCCAGAATAGCCAAAACATTCTTCGGGGGAAAAAATGAAGGTCTTGGTCTTTCCAATTTTAAAACGTACTGTAAAGCAACAGTGAGCAAAATAATGTGGTGCTGGCATAAGGGTAGACACAGATCAATGGAACAGAATTGAGAGTACAAGAATAAACTCATTTATAGTCACTTGATTTTTGACAAAGATTCCAGGCAATTTAATAGGGGAGATAATAGTCTTTTCAATAAATGGCTAATATAGTTGAATATCCACATACAAAAATATATATTTAAATCCTTACCTTGCACCATACATTAAAAGTTAACTAAAAATGAGTTATAGCCTGGTGATTCCTTAAAAAATTAAACAGAATTACAATATCCAGCAATTCCAATTCTGGGTATATATTCAAAGGAATTAAAAGCACTCAAACAGATACTTGTATACCAATGTTCATAGCAGCGTTATTCATAATAGCCAAAGGGTGGAAACAGTTTTTAAGTATCCATCAAGGTGTGAGTGGATAAACAAAATGTCATAGATACATATGATGGAATCTTACTCAGTCTCAAGAAGGAAATTCTCACACACGCTACAACATAGATAAGCCTTGAAAACATGTTACGTGAAATAAACCAGTTGCAAAAGGACTTTGTCCCTCTTATATGAGGTACTGAGAGGAGTCAGATTCATAAAGAAATTAGAATGGTGGTTTCCAAGGGCTGGGGGTGAGGAGAATGGGGAGTTAGTGTGTTTAATGTGTACAGAATTTTAGTGTGGGAAGATGAAAAGTTCTGGTAGTGATAGTTGCACAACAGTGGAAATGTACTTACTGCCCCTGGACTGTATATTTTTAAAAGGTTAAAATGGTAAATTTTATGTATATTTACTATAATTTTTTTAAAAGATGATAATGCTTTATGTAAGAGCTGTAGCACTTTTAGAAAAAAAAACGGGAAAACTCTGATAAAGGTCTAGTACCCAAAATATATAATGAACTCTCACAACCAGACAATAAAACGACCACCCAATTAAAAAATGGGCCAAGTATTTGTAAAGACATTTCTCCGAAGAAGATATGCAAATAGCCAAACAGCACATGAAAGATGCTTATTGTCTTTAGTCAAGAGGAAATGCAAATTAAAACCACAGTGAGATGTCACCACTAGGGTGATTATAATAAAAAAGTTAGTAAGTGTTGGCAAGGATGTGGATAAACTGGAACCCTAATATATTATTGGTAAGAATATAAAGTGGTATGGTCACTTTGGAAAAGAATGTGTCAGTTAAACATAAATTTACCATCTGACCCAGCAATTTTACTGTGGTTATGTGCCCAAGAGATGTGAAAACATGTCCACACAGAGAGACTTTTATGTGGATGTTTGTAGTAGTATTGTAATCACCCAAAAGTGGAAACAACCCATTTGTCCAAACGGTGAATGAATAAACAAAAATTGATTTGTCCATTAACTGAAATACTATTGAACCATAAAAAGGAATGAGGTACCAATACATGTTACAACATGGATGAACCTCAAAACATACTAAATGATAGAAACTAGACACATAGTATATGATTCCATTTATATGAAATTTCCAGAAGGGGACCATCTATAAGGACAGTAGATTAAGTGTTTGCCTGGGGCTGAGAGTAACTGCAGATAGACTTGAGAGATCTTTTTGAGGGTGATGGAAATGTTCTGAAATTGGATTGTGATGATGGTTGTACAACTCTGCAAATTTTTTACTAAAAAGTCATTAAATTTTACACTTAGCACAGGTCAATATTATAGTATATAAATTACACCTCAGTAAAGCTGGTCAAGAATTTAAGTTTCTACATCCCCTAATACAGTTTTCAAATCAACTCTCAAAATTGTTTTGCTTATTTTCCCTTATGTAGGATCAAATGTGGTCATTTGGTCCTTATACATTTTACTGAAACCTGGTGATTAAATAGAATTTATTTGCATGGTGAGATGTCAGGCTCAAGTTGGAACCTGCCTCACTAAGTGGAGGATAATTTTCTTTTCTAGTTTTATAATGGTAACCAAATTCTCTTTCCCAGTTTACAGTTTGAGGAATCCAAGCCATGAAGTGTATACCATTGAGGCATAAAATTAGGTTGGAGCAGTAATTGTACCTCTTTGCCCCTGCTTACAAAATCCCTGTCATGAAAAAAGATGATTCTCTTGCAACCTGATCTTAGTTTTCTAAAGATGAGTACACTGAACTGTACTGTCCCTCCCAAAGTTGTTTTTGGTGTTCTTTACAGAAATCACACTTTTAATTTTTAAATACACTACTGGGGGTGCCAAACAAATGTATACAAATGACTTTGGTCAGTGTTGCTCAAGCAGTAGTTCCCCGTAATCAGAAGTGTCTGGACGCTGACGGTAACCACTGTGAGCACCTGTTGTAGTTGCAGACGTCAAACGTGACTTGTCCTCATCTTTGGTTATCGGTGTATATCAAGTATTACAATTTTAATACCCTTTTCCTTTCTTAAAATGTGTATATTTTTTTGGCACCCTCTGTATTTTAGCAGTTGAGTTCTCTTGTACAGTCATTAAGATTTTGTCCAGTGACTTAAATGAGTGTTCAGATAGGACAGATATATAGTAGAATGCTGGCTATGAAGTCAGGACTTTGGTTTGATTACTCACTGTATCTTGAAGCCCTAGAACAAGGCATTTAGTATTTGTCAATGAATGAATTAACATTTATTAAGTAGCGCCATGTTTATGACTGTTTTGTCAACTAAAAGAAAAATATGTTTAAATAGAAGTTTCATTAATTCATTTTAATCATTTCTAACTCTAATTGCATTTCTGTTTATGTATATTGCATTTAAATTTATAGTTTGAAAAAGTTACGGGCCTCCTAATTTCCTTTCACAATAGAACAGCGCTCACTGATTAATTCTTGTTCCCTGGTGAAGAAGATTAACCCGCATTCAGCTTCTGGTAGCTCAGGGTTCTCAGAACACGGTCCTCAGGACAGCTGTATCACCATCACCTGGGGACGTGTTTGAAAGGCACGTTGTCTCCACACCAGATCTACTGAATCAGAAACAGAGATTCTGGGGATAGGGCCCAGCAATGTTTTCAATAAGCTCTCCAGGTGATCCAGATGCTTGCTGGAGTTTGAGAACCACGGCCACAATTGTTAGCTACAGTGTCACCACCTTTTTTGAAAGTTCTTTTAAATACTATGAAAGAAAATGACAACCCACCTAGAGGTGATACAGCTGAGTTTTACAAACACATGTTAAGAATCATCTGAGGTATTTGTTAAATGTACAAATTAAAACACCTCTTCCCTGAAAATTGTGATTCATTAAGTCTAGGTTAATGAATATTTTCATTAAATATAAATGAAATTTTTTTTACAGGAATACTTTTTTTACAGATTATTCTTTAAGGAAGTTCTGGGAACACTGTGAGAGAATATACTTATTTCCGACCAACTTTTTCCAAATTGTGGGAACTGAAAATTCCATGTTGCTTTAGGAACTTAAGCACAGTTCACAGTCTTGTTTGTGAACACTGCTGAGTGTAAAGCCAGAAGAACTGTTTTTCTAGTAAACCATCCATGTTCTGATAGCAAAAGATAATCTCTCTTCCTGATAGATTATAAGTGTTTCTTAAGGCAAGACTAGAAGACTTGTGTAGTACAGTACTCAGGCCTCTTGAATCTTTTTAAAAATCTTAGCCATAATTTAAATATGGAAATTTTTATCCCCTTATTCCCATTTTATTTGGTCAGGATCCCAAGGTAAAATTCTGTCCTTTCTCCATCACCTTATCTTCATGCCTAGACTTAACTAATAATTCATTATCATCAATCTGCTTAATGCCAGGGCTAAACTTCCATTTGTGTTGATGATAGTGAAGAATAAGAGATGAAATGTCCAGGAAAGTGCCAAGACTGTGTGTGCCTAATATGCAGAATCTACTGTATGATGTGGAAAATGCAATTGGGTAGAGTGGGATCTCCTAATACCGAGATTTAGTTTACTGCAGTGTTACTTCAAGTGCTAGAACATTCCTTTGTTTTTCTTTTTTTTTTTTTAGGGGAAACTATTTAATAAAGCTAAGTTTCAGAAAAATAGGTTTGATGCAATATATGTTTCTGTAATAATCAGTCTCCACATAGAGTAGACTGTTTTAAAGACTGATAGAATCATAAACAGAAACTCTTGTTTCTCAGAGAATTACAGCGCTTTGTAATTGATTTGTTTAAGCAGATTCTCTCGAACTATTACATAACAGATTTTCTTTTGAACTATTACATATACTTATGGACTATAATGATTTTAGGTGGCGTTAATATGAAAATATGACTTGAGTTAAAATGATATATATGATTCTCTTTTTGTTTGGATTGTGGATAAAAGTTTTACTCAGCAACATTTATTCAGAATTTACTAGGTTTAAAAAATGTACTAGCTAGAGAGGCTTTCTCTTTCCCATCAAGGAATTTGTAGTCTAGTCAAAGAATGGCGGGTAGCTCCTTACAAGTGCCATAAAAAGACCCTCATCAGTTTTTCTGGACGTGCGGAAGAGGGAGAATCACATCTATTTGAAAGGTACAGGGGCGTTTTTATAAAACTACAGGCATTTAGTTGAGTCTTGATAGATGCATAAATCGAGCTATCTTTGAATAAATTGTGGTATATTTAATGAGAATGAAAACTGTCTTAAACCTGTCTTAGGTAGGAGTTACAAGGGTAAGGAAATATAGATTGTTCTCAGAAAATAGGAGATATTTTATTTGCCTTTAAATGTGAAGGAAAAAAATCATTATTGAGGTATAAGATGAATTAAGGTATCATTCATTTAACCATTATTTTTGTTTCACTCCCAATTGTCATGTTGCCCATGGTTTTTCCATCGCATTGTTTCCTTATATTTGGGAATTTCTCATTCTAGTGCAGGAGTCCTCGAAGAACTTCTTTGATTTATCCTGAAGTCCTGTCAGGTAGATCTACTCCAGGGCAGCTACTGCTGTCCTGTCTCTCTCTGGTGTGCCTCAGCTGCCTAATAGAAAGGGAATTAATATTCTTTGGCCCCAACACTACCTCTTACCTATCCGTCCAGCTAATTTCTTTGGTAGAGATGAATTTCTGATCTGCCTGAGTGGTGTGTGCAGCCTATAAATGTTCTCTCTTCTAGGTATGGCCTCTCTGGCAGTGATGTCCTAGATAATGTAGCATATGCTCGTGGGTTCAACACAGACCACCAGACGCAGCTACTGTATCAAGCATCAGCCATGATGGTGGAGTCCAGGTGTGTGCTCCGTGGGGACAGTGAATATGCCCCCATGGCCCTTGTTCGGAATCTCGTATCGACTATTTGGCCAAACTGATAGGAGCTTGAATTATATAGAAGTGGGGAGATTTAGGTTTTAGTTTCTATTTTGACACTATTGCTTTGTGGGTAAAGTTAAGTCACTTAAAAAATGAAGTCATAACCCACCTAAAATTGTTGGAAATTTTACCTTGTTATGTGGTACCTCAGTGTAACTGAATATGAAATTTTAACTTAGAAGGAAGCAGAATCTGACATCAGCTAGAAATAGGCTTCAGAGAATCCTTGTTCCCTGTAGGTACGCACTGCTAATCGTAGACAGTGCCACCGCTCTCTACAGAACAGACTATTCTGGTCGTGGTGAACTTTCAGCCAGGCAGATGCACTTGGCCAGGTTTCTGCGGATGCTTCTGCGACTTGCTGATGAGGTAAGTTGTCGGGTAGGGACTGAGAATGCCTGCTTTTAGGGGTCACCAATTCCAGGAGCCCTGCTGGGGGGCCAAGGTATCAGGGCTGGTGTCGTCAATATACCAGTTAGACATGAAGAGAGATGTCAGTCACTCACTGGTTTGTGGGGGAAGGGGTGGCAGCAGTAAGGTCCTTGGAATGTCTGTGGCCACAAAAAATGACATTTTTCCTCTCCCCATCAGTTTGGTGTAGCAGTGGTAATCACCAACCAGGTGGTAGCCCAAGTGGATGGAGCAGCCATGTTTGCTGCAGATCCTAAAAAACCTATTGGAGGAAATATCATTGCTCACGCCTCAACAACCAGGTAAAGTGACGGGACAGATGACCTCATCTTGGAATGTCATGTTAACTGTGAAGTAGACATGAAGATACATTTCCATTTGAACCCTGTTAAAGCTACTGTTGTGTAATTAGACAAAGGAGCACTTGCTAAATCTAATTATCATGCTCTGATTAGTAGAGGTGTTTGCTTTTAGTTCGTAAAAGAATTAAAAGCATTCAAATGTGGAGGACCGAATAAGAAGAATTGATATGCTTCTCCCTCATTATTAAAAGAACACAACTGTTTTAATATGGAACATCCATTAAGGGGAGGAGCAAGGCAGAATGGATTTCTCCAGATTGGAAGTGCCCTAAGGAATACAGAGAGATCCCCAAACTCCTAAGAAGTATATGTGTCCAAAAAAATGTTTAGATCTACCATAAATAGGAATAGAATTCTTTATTCCCCCCCTTTTAAATTTTTCAATTAGTTTACATTCAGTATTATTTTATATAAATTTCAAGTGTACATCTTAGTGGTTAGACATTTGTGTAACTTAAGAAATGATCCCCCTGACTAGTACCCACCTGGCACTATACATAGTTATTACCATATTGTTGACTATATTCCCTGTGCTTTACATCCCATGACTGTTTGGTAAGTACCAATCTGTACTTCTTAGTAATCCCTTCACCTTTTTCACTCTGCCGCCCAACCCCCCTCCCATTTATCATCACGATAAATCTAGTACTCATCTGAGGAATAGATTTCTAAATTATAACAACTTTGGTGTTTTGATCTGTGTCTTTGGGTCAGATTGTACCTGAGGAAAGGAAGAGGAGAAACCAGAATCTGCAAAATCTACGACTCGCCTTGTCTTCCTGAAGCTGAAGCTATGTTTGCCATCAATGCAGATGGAGTGGGAGATGCCAAAGACTGAATCATTGGGTTTTTTCCTGTGGGAAACCTATGTGCTGCAGCCTAATGGAGAAGACTGCTCCCTGGGGTTCTTCGCAGGCCTCTTCCTGTTGTGACTGCCAGAAAAAGGCTTCCGGAAAAACAGCTATTGTATCAGGTTCTCTGATGGTGTAAACAGGAGACAGGTCAGTAGTCACAGACTGATCTGAAATGTTTATTCCTTCTAGAATGTATTAATTTCTGTGAATTCTTTAGTTTTGGGGGCGGCGGTGTGTGGAATACCTTTTACATTAGTGCCTTGCAGTTGACTCGGGACTGACAGTTGGAAACTCTTATCTCCAAGGGAACTAAAGCTAGGAAGACCTGACTCTTCTGTCTATGTTGAAAAAAATGCCTGAGTAATGTGGCAGAGCAAATGGGTCTCCTCACAGGTTTATTCTGTCAGCAAAACTGTCAGTCAGACAGAGGTTTTTAAGTTTCTGTGCCTTAATTACCTTATGGAAGATTTGTTTCAGTTCAGAGGCACGGAGCAGACCTGCTAAAGCACCATCTACTTGGGGTTCTTTTGCTGCTCAGATCAACTCAAGATAATTCTGGAATTTTAGGCATTCCAGAGGCTAAGCAGATTCAGTGTGGGCCTGTTAATAAAATAGTTATTTGTACTGAATGTGTTGTTTATAGAAGTTATTCTGGTATAAGCTAAGTATGCAAAACAGGCCCTTCATAATATCTTTTTGGCACTGGTGGGGTGATCGGTTTTTATTGCTTTAAAATTGAAAACTTAAAACAGAAGTCTGCATTCAGAGGACAGAGCTTTTATTGTCCTTCAACCTAATAGATGGTTACGAAATGGATATATAATTGCTTTCCTGGGGCCTTTGTTTTTATGCTGTAAATCATGTAGAGGCCTGATACTTGCCTGGATTACTCTACTTCAGGGGTTTGAGACACTCCTCTTCCCAGCCTTCTCCTCAGGCTGGGCTTTAACCAGTTCTTCCTATTGCAGAGGGCCTCTCAGCCAGTACTGGAAGTGAAAGAAAGGCGGTGAAAATCTCTGCTGTTGCTTGTGTTGACCTGATTATATATGTAGGGAGATAGGGAGATACAGTCACTTTAATGTAGCTTTGTTTTTTGTTGTTGTTGTTTTGTTTTTAAAGATTTTATTGGGGAAGGGGAACAGGACTTTTTTGGGGAACAGTGTGTACTTCCAGGACTTTTTTCCAAGTCAAGTTGTTGTCCTTTCAGTCTTAGTTGTGGAGGGTGCTGTTCAGCTTCAAGTTGTTGTCCTTTCAATCTTAGTTGTGGAGGGCACAGCTCAGCTCCAGGTCCAGTTGGCGTTGCTAGTTGCAGGGGACGCAGCCCACCATCCCTTGCGGGAATTGAACTGGCAACCTTGTGGTTGGGAGCCCACGCTCCAACCAACTGAGCCATCCGGGAGCTCAGTGGCAGCTCAGCTCAAGGTGCCTGTTCAATCATGGTTGCAGGGGGCGCTGCCCACCACCCCCTATTGCAGGGGGCGCTGCCCACCACTATTCCTTGCGGGACTCGAGGAACTGAACTGGCAACCTTGTGGTTGAGAGCCAGATGCCATGAACAATCTTTAGTTGCAGGGGCACTGCCCACCACCCCTTGCGGGACTCGAGGAATCAAACTGGCACTGGCCCATGGGGGATTCGACCCGGCAGCCTTCAGCGTTAGGAGCATGGAGCTCCAACCACCTAAACCACCAGGCCGGCCCCAATGCAGCTTTGTTTAAAAAGCAGTTCTTTTGTTTCTAGCTTTAAAAAATGGAGTATCTCTCAGGTATTCTTTCATTTCTATACCACAAGACCTAGGATGGTATAATTAAGCCACAGTGACAGATTCTAGAATGAAAGCTTGTATAAAAAGCATCTCAGTCTTTTAGACCTATAAAGTATTTAAGTGCTTTGACCTAGAAAATTGTCTCAATTTTTCTTGTAGGTGAGATTAAGCTTTGTGCTGCTGGCTCTAAGCGAACATTAGATGGTCAGGGAACAGCTGCTTAGGTGGACTAGGCCCTAATAGGCTAAAAATCAGCTCTGTGCTTGTATTTTACATGTAACTAAAATTTTCACTAAAATAGCTTTAATCAAAGAGCTTATTCTAAACTATTTGGTACTGCTTTTCTACTTGGCTGCAACAGCCTCTGTAGTAGGAAACAATTATGGAAGTGTCAAGAATAAGGAGCTGATAACAAATAAACACAGGGGAATATAACCACTTCTAGTCAAATTTGGTTTATTTTAAGTTTGTACCAAAATATATTCCAGGCAACTCCTCAGATCATCGATTTAGTCTCATAAACCTTATGTACTGTTGGTCCAAAAGCAGCCGAGACTCTGGAAGTCAAGTGGTCCAGCCCCTCGGCCCAGGAATACAGTTAGAAGCCACCTGATAGGTGAGAAGAGGGCAATATCCATGCACTGCCCTGACCCTTCCTTTTACCCTGGTAGGTAGAGTGTGTTCTTAGGACTATATACTTTGGTATTGAATATTGATCAATGAAAAAGATCGAAGAGTACAAGTTCTGTGTTTTGTTCATATAGCTCTTTGAAGTTCATTCACCTTACCAGCAGTTGGAAGGCAGCCTTCAGTGCTCTACCGCCACTCAACCCTAGGACAGGTCTTGATACTAGTCTTGATTTTTCAAGAATTTACTTAAGGGAGAGAACAGAAACCCAAGCCTCGTAGTTCCCCAATTTCAGATTAGTTAAGGGATTAGAATAAATTAACTAGTGGACAATAAGCAAGAAATGCGGAATGGTAGTAGGTACTGGTCAGATCTAGGAGTCAGGACACTCCCTTAACCAGTCTTGCTCAGTTTCCTGATCTAAGTAGGGTCTCAGGGAAAAAAGACTTGATTTTTGTCCCCCTTAATAAGTAGTGGTGTTTCTTAAGTCATGAAGGTCATGGAAATGTGATTAGTCTCCTAAAATTACTTCCAATTCTTCTAGGTCCTTCTGGAAAGCTGAATCCTAGGAAGACAAGAGAGTTTAAGACTAGGACTCAAAATCTAAGCCAACATTTCCCAAACCACTGGTACCCAGTAAGAAAGGCCCTTTGCTCCTTTCTGAGCTCTGTTATCATAGCGTCTACATGCACAAGTATAGACTCTTTTCTAGGGAAATAAGATCTCAAGGGAAGATTTTCTTTTCCTGAAAAGGTCATGTGATGACTTAGTGATGGAACCCAGTGTTAGAAAAGCTCTGGAAAGCATTACCTCATTAGTGACATCTGGCAGTTCCAGGGCCAGCTTCACCCACTGTCTAGCTTCAGAGTTTTTTCCTAGTTCTCTGTAGCACTGAGAAGAGACAACAATGAAAACCTGGGCGAAACACCGCCAGGAGACGGGAGGGGGATGCCTAGGTATGCTTTCAGGAGTTCCCCGAGTATCGACAGGCAGGTTTTTCATGTGTGGAAACAGTCAGGTGAATTACCTTGGAAATATATACCCTTCCTGCTTTGGAAAAGCCTGGCTGTAGTTCTTCAGCCTGGAGAAGGGAGGAAGGCATTTCAGTGAGGCATTCTCAAAGTCAAGTCAGGCTTTGAAGTATATTAGAGATTTCCAGGCCCCTCTCTGGAGACTGATTTAGTGGGTCTGGGAATTTATGGTTCTGATTTTCCCATAGAACAGGCAAATAAAATTGCCCCCTTGGAGAAACCCTCCCAACAATGTCCTTAGGAAAAACAGGTCACCCTGGCGGTTTGGGCTGCGCCCCCCCCACCCCCCCTTTGGTACCTTTAGGAAGCTGTGGAGGGCATCCTGCACTGTAGCACTGAGAGGGCTTTCAAACAAGGCTGTGGCAGTTTTTTTTTCTAGCCAGCTCAGGTGAGCGACCTGCCACCAAAAGATCAAAAGTTTTAAGGATTTTTAGGAAAATTGAATATTCTGTACTGAAAACAAACAAAGCTGGGTAACATGACCATTCAGAGGAAATGGCACTTGAGCCAGGCTGAGGACCCTGTGGCCAAGTGTTCGCTGCAAGGAGATGAGGACACTTAAGGCCCTTATGTCAAGCCCCGGAATTTAGCTCACCTGGTAGCACCACCTGCCAAGGAGAAAGTGAGCCATGGGGTTTTCTGGCTGAAGAGCAAGAGCTTTGTCCACATGCTCCTGAGGGAGGAAATGTAAACACAAACTATCATGAGACAACAGAGTGGCTAAGAGCAGAGGGGCAAATCACAGCGGCTGTAGGAACACCCTTTGCAAGGAGCGAGGATGGAGCAGGGAATATGGACTAGACCAGCACAAGGGAAGGAAGAGAAGCCTTTCCTCACCTTGAAGCTAAAGCCACTCTGGATGCGCCTCTGGATGCCCTCATGCTCAGCCAGCTGACCACAAAGCACGGCATACCTACGGGGGAAAGCGCAGCAAGCTCAGGGCGAGGAGTGGCCTTCCCACCCAGGGCCCAGTTGCACTGTCCCTTACCCCTGTGCCCTCAGCTAGAGCTGAAGATATTTCCATTTGTATGTAATTCCTCTTCACAGATCTGTGTTCCCAATTCATAGTCTTTAGCAAACACACTGGTAGGCTCTCCAGAGTACACATACTAGGTACAAAAAAGCTGGGTCCTCCACAGTAAAGCTCTCTGTACTTGATATTTAGGCAAGGTCTTGGTCCAAATCTCCAACAGATTTCCCCTCATAATGTGTACAGCCATAGGTGTCATAAAAACTTAAAATCTCTAAAATGTAGTCTTCTAGTAATCAGCATCAACATGTAAGAGACCTGAGTACATTGCTTTTTGTCTCCTGAGCAGACACACTGGTAAACTGGACAAATTGGGATGAGATACCCTAGGAATTTCTAATGTTAACTTGAGAACCAATAGTAGCAGAGGAAGATAGGCCTCTAATTTCAGCCCTCTCCGTCACATCCTCCCCAAGAAACAAAGCCAGCCAGCTTTCCACCTTCTGTCTTCAAAAACAAAGGTCTCATTACCCCATTCCTCCAGCATTGTTTCTCGCACAGTTGACATTAAATGAGTAAAGACCCAAGTTGCTTTTTCATATATTCACTAAATATTTGGGGGTATTTTTATCAGATACTTCCAGAGGCTCATTTCCATGTTTAGTCTAAACAGCTGTCCCCCAAGAATAGCTAAAAAAAAAAAAGTATGAGACCAGTTTCCATCCTTGGGATCCCAGGAGCCCCAAGAAAGCCCACAGGGAAGGAGCACCTGTGACACCCTAAAAACAGTGACCTGGCCTCTGAGAAGAGCCCTTGCAGAGATAAAAGTTTTAGCAACAGACAGAAATAGCATCTCTCCACTCACAACATGAGGGCTGAGATAACGGAAAGCAAGGTGGGAAAAGAACATTTTCACTAATACTCTGAGGGGCTAGAACCAGTCCCCAGGATACAAGTTGGCCCTGACCCAAAGTTGGTAGAACTTTGCCTCACAGGAGACCACAAACTGGGCTGATGTTTCTGTAAGCTAATAAACTGACTACTCAACTCACGTCCACTTTTCCTCATGCAAGCCATGCAAGGAAGCCAAAGCCCCAGCCAGCCAGGGGTCGCAGCTGGGGGAAAAGGAGGTTCTGCAGGAGAGGGGAGCTGCCGATTTTCCCAGCCTCCCCGAGAAGCAAGGACCCACAAGTTTTGTCGTTAGGGTGACTTGCACAAAGCCGCTCATTTCTCCGCACCCCAACAGAAAACTTGTGCTCTCCCCTGCCTCACCCCCAAGGCACCTCCCACAGAAAACTCCCCCGGGGGCCCCGCTGGGGATAGGGCAGGGCCAATGGAAGGAAAGGCCAGAGCTCCCTCTCCTGGTTCCTCTGGCAAATGCCTTTGTGGCCAAGGCAAAGAAAAGTGCCTCCACCCCCACTGGAACCCACGCTGGCTCTTTCCAGGGCCCTGTAGGGTGTTATTACCATTGGTGACATTCAGCATTGTCATCCCCCTTCTGCAGAGCAGCCTCCGCTTCCTCTTTTCCTGTAGAACAAAGGTGATCCAGAATTGACAAAAGCCACACTTCCAAAGAGGCTGCTGGGAGAATGACTGCTCCAGCTTTCGGCAGTGCCGGCCTAACCCGCATTGCTGGAAATAGTTGTGAACCTGAGCAACTCCTCAGATCGTTTTAGTCTCAAACCTTATGCATTTTTTATGAAAAAGCCGCAAATAGCTTCTCAGGGATGACTTCTGCTTCGCCTTGCCTTCCCTGTCTCTGTCATCAGCTGCCCCAGCTACCTTGTTTTTACAGCACTCACCTGCTGTGCTCGCAGCCCTTCAAATATAAAAGGACCCAGCACCAATCTGAAACTGCCCAACAGGCCTGACCCCCTTTTTGATTTGGGGTCTGTGGACAAGCTTCAGGGTGTCCATGAATCCCTCTGAAGCTGTATAAAATTTTAGGTATATGTGCGCTTTATTGAGGAAAGGATCCACAGTTTTGATAAAATCCTTAAAAGGATCCATGATCCAAAAACATTAATCACAGCTCTAGGCTAAAACTCCTCACCAGAGCCAAATGGACTGAGGTATATAACCAGAGATGATTTTCACTTAGTCTTACCTAAGTTTTCTAGGCACTAACAGAAATTGAGGCCTAAAAACATAAAAGCTCTTGACAAGGGTCCCCCAGATTGTCAAGGAGCCCGGAGCCCTCCAGGTAAGGACCATCATGCTCACAATGGAGAAAACAGCACCCTGCAAAATGGGACTCTGATTAAAATGGAGAGGGCTTGGCAAGGAACATGGAAAAAATGGAACAAAAGTAATATGTTGCGGTGGTAGTCTGGCTAATCTGAAGTGTTCCACTTGCTTAATTAAGTGATAGTAATTACGGTATAATGTTGCATATGCAACAAATACATTTTTAAGACAGCTGATGAGAACCCTGCATCCCCCTTTCCAAGCAGAAGGACATATGGCCCACCAGTGAGGGTCATTACATCGTCTTAGTGGATTTCTCGCTGCCCTCTTTCAAAGCACTATCTCACTAGGAAAATAATAGTGGAGAATGAGAACCAGTTCCTGCCAAGCTAGACATAGATATGTGCCTCCTGGTGGTACACCTTCTAGAGATAGAACAAAATGAAGAACTTTAGACCTAGGACGGATGGTCTTAAAAAGCTAGTGTCTCAGAGCAGGGCCTTCCAAGACGCTCCATAGCCATCTGACCTCTGGCAGGAAGAGACTTGTCCAGGGTGCTGGGCTTGGGAAGCCAGACCAGACCAGTACTGGCTGGGCTGCTCCTCCACCTTCAGGGTTCTTGCTGGCTACTGGGACTAATAAAAGATGATCATTGAGCAAAGGGAAAGGAAAGGTTTGGTTACTACCAAAAATCAGCCCAAAAGCTGATCTGAATCCTCACCTGAAATTGAGAAGGGAAAGCAGAAACTACTTTAAAAAGAAAGCAAAAAGTAATTAAGCAAGCACCTTTTGTTAAAACTTCCAGGGATTTTTCTGAAGATCTGTGTCAATAAGCATTGGACTTAACTGGCCTGTTCTTTCTATATCGACTTTCTAATTCTACAAATGTTTAGAATAATGACCTTGAGGTACTGTCAGAATCTACATTATCAAAGATCCAGGAAAGTTTGCAAGGCTGTACTTATAAAGAAGGGAAAGCAAACGAATCCACTTTCGATGACTAACAGATGGTGCCTGACTCAGGAGGTATGTGGCGAGGCAGGACACATCTTCCCCACGAAGCAGTTGATTTTTAAAGTCCCAGGATTCTCAGTGACCTCATGACAGACAGGGACAAGCCCTGAGCCTGGCATAAGTCAGATGAACCCTATCCCGCAAGGCACAGACTTGGCAACACAGTTGCTAAGCAGATCCCAGGGACTTCTGAGCAAGCAGTATTCTCCCAAACTGTTCCTTCCAGGTGCTCAGCAAACATTCTCATCGTCCTAGAACTCCCGCCCCACAGTCCCCATAACTCAAACCAGATTCCTAAGCCACACCAAAAGCACCATTGCAGATTAAGAAAGGTTTTGGCAATTCTCTCGGGCGTAAGAACAAAGGGTTATGCTGATACGATAGGAGTACTCCTAAAGACGCATACCTGTGGTAATCACACTGCAGAGAAGCACAGGCTCTGTCTCAAGGAAGCAGGGATCCACGGGAACCAGTGTTTATCCCTAATAGGCAACTGAGCCACAGCTGCCCTGACATTCTGCATCTTGGCGGTTTCCCTGGGCCCCAAGCAAACAGGCTGGCTCTACTGCCACAGTCAGTCACCTTCCCACCAGGAGCCTGTCAGCACTTACCATTCAGAGCGTATGACTTCTTCTCGCTCACCTCCACAGTGAGCTCACACATGTCACTGTAGGCCCGGGCCAGGCGCCAGAGAAAGTCCTGCCGACTTCCATACTACGGACCAAACAGAGTGGGGTAAGGCTCCCCTTTCCTTCAGCCACAGAGAACTGAAGCTCTGGCCTCCCCCCACACCCTTGGTTTGCGTTTCCAAGCTCGTGTGTCACAAATGCTGACAGCCATCAGGCAGCCACTGCACAGCCCTCACCCCCACGCAACTCCCTCCTGCAGGTCGTCAACTAATGACACTGTCTTGCCAACAGATCGCACTGCCTACAGAGTGAGGGCTTTCTGCCTCCTAGTACTGTAAGGAGGAAAAGTCAACTCCAGGATGTGGCAAGGCACAGCAAGAGAAAAGTCTTGCTAACACAATGGAGAAATATGTGAAGTTGTCCAAGAAAAGGGAAAATTCTAACTTTGGGGGCAGTTATACCCGCGTGAGCATAAATTCTGGCAGTGAGCCTGAGGAGAAGGGAGTTACGGTTGCGTGGCCTACTCACTTATCACTGATGTTGGAAACGTCACGTACGGCAGGCAGTTTGGGCTCTGCCTCAAGGGAAATAAAATGGGCACAGGCCATTCCAGTCTCTGCATTTCCCTCCACTGTGAGAGGCGGAGTCTCCTGCAGCATCTAAAGGAGGCAGAGGGCTGCCCTCGGGAAGCAGCTCTGAAGTGGGCAGTAAACTAGGCCTCTAGGGGCAGCGCGTGGTCCCCTTGGAAGACGATGTGCAACCCTGCGGGGTCGGCGGAACCAGCCGTCTCGCCCTCATTTCCCTTCCATGTCACTTTGCAGTCGGTAACACAGTGGCCTGCCTTCGTTCCCCGGGGGTCAGGAGGAAGGGGGAGGGCGTGCGGGCAGCTGGCGCCTCACCGCTAGCTTGTTGTTGAGCAGCAGCTGGAAGCCCTCCCGCTTGTTCTGCTCATTGCCCTGGTGCAGCTCGTCCGCCTGCCGCAGGAGGGGCAGCACCTCCTCCAGGCCAGGGGCGCCTTCAGCCTCCAGGACTCTGGGCACCGGGCCTGAAGCCTCCTCTGCCTCCAGGCCCACGGAATCCTCTCTTCCCATCTTCACGGTCTCACAGCTCACTTCATCTGCCCCAGCTTCACTCTCATCAGAGTCCCGCTCGTAGTCAGACTCGGCGTTGGCTGTTGTGTAACTGGCAGAGAAATGGAAGAGACAGGGTCACGGCAGGGGATTAGTCGGCCTTAGAGCGCTAGGGTCTGTCCCCCGCCCGCAAAGAGGGATCCAAGGTATTGCTGTCCAGAGCCTGGAGCCCTCCAGAAAAGGTTCGTTCCCCCCACTTAGGGGCAAAAATTAGTTCTCTAGAAAAAGCTTCCTATGGGAACCATTGGCTGGGAAAAATGATCCAGGAGGGAAGAGTGACCAACGGGGCGCTGTGACAGGCAGCCAATATGAGAACCCCCTGCTTAGCTACCACCACATCTGCCAGAAAATAGAGAAACAAAAAGCCTAGAAGGTACCATGTTTCCCCGAAAATAAGACCTAGCCGGACAATCAGCTCTAATGCATCTTTTGGAGCAAAAATTAATATAAGACCCTGTATTTTATATTATATTATATTGTATTAATTATATTATATTATGTTATGTTATGTTAATTATATTCCCGCTCTTATACTGTATTAAAATAAAACTGGGTCTTATATTAATTTTTGCTCCAAAAGATGCATTAGAGCTAATTGTCCGACTAGGTCTTATTTTCGGGGAAACATGACCGAAATGACTTTTCGGGGAAACGTGACCCTGTCGCTTCCATTTCTCTGCCAGTTACACAACAGCCAACGCCGTGGAGCTCCTGAGCTGAATGGCTCCCCAGGCTCAGGTCTGTCGATCATTTTCACTCTGTCAGCCAAAGGCACCTGCCAGAACCATCATGGGTGGGTTCCAGACTCGGAGGCCATGGACAGCCACAAATATCCACATTTTCTTTCTCAGTTCAACGTGTACCTCTTCCCAAGTCAGCCACCAAACCTAAGCTACAACAGGAGTAGCCCCTGGGAATTGATGGGGTGCGGAGGCACTTGCAGCTGGAAGCAGGAGAGGAGAAAAATGCAAACAACCCCCTGGGAAGGTATTTCTGGGACCATCATAAGCCAGGGTTCTAGGGAGCCCCAACTTTGATGTACCCACTGAAGAGGAAGCTGAGTTTCTCTCAGATCTCAGCTTCCCCCAGCAGCTAATTGGGAGCTAACTGCCAACTCAGACAAAAACTGAACAGGGAAGAAGGTAAGACGTGCAGGGGCCAGAACCAGCCACCAGCGAGCCCTCCACACCGAGTGCAGGAATAGCAGGTGCAGTAAGCCAGAAGGTTCTGAAGCACAGGGGAGATCTTAGGGACATTTAGGGATAAGCCTTCCTCCATCCTGGAATGAAAGATGGGGGAGGATCCTATTGCCACCCACAGTGAAAGCTGGTGGAGCCCCGCAAGGCAGGGGGGCTCGAGCAAGGCTGGCACAGAGGAGAGGCCTATTTTTGCCCCTCAGCCCCACCTGAAGTTGCTCTGCCCACTGATCTGCAGCCCCGCTGCCTGGCATGCAGCGGGCAGGCAAACACTCGCTGAGCCAGTGCTGACATCAGCTCCATGGGCTTCCAGGCTTGAGAAGAGATGGATCATGTGCCAGAGCTACACGGCGGCTGCCCCATGTTCACATCATGCTCTCACACCTCTTGGACCACCAGCCCAGCCCTTGGAGAAATCCACCAGAGAGGGGTGGCCCTTTTGTTTAACACATGCTGCAGCTTTTGATCAGCAGGGGACTGGCAGGGACCTTTGAAAAGGCCCTTTGGATCTGTGCCTTCGGAGGGAACACATTGCTCCCACAGTGGGTCGAGAGCTCCAGGCTCCCTTGGAGCAAAGACGGCAGAACCACCCGACTCCTTGAGGAGAGCCCACTAGCTGGTGATCAAGGGCTCAGTTACACATATCTGCCTCCTGGCAATTAAATGTCTTTCTTTGAACCCCTAAGCCCCATTAGAGGGGCTAAGCTGGAGCAGTCAGAGACAACCAAGCCTGACCCTGAGAAACTGAGTGGTGGGGAACACCAACCTAGATGAGGTGACAAATGCCCAAGAAGGAGATGAGGTCGCAGGCAATCCCTCTTGGCTGGGAAGCCTGGGAGGGCTTGCTGAAGGAGGTGGTGTTTTAGGGCAAGCTGGGTTTTGACAGGGAGGGAACTACAGCTGTGTTTGATACAATGCACTGGGGACAAGCTCACACACCCACACGGTGATTCTGCCTCTGCCACCTTCAGTCGATCCCCCGGCAGCTCAAAGTTGCTATTTTATTTGGAAGAAAAAGGGATACAAGGTTTAGTGGAATAGAGTAGCCCATCAAATATTTTTATCTTTTTTTCATACTTCAAAGCAACGTTTCTTCTCCCAGGACCTATGTGTTCAAAGTCATTCCAGAAACTGGTCTCCTCCCAGAATTCCCCCTTGACCTTCACTGCACTGACCATGGCAAAAAGAAGTATTATTCACTATGGCCACTGCCCCAGATGGCAGCCAGCTAAACCTGAGTCTTGCATCACACCCCCGTCGCTTCTACATGCCACACGATGGCCTGGGGCTGAGCCTGCTGGACAGCCAGCCTTCCTCTCATTCCATCACATGTGGCCGGAAGGCCTGCCCAGCTCCTATGGCGGGGGAGCCCCAGGGCGCACCACAGGCTTCCCTGGTTACGTACTGGCTCTCACTGCCCACAAAAATGTGTACGACTTCTTAAAATCATCAAGGGCCTTGAGTACTACATCCTGATCTTGGGCAGAGCTGTGACCTTTGCTGTTCTACCCTCTGAAAAGTTCAAATGTCAATTCCCACCCAAGTGACCTGCTTCCCTGGGTTGAACAGAGATGCTCCTTAAGTCTCAGGGCCCACTCTCAACTACTTTGTGCTGTTTCCTTTTCAATCCAGCTGTGTCAGATACTCATTTCTGCCCCTCCTCTACAACAGCCCTTTGGAAGCATCTCCCAGCTCAGAGTTATTAGGTAAATTAAGTAGAAAAGGGCCACCTCTGCTAGCCTTTGAGAAGACAGATAATAGAGAGCGGACAACCCAAGCATGAGCAGTCAAGAACGGAGGACTAAAGCTCTTTACCAGGACTTCACTTGTTTCAAGAGGCATCTGAGCAAGAATCAAATACAGCACAAATGTCCAATGGCAGTGACACGGAAAAGAGAGTGATACTATTAATTTTCTTAGAAAACCAAATGATGAGAGGCAGGAGAATATAGTGGCCCAAACAAGAAAACACGCCTGAAATCTCTTGAGTAAGATGTATGAACACGCTACTGCTATGGGCAGTGAGCTGTGGCAGCTCTTAGTCAATAGGAAGAACTCGCAAGGGCTGCGTGCGACATGTCTCCCCGTGAAAGCCCTTCTGTGCCCTGATAACGAAGCCCCGCCTCAGATAGAAGACTCTCACCTCCCTGCACATGAGCCCCGCTAAGCGTGCACGTGGAGTCGTACAACCCCGGGCAAGGCACCACGCCTCACCAAGTCTCAAGAGAAATGGAGAAAAGGAGCACCTACTGCAGGATCCTTGTGGGCAGTAAGTGAGGAAATACCTCCAATGTACTGAGCACAGTGCCTGTCAGAGGAAGAATGACCATAGTTAATATCCTAAGGAGTTTCAGCTAAAGAGGGACCATGCTGCCAAGATCATCCTGAAGTGGCACTAGTAACATAAAATCGAAAGCCCTTAGCCTGACCAAGTTTGGTGGCTGTCCACAAGACCCTGCCTGCTGCCTTGTCTCACAGCAAGGCCTGTGGACAGAAGTGCTAGACCACCAATTACTCGGGACAGTCACCTCCCACTCGTAAAGTTGGCAAGGGAGCATGAGCGAGCCTGCCCCATGGGCCGGGGAGCACTACCGGGGGGTGGGGAGCACACTCAGTGCTTAGAGAGCTCTAATCCGGCTCAGCCACTCAGTGAAGGAAATAAAGTCCCTGTGATAACACAGGAAAATGCCCAACTAATGTTACAGGAAAAGAGTAAATAAAAAATATAACTATGTAAAAACCAACCCTATTCAGAGGAAAATAAAAGATGCAAGCAATAACCACTGTTAAATTTCTGTTTGTATGACATAAGGTGGTTTTTCCTATTTCAACTGTTCTGTATTTATTTACACCCTTAACCTTGTTCCAAAAATTGCTTACAGCAGCTCAGTGTGACTGTTCCATTGATAAACATTACTATTACAAAACGTAACCTGGCTGGAGCCACAACTGCCTCCAGGGGAGACGACTCACCCCCCTTCGCTCTCGGCATCTGTGAACGTGGCTCCCGAGGTAGCTGTGAAGTAGACAGAGCTGGAGCCAGTGGAGTCACTCCTCTCCCGGGCAAACGGGAACCTTCGTCGCCGAGCCACTCTCTGGTTCTCTTCCATGTGGGATCTGAAAAGCAGGGTGGCATTAGGCCCCATCCAGCCTGTCTTTCCCCTAACCATGAGGGAGCCTCTTACTACCGCTCCTCATTAGAGGGAAAACCCTGGAGCTCTACACTCAGGAGAGAAACCAGGGCATCTTTCTGACCCCGCCTGCATGGGCAGACCAGGCTGGTCAGAAGAAAGCATTCAGCTGCTACAACAGACCATGAAGGCCCCAAAACAGCAAGAAACGTGCAAGGCAAGGTACCAAGCTTATTAGGCGAGAAGCTATAAAGCTGGCTTCCTCCTGAGAGACAGACAGCAAAGGCCGGAACACAGCTCAGGTGACAAAGCAGTAGGGGCAGGGAAAAGTTGGGAGCAGGGGACAAGGCAGGAGAGGAGGCTGCAATACTCACCGGACCTCCCCCACGATCTGGCCCGCGAGCCCCTGCAGGCTGCTCCTCAGCTCCTCTACCTCCCGCCGCAGCGCCACCAGACTGGTCAGCACGAAGTCTAGGCGGTCCAGCACCACCTCCTGGCCCTCTCGTGGAAGGCTGGACAGCACCGCAGCGTCTCCAGCCTCCCCTGGGACTGCCCGCAACGGCCTCACTGAGGACAGGACAGGGGACAGTGATGCCCATGGAACACAGTAAGGAAAAGATCTTACGCCTAGCACACTTCTCATTGGAGTTCCAATTACAAGGACCCTTAGGGCTCAAACAGCATATGTTCACAGCTAAGTCCTGGTAACAAGTCCCAAGTAACTATCCAGAAAAAACCACCAAGGTCCCCATCTCTAAATAAGAACCCTCTGTTCCGAGACCCTCCCTCATCAGGACCTTCAGCAGAACTGCACACCACAGCAAATGTAAAATGCTTGCACGAATGACGTACCTCAAAGGCAGGACCGCTGCCCTGCTATAGGAAAAGAAAAACCTTTTCCTGACTACAGAGACATTGCAGATTCAGTTTCAGACCACCACGATAAATAGAGTAGTACAAAAAAGAGAGTCATAATCTTTTGCTGGTGAAAGTCTCACCTTTAATTTACAAAAAAAATGCAACATCTGTGATATGCAATAAAGCGAGATACAAAAACGCAGTATGCCTGTATATAACGCCACACTACCAGTCAATACCAACCACACAACAAAACTAAAATTAAGCTCACTCAAATTCTGATCTTTCACTTCACAAAGAATAGCAAAGAAAACTCTGAGCTCCTCTCTAGAACTTCATTTAATACCATCAGAGAGAGGCAAAGAAAAAAGGGGCAGGTACTGAGAGAAAATGTACACTGGAAAACGCCCATCCAAACCCATTGGAAAAATACCATCGCTAAGCCCTGAATGGAGCACTTAGTAAATTCCAACAGTAAATGCTAGTAAACTGATAGCTACCTAAGGCAATTGTACTGAAAAATGTGAAAACAGGAAAGAAAACAAGGAGGTAGGACCCACAGTCCAGCAAGCATACAAGGAAATCTAGTAACAATCTAGGTCAGGTTACAATACAACCCAGCAGCGTTCAAGAATGTAGAGCAAGAAAGATCCCTGGAAACATGGCTACTTTCCCCCAACCTCAGCAAAAGAAAGACTACTGCTAAGAAATTACAAACAGGGCCAGCAGGGTGGCTCAGGTGGTTGGAGCACCATTCTCCTAACATCTAGGTCACTGGTTCAATTCCCCCATGGGCCAGTGAGCTGTACCCTCTACAGCTAAGACTGTGAACAACAGCTCTCCCTAGAGCTGGGAGGCTGTGGGAAGCCAGAGCTGACGGAGAGCTGCCACAGGCTATGGTGTGCTGCCAGGAGCGGGTGGTGGCCAGCAGCCATCGTGAGTGGCCGGCAGCCATCGTGAGTGGCCGGCAGCCGGTGAGGAAGCCGAGAGCTGCTATGAGCCGGCCAACTGCCTCAGCCCCGGGGGAGCCCAAGGCTCCCAATACCAGCAGGGCCAGGGAGCTGTGTCCTGTTGTGTAGAGAAACAACGGTGTGAACTGGAGTGAAGGGGAGGCGGAGGAAGGGGGGGGAAATACAAAAACAAGTACCTAAATGCAAATAAAAATTTGAATTAAAAAATTAAAAGATTAAAAAAAGAAATTACATACGAAACACAAGGAAAAGGAAGGAAAGACAAGCACCCTTGCAACACTAACTAGGTGACTACCAGGTTATAAAATGCTGACAGGCAGTTGCAAGCGAAGGTGATAACTCTTTGAAGACTCTTCTAAAACGAACTTTTCCAAGCCATCTGGCATTTGGTAACCAGAGAAAATACTCATTCCCAATTAACACGGGGTGGAGATGATCTGAATGTTCCTCTATTCCACAAACATGAGGTCTGAACCAGCCCTAGGAGCTTTGCTCAAATAAGTTAACATGAAAGTTCTGCAAAACTGAACACTACCCATTTTAGCTCTCGCTGGCTTCCAGCCACATTCAGCTTCAACTGCAAGTCGTCGCACCCCCAGCCCCACGCCGTGGAAAGTCCACAGGACCAGGCGACCAGGCCCAACATGCCACTTACTTGTGACAACCTTCGGAAAGTTACACAATTGTCTTTAATCTTGATTTCATCATAAGAAGAATAAAACCACTTGGCCTAGTCTCCAAGCTCCCTTCAAAATCTAATATGCAGTTTAATAACGTCAGCCTCAGGACTTTTAATTCCTACAAGATTTGTTTTTCGCTTTCGCTACTTTTGGACTCTTCCTCTACTTATTAAACGTCTCACCCAACACGAAGCCAGTAAGCGCCTTTAATACGTATATAGCACCTCTGTAGCCAGAACTAAAAGTGAAAGTTAAATAGCCTTTCACGATATACTCTCCTGGGATTACAGGAGAAAGAGCACAGAGGAGGGAGACTGCTTTCCTTTTCGATAAGCTTTCCAAGAAGGTGAAACTCGAGGCTCCCCGTCCATTGTCCTGTCCCACAGGTTCCGCTACAGGCAGTCTCGGCCCCGGCCCACCCACCAGCCGTGACTGCGAGCTCAGGGGACCCGCTCCTACCCTGGCGTCCGGGCTCCGCAGTCGGCGTGTAGTCCAGGGAGTTGGGAAGGGGCTGGCTCTGGCCATGGTGCCGGGTCCGCTTCCACCGCTGGCTGTAAAGGGCGCACAGGAATCCGACGCCCGCGGCCGTGCCCAGCAGCAGCCCCAGGCCGGAGCGGGTGCCGCCCCAGGCCCCCAGTCTAGACATGATGCACCTGCAGCCCGCGCGCGCCCCCGGGAGCGGGCGGGCGGGGGAAGACACCCGTGAGCGTGGGCCGCCCGGCCCCACGCCAAACCGCTCGAGACACGTCCTTGCCCAGTCCCCGAGCTCCCGGTGACCCTCAGCCCCAGCCGAACCCTAAGGTTTCCGCCAGCGCCCCGGGCCTGCCTCCCGCGCCTTTCCCCCGCGTGGACCAGCCGCCCGCCCAACACGCCCCCAAGCCTGACCCCCGAGGCGGGATCCGGGGCCTCCACCCGCTCCCGCAGCCTCACGATCACGCAGCCCACAAACCCGCCGCCCTGGCCGCAAACTCCTGGCCCCCCGCGTGGCCTGTGAAGGCGCCCCGGCCTGGCCGGAGGCAGACTCAGCCTCTCACCCCGCAGCTCACCACCATGGCAGCAGCGCCGCCGCCTCACGCTGTCAAAGCCCGTGACGTCATTAGGCGACGCCATCAGCCCCGCGCGCGGCCCGGGAGGCGCAGCGAGATGAGCAGCCGGGACTGCGCCTCGGGGCCGTCATTCCCGGGGGGCGGGGCCGGCAGAGGCGGGAAAAGGGACCCGAGCCGGGGGGGGCGGGGGGGGAGCTCGCTGACGTCTTCGCCGGACGCTCCGGCTCCCGGAACGTCTTTCTACCTTCGCGCTGTTGTTGCTGGTGCCCAGAACGACTCATTCGCTACCTGGCAAACGCCACCCCTGCCCACCTTTCCTTAACAGTCTGCAGTAACTCAGACTCCACTTGACTTCGGCTTAATTTGTTTATGCATTTGTAATCAAACCATTTACTAAACACTAGACAGTAGCGCCGCTGGCAGATCAAATTAGAACAGATAAATTGTCGGTTTGCCACAAGAGGTCCCTGAGTCCCCCGGGCCAGCTTCCTAAAACCTCCCATACATGTGAAAACATATAGATGCACACCCCATCACTAAAACATAATCTTAAATCTTACGTTGTCATTATTACCTTAACCAGGGACAGGTCATAAACTTTTTCCATTTCCAGAACGTAAATTCATTTCTCTAATGATAGCATTTTTAAACATTATTTGGATGAAGCTGAAACTTGAGTTGATCTCTGCTTAAATTGGTTCAGATACCATTTCAGGTTTTTTTGTTCATTTTTTTTTTTTAATCTGTTCATCAGTTTTCCGTGCCCACCTATCGCCCGTTAATTCTTTTATAATTCCATTTTACTCGTGATTTTATGCAACTTCTTGTAATTTTAGAAACTAAAAATACAGGATTTTATAGACTATGATTCCAATTTTATTGTCAGCATTCCCTAAGAGTTAAAATTAAGTTGAGTGACAGCCAAAATATGTAGATCGTTCCTCCCCAAATCTTTGATTTATATTGTATCATATTAACTTACTTTTAATTGTGAGATATTTTACACATATGAGTACATTTCATGTATATATACATTGTAAAGAATAATTTAAAAACAATGAGGTATCCACCCCACAGCTTAAGGAATAGAACTTCACCAATACTTCCTACTCATTCTTAAGGATTCATCTTAATTAATACCTCTTGAAATACCCCAGGGGACTAATTATAATTGTCTTGGTGGTGAGAAAAAAGTGGGTTTTTAAATTTTTTATTAAACTTACTGGGGTAATATTGGTTGATAATATAATTTTCAGTTGTACAAGATTATAATTAGATATCTGTGTACTCTATTGTGTGCTTCCCACCTGAAGGCTAATTTCCTTCCATTACCATATATTTGACCCCCCTTTACACTTTGCCCTCCTCCTACCCTCTTTCCTCTCTGGTAAACACCATTCTGTTGTCTGTATCTATGAGTTTGTTTTTTTTGTTTGTTCGTTTGCTACTTTTTGTTTTATATTCCATATATGAGTGAAATACAGTTTTTATCTTTTCCTGTGTAACTTATTTCACTTAGCATAATACTCTCAAGATATTTGTCACAATATCCATGTTGTGACAAATGGCAATAGCTCATCTTTTTTATGACTGAGTCGTATTCCATTGTATGTATGTACCACATCTTCTGTATGCATTCATCTGTCAGTGGACACTTAGGTTGTTTCCATGTCTTGGCTATTGTAAATAATGCTGCAATGTGTAAAAAACTAATAATATAAATGGAGCCACTTTAAAATGGAGCTGGAGCTGCCAGAGGAACTACCTTGCATATCTTATGTCTCAAACCTTTGGAATGTTAAACCTTTGGACTGGGCCTAAAGCAACATTGCGTTTTGCAAAGATAATAAGAAAGAAGATATTTTGTCTACTGGACTGATGACTATGGATCAAACATTAACAACATTGTTTGGGATTAGTGTCACTATGTTAGCTTATCTGCGTCAGTAGAAATGCCTTTCTTTTATTGCTATTACAGTGGTACCTCGGTTTTTGAACATAATCTGTTCCAGAAGCCCGTTCGAGTTCTGAAATGTTTGAAAACTGAGGCACGGTTTCCCCGTAGAAAGTAATGCAAGATGGATTAATCCATTCCAGACCTTTAAATCAACCCCGAAAACTGCAAATTTAGCATGAATTTTACTATCTAATGATACCAGAGATCCATAAAATTTATAGCGTTCGTAAACCGAAACATTTGTCAACGGAGACGTTTGAAAACTGAGGTACCACTGTATTTCCTTTCCTTTTCTCAGAAATACCCCTTGCCTTTGTCTCCTTATCAGAATATTATTTGGACTTCTGCCTAAATCAATGCTTCTCAAATAACTTTTTTTTTTATCTCAGATAAATGCTTGTTGCTTCTCACTTGGCCTTTTATTTTTAGGTTAACAAATGAACATAGAGGTATGTATATCTTTACAAATAAATGTTTTCATATTAAGAATGTTTTAATATCCTTTGCCCGTATTTTTTCTCATTTTTCTGAAATAAACATGTTTCTTTTATAATAAGGAAAAATATTAATTTTGGAGGGAATAAAAATTCATTTCCTCTGGGAAACTTTCCTTGGCAGAATTAATCTTTTTATCTTCCTTTGCTCCTGAGGCTTTGTTACCTTCATGACACTTGGTTCCGTGATTATTTGCTTTCTAGTCCGTCTACCCCACTGGACTGCTCTCTCTTCTAGGGTGGGGTTTGTGCCTGATTCATCTCCATGTCCCCTGTGTCCAGCACAGCTCTAATGCAGAAAAGCCATCCATAAAAGCTGAATGAAGGAGGAAGGTAAGAAGGAATGTCGCATATCCAGGCCCTGCCTCTTTGGCAATGTTTTTATGATGAAAAGCTGAGTTATGGAAGAACAATTTCTCCTCTATTTGTAGGGGAGGAAGCTCTGCCAGATAAATTGTGGCAAGAGATGAGACCAGATGGGCAGCCCAAGCGAGGGAATTCATTTCCCCCTGGTTATTAAAGATGTTATCTGGCGGTGTGCGGCTGCCAGGGGCGATCTGCAGTGGGGTGGGTTGTTCTGGATGAAGCTCTCTATCTTGTGCTGCATCTGCAGACCAGTTCTGCAAATGTAATAAAGCCCTGGCAGCCGGAGATAGCACTGACCTTCCGTCTCCTTCCCACCCCTCTACAGCCCAGGCTGAGAGAGGTTAGCAGAGCAGACTCCAAACTCCTGGTTTGCTCTCTGCCCAGAACGTGACACCCCCATCTGCTTGCCTCTTCCAAGACAGGAGACATAGTCAAATGCTTTGGGATGGTGTCCTTACCCCTTGTGTCTAACCTGTAAGGGACTTGACACTTTGAAAAATTGGTCTTGGGGTAGACAGGTGGCTTAGTTGGTTAGAGCGCAAGCTCTGGGCAACGGGGCTGCCGGTTCAATTCCCACATGGACCAGCAAGCTGCGCCCTCCACAACTGGACTGAAGTCAATGAGCCGCAGCTGAGCTCCCTGGTGGCCAAATGACTCGGTTGGAGCGCCGCCTCTCAACCACAAGGTTGCCAGGTTCAACTCCCACAGGGGATAGTGGGCTCCGCCCTCTGCAACTAGGGTGACGGGGCCTGGAGCTGAGCTGCGCCCTCCACAACTAAGACTGAAAGGACAACAACTTGACTTGGATGCAGCTGATGACTCCTGGGAAAAACACAATGCTTTTCCCCAACAAAAAGTCCTGGAAGTACACACTGTTCCCCCATAAAGCCCTGTTCCCTTTCCCCAATAAAATCTTAAAAACTAAAATAAAATAAATAAAATAAAAAATTGTTCTTGTTTTTTTTTTCCAGTTGTTCTTATAAATTATTTAATGGCTACAAAGGAATATGTATAACACATATATAAAGATTGAGTACATTAATAACTCTGTATCCATGTCCTAGTATAAGCAAGAGAACATCACTTTTTCCTTTTAAGACACCTGCATGTCGGTCCTCATCCCATCCCTTTCCCTGCTCTCCGAGATAACCCCTACCCTGAATTTACATTTATCATTTCCTTTTTTTTATAATTTGACCACATGTTTTTTATCCTCAAACAATATATCATTTAGTTTTACAAGTTTGTGAGCTTTATATAAATAGACTTGTTCTGTATTTTTCCTAGACTTGCTTTTTCACCGAGCATTTTCATTGCTATACAATTTCCATTATATGAACTGAGGATTTATAAGAACTTTAGTTTCATAACGTATGGCCCAACACTTGGATTTTTGCAGTTTGAACTCTCAGGCTGCATACAGAGCATGACTTTACTTCTTGGATTTGGAATCTGTCTGCAAAACGAACAGTCTCTCTGTGCTGTTTGATTTCTGTTGATAAGTAACCCAACAGCCTTTTTCTACAAGCCTGAACTAGAACAAGGACATTGACAAATGCCTAATTGATTGCCCATTGTTCTCGTACCACACCCCACTTGCTGACCACTGAATCAGCCACTGTTGAAAGTCCAGTTGCCCCCCCAACTGGAAAACCAATGACCTAAGTTTATGGTCTTGTTTTCCCAGCAACCCGTCTCTGATGATCAGCTGCTAGCAACTTACACCTTTTGAAAACCCTGTTCTCCCCCTCCCACCTTAGAACATGTCTTTGGTTCGTACCAAGGGCTAACTTCTCTAATTTGCAAATCATATATGAATAAAACTCTTAATTTTTTCTGTAACTTTTGTTAACAGAATCAACCAAAAATTTACTCCACTTTTGATGACATAAAGACTATTTGCAGTTTTTTGCTAATCATAGACAGTGTGGTGATGAATATTCTTGTACATGGATCCTGAGCATGTCAGTGAGTTTTCCCGAGGTTTATTAGGAAAGGTTTGGCTGGCTCACATCTTCACATCTTCAGCATTAACAGATGACGCCAAATTGTTTACCATGGTACAAGGTGGTTGCATCATCCATGACAGTTTACAGTCCCAACAGTAGGTTTCAGTTGTTAGACATCTTCACCAATACTTGATGTTTACATTTTTTCAAATCATTCAGACAGTATCTCATTGTGGTTTGAAACGTAGCTTAATTTGCATTTCTGGGATTTCAATGATATTGAGCATCATGTTATATGTGTATTGGCCATTTCCTTTCCCTGTTTTGAAAAGTGCCTCTTCGAATCATTTGTCCATGTTTCTTCTATTGATTTATCTTTTTATCTTTGATTTGTAGTTCTTCATATGTCCTGGACACTAATCCTTTGTCACTTTAACAAATCCTTTCTTAAGCAGAAATATGTTTTATCTGTCTGGCTAAACTGTAATCCTGGGGGTAGAAAGCACAAAATTCTAAATTAGACCAAGGAGGATCCTTTAGGATTACAACTGTGATTTCCCTGCTGCTCTCTCCACATCTGTCAAAGTGCTGGAGGCACTTTTGTGAAGTTAAGATTTTTCAATGGCTGAGCGGGAAGGTTACAGGCTGTTTTTGTTTTGCTTTGTTTCATAAAATACCAATCACAAGACTAAGAACATTGAGGTGTCAGATTTTGATACCTCCAGAGGAGGGCGTGGACGCTTTGAAGTGAACTCGCTGCCCTCTCACTGGTGACTGGCGCGGGGGAAGCTGTTGCTTTTGCCCCAGGTGCTGCCTTGTGATCTGCGCAGAGGCCAGATCCTTGTGATCTCTCCAGGTTCGCGGGAAGCTCTCCGACTGGAGAGCCAAATTCCTTTGGTTTTAAGTCCCTCCAGAGCTGGCGCCCAGCCAAGCGCTCAGTTCCTTCACAGCTTTACCTACAGCGCCCCAGAAATGCACGGTCCCGCCGCTGTGCTAGGAATTACTGTCAGGTAGGCGGGAATGTGCAGCGCCCCCGAGGTGGTGTTTTAGCTGGAGCCACAAGCCTCCTATGCCCCTGTCTTCCCGGCTGAAGGAGTCTCTGGAGAACGTGTCTTGAGAATGGAAGTGGGGATCCTCTAAAAGCTTTAAAGACGGCCCTAGGTGCGGTGGGCTGGAGCTTGGGGGCGTGAGCGGGGTCGCCGTTTGCTCTCTGCTCTGCTTCATCGGGACAGGGGCCGGCAAAGGCAGGACTTTGGAACCTGTTACTGGAGGTGTTGCAATAAGGACACAAGGTCAACCTGCGAGCTCGGCGCCGCGGCCCGTGGTAGCCCTCCGAGGCCACCCCCGCCCCCAGGCCGGGCGCCTGAGCGGTGCCCCACAACACGCATCCTCTTTGCGGCTGGACCCGGGCAGAAGCCGCAGGTCACCCCGAGTCCTGGTGCGCGGCCCCGGGTGCGGGGCGGGTCCCGAGTAGCTGGGTGCAGGGGCGCGTCACAGGCGCGGGCTCCCGATTGGCCGCCGTGGCGGTCACCGGCGGGGCGCGCTGGGATTGGCACAGCCCGAGGCCAGAGCCGGAGTAACGGGACTCTGGGCGGCGGGTTGCAGGCCCGGAGGCCGAGAGGTTGGCGTCGCCGCGGAGCCCAAAGCCCAGGGCGGGAGCCAGGCCGGGACCGCGCACCATGCCCTACCTACTCATCAGCACTCAGATCCGCATCGTGAGTACCGCCGCCCCACCAGGGGGAGTTAGGACCGGCCCGGGCCGCGGGGGCTGCGGCCGCACCTTGGCGCCTCCCTCCCAGGCGGCGCCCGCGGTGCTGGGCCCGGAAAGTGCCCGGGACACGCCCCCTCGGGCCACAGGGGAGGGAGGCTGGGCATCTGGTGGACCCCGCGCCGCCAGCACCGCGAAGGAGGCAGGTGCGTGCGGCCCCGCGACCCACCGAGCCCGGCGCCTGCGGCTCCTGTCCCGCCTGGCGCGGGAGGGCCGAGCCGCCGACAGGGACGCAGGAAGCCCTGGCCTCGCACGTGGGTCACTCACTGCGGGGGCTGCGGGAGTGGAATAACCTGCGAGAAAGACGTTTGGAAAAGTGCGTGCTAAGCTACATCCATGTCCCGGCCCCATCCACAGCCTCTAGCTGCACCCTTAGGCACTGCCAGGAAGTGCTGAGGCCAAAAAGGAAGAAAGACCTTCTAGCTCGTGAAGAAAGGGGAGACCGCCGCCGTTTGGGGTTGGAGGTGGGGAGTACATCATTCAGGAGTCTGAAGTCACCCTCTTTCTTTGGGCGCAATATCCTCGTCTAAGGTGCTGGTTCCTCCCAGGAGTCCCCGTTTAGCTTCAGAATTATCTAACTGGGTCCCCCGGCTGGGCACCAGCATGCTCCCCTGCCCCTTCCCACTCCCCACTGCCCGGTGATCCGTCAGAGAAGACGCAGCTCCCTGGGGGTGAAGGAAACAGGCGGGCTCAGCACACACAGGTCTTGGCAGGGTCCTAGGGCAGTGGTTTGAGAACCAGTCACTTGTGCAGCTGTTAAAACGTGGACTCCTGGGCCTCTTCGCAGACCTCCCCGAACACTCTAAGCCTGGGGCACCGCAGGTGTTTTGTTTTTTTTTTTTTTAATATAGCAGCTTTATCGCTATATAATAGGAGTACCACAGAATTCACCACTTTAAAGTGTACAATTCAATGGGGTTGTTTTTTATAGCATATTCCAAGTTGTGCTATCACCATCACATTAATCAATTTTAGAACATTTCCATCACCTTAGCAGTCGCTTCTCATTCCTCACCCCCCCCTCCAGTTCCCCACCCCCAGGTAACCACTAATCCACTTTCTGTAGTAATATGTGGTCTTTCATACCTGGCGTCTTTCACTTAAAGTTTTCAAGGTTCATCTGA
Source organism: Rhinolophus hipposideros (assembly GCF_964194185.1). Classification (NCBI taxonomy): domain Eukaryota; kingdom Metazoa; phylum Chordata; class Mammalia; order Chiroptera; family Rhinolophidae; genus Rhinolophus; species Rhinolophus hipposideros. The sequence goes on from NC_138051.1 coordinate 38,001,451, forward strand.
ATTGGAAGATGTATCAGTACTCATTCCTTTTTATTGCAAATACAATTCCATCATATGGCTACCCCACATTTTATTTACCCATCCATCAGTTTGAAAAACATTTAGGTTGTTTCCACTTTTTGGTTATTAGGAATAATGCTGCTATGAACATTCATGTACACGTTTTTGTGTGGCCGTATGTTTTCTGTTCTCCAGGTGATTCTGACACACACACAACGCGGGTGGTGGTGCCTGGCATGAGGGTGCCAGTCGATGGGCACCGCCCAGATCAGCTTGGAAGGGGCTGGCCAGGCCTCACCGCTCAGCCGGATCATGGACCGGCTCCACCCTTTCCCAGCTTGTAGTCAGCCCTCAATGTCCCTCACCTCCCAGTCTAGCCTTTACCTGACACTGGCTCAGTGCCAGCAGACAAGGGCTGAAGGAGACAAGGCCTTCCACCGCTACCTGGCAGCCAGCCAAGCAGCAGCTGTGGCTTACCTTGCAGGAGGCGGGCCCCACCATGGTGGGCGATGAGTACTCGGATCCAGAGTTGATGCGGCATTTGGGGGCCTCAAAAAGAAGCGTCCTGGGAAACAACTTGTAAGTAATGGCATTCCTAAGTATCTTCTCCCTGGGCCCTAGACCTGTCCCTGTTCCCTTTACACACCACCAAGCCCAGGGACAATGCCAATGCCCAGCCTCAGAGCCCCTCTGCCTACTTCCTGGGGCTCTGTCCTCTTGTAGGGTGAGTCCCTGTCTGCAGCCTTACAGCCCCCCAGGCTTGCTCTGTAAGTTTTCCCACTGACCCTCTTTTCACAAGAGCCCAAGAACAAAGTCAAGTCCCAGGACAAAGTCCCAGGACAGAGTCCAGGTTCCTGGAGACAGGACTACGTAAGTGGACTGTTCCTTGCCCTCTTATCTCCAAGCTGGACTCTATCAAGGCAAAGCTATGTAGACACAGAGGGAAAGTTTTCTGTCTCGAAGAGCTGTCTGAGTAACAAAGGTAAGCCTTAGAAAACAGGGAGCTGGCAGCATGGGTCCTCCTTCCAGCTCAGCCAGCTGCCTGGGGCTCGTCCACTTCCCTTGGCATCCTTTACTCCAGCTCCAAGTCTAAAGGGTGAGCGCTGCTTCCTTTCCTGCCCCTCTCCTTTCCTATCCCATAGGCAGGGAGAACCCTGGCTCCAGAGGCTGCAACTCCTGAGAAGGGTCCCCAGAGTGAGCCCCAGTTCAAAGGGTACAAAGGGGAGACGAGCTGGTGCCAGCCCCTTGGGTCAGTGTTGGAGGGCTGACCCAAAGGCCAACACTGTCCCTTTGCCATGAGGCATTTGTCTTGAGATGCCCAGCTTGAGGCTAGAGCCCTTTATCTACTTGGCCCTTTAGAATCAATTTATCCTGAAAAGGAAACCAATCATTCTCTGTGCTAGGGAGCGGCACCGAGTCAGGAACTATTAGGGGGCAGCCTAGTACTCCAGGACTGTAGGAGAGCCAGCGCAGCAGGACGGGGGCAGAGGCCTAGGGGACCCTGGGGAGAGCAGGCCCTGCCTCCTGAACAGTGCCGCAGCCCAGGGCACATGGGGCTGTCACCAGACAAACAAGGGTTCTACTGTCTTATAACATCGGCAAAGCTACTTAAGCCCTCTTAAGTTTTCTCATTTGTAAAATGGGAACAATAATGGTGCCTTCCTCGGGTTGTTGGGAGGAATAAATGAGATGCATTTAAGTGCATGCTAAGTGCCTAGCAGGGGAGGCGGGAAGGGAACGTACAGACTCAGCCTGGCCATCGAAGACACCAGCGAATGTCAGTCACTATTCTGAGCATTCCTGACCAGACCTGGTCTTCCGCAGACACTAGATTGTATGGGGAGCTTGTACGGTGTATCCCCTCACGATGCCCCTTTTCCTTCTTCTGTTCACAGCTGTGAATACTTCGTCAATGACCCCCCTCGCATAGTCCTGGACAAGCTGGAACGCAGGGGCTTCCGGGTGCTGAGCATGACAGGGGTGGGCCAGACGCTGGTGTGGTGCCTGCACAAGGAGTGACCCTCACAGAGGAGCAGACAGGGCACCCCTTCCTTGAGTGGTTGCCATGGGCCCTGATCTCAAGCCCCTGCCTCACTTACTGCCCTGCCCCTCTCCCCAAATCGTCATGTTTCCTGGGCCCAGCACCACTGGGCAGTGAATGGCCCTCTCTGAAACCTGCCTCCGCAGGGGGTGGGAAGGGCAGGGCCCCCTGCCCTGCTGCTCCCAGCTGCCCCTCCACCTTCTGGCCTGGCTCAGGGCCCTGGAGGAGGCCATGTTCGTGTGTAGGCTGAGGAGCTGGCAAGAGCCAGGAACATGGCCCCTGGACGGGGCGGGTGGGTCCTCTGCCGCTGGTCCAAGCCAATAAAGGGCTGCAATGAGTGGTTGCTCCTCTGCTCCGCAGGCACAGGGACGCTCACTGAGCGGAGCGCCTCCCGGGGTCTGGCCACCGCCGGGGAGGGGGAGCCCGGCCTGGGCGGAGCCACTGAGGCAAAGCCCAGAAAGCAGGGCCACACTTGGGCAGGCCAGCACCCTCCACCTATGTATGCAACAGAGGTAGACTCAAAAAGCTTTATTGGTGACGTTTAAGACAAGGGCTGTGGGTGTCTGCGCTACGTGAGCTGCGCCACCGTGTCTTCCTGCTGCATGCGGGCGATCAGCTGCTGCCTCTCGGCGGCCTGGCGCATGCGCATCATGACCAGGCTCTCGTAGTCCCTCTCAGACACCACGGAGCCCTGGGGACAGAGGTGGGGAAAGGAGCGGTCAGGCAGCAGGCACAGCCCCACACACTCCAAACTGGAGGACAGGGCCTAGGCAGAGCTAGCGTCAAGAGTCAAGGACCCTGGAACAGCCTGCAATCCCATCTCATCCATGTTTCTTTGGAGCAAGTAGGCCTTTGGCCCCCAAGCCAGCTTCTCAACCCACCTCAACGAGGAATCATCCCCACCTCCCCGTTCGCAGGCCCTTCTCATCTAGTCAGCTTGGGTTCATCTTTCCCAGGTGAATCACTTCCTCGTGCTCTAACCAGGCCCTTGTCTCCCTTCATTTCCTCCCAGCCCTTTATTTGACACTCCTTTCCTCCACCCCATATCCTCTGGTTTTCACAAGTTTCCAGTGAAGGGAAGTCATCAGAGGTGTAGAAATACACTCCTCTCTGCCAGGCGGAGGCAAGAGCATTGCCCCCACTCCCAGCTGTCCATCTTCCCTGTGGTCTGGCTCCTGCCCAGGACGCAGGAGAAGGAAACCCTGCCCTAGACACAGCCTCAATCAGCCCCACCCTAGAAGGAGAGAGAAACAAGCATGAGGCCCACTTGCCTCCTAAAAATACACACCAAGGCTCCTGGAGGGCAGGGCCTGGCTTTTTCTTTTATGATCTTGCCAGCAGTGTGGGAGATTAAAGAGGACTATATTTTAACAAAAGAATAATAAACAACCACCTCAATGGGCAAAGGCTGTGGGGTGAAAAGGCAGCTCTATAGTACCACGAGCCAAGCTGCCAACCCCACGCCCTGATAAGGTCTGCAGTGGGAATTAAATCACTTCCTTCCTCAGTGCAGCTTAAGCTCTGTGAAGTGGGAAGCCCACTGGGTTGGCACAGAAGCCAGGCCGGGGGGCTACACAGCAGACAAAGCTGCAGAACCCTGTTCTGCAGGACACCAAGCTGGTCCACTCCCGTGGGAGAAGTCAGGAGAAAAGTTTGGTGGTCAGTGACTTGAGGAATAAGAAGGGAAGGGTAGGGTGCAGATACCAGGCCCTGGCCAGCTGGTGTGGAGTAAAGGGTGTGCAGAACCAGGAAGTTTTATTCACCCCAGAGCCCCTTGCTCCTCCAGACAGCACCCTCCTCTCTCCTCTCCCATGGCCACCCAAGGACTGTTGCCCTCCCGGCCAGGCCCACCTACCTAGGCCTGGCCCAGTGCACTGCTGACAAATCAGGGCAACCCCGTGTGGCCCAGGCCCCTCCACAGAAGGGACTTCAAGTGAGGCCCAGGCAGCCCATGGGGAAGGACGGGAGGGCAGAGTAGGAGGCGGCAGGACCCAGGCCCTCAGCTGCTCTCGCCTGTCCTGAGGCTATGTGGTAGGTCGAGGAAGGATGAGGAAATGGAGCAGCCAGACTGGCTGTCAGGCCAGGAGGAGGGCAATTCTCCCCTCCCTAAGGTAATACTGCTCTGCTGTGAAAACTCAGAGTCACCCTGGCATGCCCCGAGCCCAGCCCTGGGAGGAGCCAGCCCTTTCCAGACATGGGGCTGCTCCCTGTTACCACACCCTCTACCTCCTTCCCCTCATACCTGTGGGCTCTGCTAATGAGGGTCTGTCACCCGGCCCCAGGGCTGAGTCACCCACAAAAGCAACAGGTCTCTTCCTCTCCCAACAATTGTTTCAATAACTGCCACCCTCGCTGAGCCCCTCCTTCCCATACACACACTGGGGGCTGGGGGGCCAGGCCCACCTGCTAGGGCCCAGGGTGGCGAGGGGGGGCAGGAGGCAGCATGGTGACACACAAAGCAGGGCTGTCCCCAGATGAGTCCCCAGAGGAATCTTCAGCTCCCCAGTGCCCTGGGGTGTTGGCCACGGCTGCCCCAGTCCTTGCATGCGGGTGCTGCAATTACCTCAGAGCATGCAACCCGGCTTCCCACCTGACTGAGTCAGCTGAGAACAACACACCTCCACGCCACACACCAGCACAACCAGCTGGGCACTAATCAGTCAGAGAGCCGCGGCAGTGAGGCACAGGGGCCAGGGAGCGAGGCAGAGCTGTGGGCCGCGAGGAGCGGGGCTGGGGAAGGAGGACGGCCAGCCCTGCCCGCCCTGCCCGCCCTGCCTGCCCTGCCCGCCTGAGAAGATCCATCTCTGATCTCCCCAGAGCCGCCCTTACTCCAGATCCAGTAAGTGCTGCTTCTTCCTCTTGGGGTTTTTTCCACTGCCCTATCAAGTAACCAGGCCACTCTTGTCCCTCTGGGAAATGCTGTCGCTAGGAACTAGCAGTGCCCTGCGCTCCTCTTCTCGGGACCTCGTATCACCACTGAAGATGCTGGCCCAAGCTCTGTGCTGAGCAGAAAGCCGGAGGCCTCTGCCGGAACCCACGTGGGCTGTCTCCGATTTTTGTCATTCGCTGCTCTAGCAGGAATCAAATGGTCCCTAGCCACTCCTGAAGTGGACTTCTAAGGTACCAGGCTGGTCTGCTGGCTCCCTGGGTCCCATGGAGACCTGGCGGAAAGGCTCCTTCCGCAATGCCTCCTTCTTCAAGCGGCTGAGCCTGGGGCGGCCAAGGCGACTCCGGCGACAAGGCAGCGTGCTGAGCCAGGCCAGCACGGCTGGCGGGGACCATGAGGAATACAGCAACCGCGAGGTCGTCCGGGAGCTGCAGGGGAGGCCAGATGGCCGGCGCCTGCCACTGTGGGGGGACGAGCAGCCCCGGGCCACCCTGCTGGCCCCACCCAAGCCCCCGCGCCTCTACCGCCTCCACAGAGAGAGCTCAAGCTGCCCCAATATCCTGGAGCCCGCACCTGCCTACTCGGCTACCCTGCCCTCGGCAATCTCCCTGGGAGGCGCCCTCCATGAATACTCTGAGGAGGAACTTGTGGACACCTCCACCTTCCAAAGGACACCTAATCCGGACCTCAGTGATCCCTTCTTCTCCTTCAAAGTGGACCTGGGGATTTCACTTCTTGAGGAAGTTCTACAGATACTGAGGGAGCAATTTCCCAGTGAGCCCAGCTTCTGAATGGGGTGAGGGTGGGCAGAGGTAGGGTGACTAGAAGAGCCGGAAGCCTCAGGACCCCAGGGAAAGAGGGTATAGTTGTGGATTAAGAGAAAGGTGGGGATAGGAATCCAGGGCCCTGATGGGATATGGGCCCTCAATAGTCCTCCAGGTCACCCCAGAGTGGATGGACAGAGGCGCAGAGGTGAGCTGGGAATGTTGCTGACGAGCTCTGAAAGCAGCTGGCTAGGCTGGGACCAGGCAGAGGCCAGCTGAGGGGGAGGGCAGCGCCAGGGGTGAGTCAGGGAGTGGAGCACACACCGACTGGACAGATCAGATGGGTGCCCGCCTCCCATCCTCTCTGAAGCCACTACCGACAGAGGAGGGAGGTTACAGGACAGATCTACGCAAAAGCAGTCCAACTCCAGCGGAAGAGGAAGGTGGGGAAACCTGAGGGGAGAGGGGAGAGGGGAGAGGGGCCTGACCTGGTCCAAAGTGGCAGCCACTAGCTACATGTGGCTGCTTACACTGACATAACTGAAAGAAGCAAAATTAAAAATTTAGTTCCTCAGCTGCACTAGCCGCATATCAAATGCTCAATGGCACAACTGACTAACGGCTACCACAGTGGACAGGACAGGACGGACATTAACATCACTGGAGAAAGTTCTGTTGGAGAGCGCTGGCCTAGACCATGGCCGGAGCCAGCAGTGGCATGGTGGGACGGGGGACGCAGAGGAGCCTGCGGCAGACGGGAGAGGCTGGCAGAGTTGGGACAGCGAGGCACGCAGAGATCCAGAGTATAACTCAGGAACAAGGCCACACAAATCATGAACAGGAACGGGGGCGTGAGAGACACACTGCCGAAATAGCTGCCTGGAACGCTGCCTGAGGATGGTGGCTCCGCAGATGCCACCTGAAGGCTCGGGCGCAGCTCGCAAAGGCTGCTTTGGGGAGTTCCCAGAATTATTAGCAATGGGAGCCCTTGGGAAATGCAGCAAAAACAGTGGCAGATTTATCTCCTTCCTGCTGCCACGCGACATAGGAGGACTGACGAGGGGATGAACAAGACAAGCGTGGCTGTTGCCGTGACGTGGTCTCCAGAACCCTCCACCGTGACTGGGGAGCCCTACTTTGCCTGAACCCTCTGCCGACGGGGGCCTGCCACCCAGGGCTGAGCTCCCTGGGTCAAGGCCCCACACAGTGGCCTGGCCAGAAGACCTGAAACCTAGCCCAGGTCAGCCTGTACTCCAGGCCCTTCCAAGTGTGGAGAGGGGGACAGGGACACTTCCATGCACACTGCTTCCACAACTCAAATCCGTGCCTCACCTTCTCTCCTCCTGTGAGGATGTGCCCAGAAGAAAGGCTCCCCTCTAAATGCAGGAGATAATGAATAAAGTTCTGTATAACACAGCCTGTGGCGTATCACCTGGGGTGAAATCCTGGGACTTCACGGTGGGGGAATGAGCTCTCTAAAGAACGGCCTCAAGTTGGGCCCAGACCAGTTCCTTTCCCTCCTCTGTCCAGGGTCTGGGACACACTCCTGGGGAGCTTCCTGTTCTCATGGCCAGGCAGGGACATGTAGGAGAAAAGGGTGGCATGACTGGGGCAACGAGAGCAAAGGCCTTGCTGCCTCACCGGGCACTCTGTTCACAGTCCCTGAGGCTCCCACGCAGACCCCAGGCTGTTTCAGAGCAGGGAGAGCTCTTGGCCCCAAAGCTCTCTGTCCCACCAAAGTGGGGAGGGGCTGACCCGGGCTGCTGTGTGTGTGCGTGTGTGTGTATGTGTGTGTGTGTTGCTAAACAAAAGCCTTCATGGAGCTAAGAGGACAAAGAGCTAGCACTGGGCACACATCCGCTGAAGTCTGTGCTTCACCATGAGTCAGGCACCCAGGCAGCGAGCGCCCCAATGTCAGCAGGGGACCCTGTGTTATTTCTAAGGACGAGATACTGCATCTTGATGGCAGCCACAGACACACCTGGAAAATGAGCTGAGGAAGGAAGAGCTGCCTGCCTCCTCTGCCCCTTCCTCACAGCACTAGATTGTCTAAGTGCCAAGTGCTTCATTTCACAACCAAGCAGCCTGCAGGCCAGGAAAACCCCTTTGCGTGATACGTCTCCAACAGCAGAGCGGGACGTGGGAGAAACGTAAGGTCTAAGCATTGTGTGGGGGTGGGGCCCGCTGGCACTCAGAAGGAAACGGGTCAGCACGGAACCCAGTCCTGCTCTGGCTGGCAGACCTGCCAATCTCTCCCCACTCCTAGTGACCTGGATTTGCAAGGAAAGGGCCCTGAGAAGAGCCCTTTCCAACAGGAAAAGGTCCCCCGAACCCTGAACAGTTCCAGCAGAGTGAGGCCTGGCTCCTTACCTGTGACAGTCCTGGGTGGTTGGGGTCCTCCATGCCCTGGGGCCGTCCCTCCAACCAGGAAATCTTCAGAGGGTTATCGAGCAGGCCCACTTCATTATGGACAGCCAGCTCCTGCCAAACACGCATCCAGTCACATCACTCTACTCGGCTCTCAGGTGGCTTTCTCTGGCCCCACAGAAAGTACCAGAACCAACACTCTCGTCCTCCAAGCAAAGTTGAGCAACCTTCCCACAGCGGTGTGCTGAAGCTTTGACCCTCCTCATGGGGTGGGGGGAGGAGGAGAAAGGACAGTGGGGGGCCCCCAACCTGGAGGCGAGCCAGCTCCCACTCAGCGTGGAGGGTGTGGAGCCAGGCAGCAGGAAATGAAGTCGCTCTGTGTTCTCCTTCATCCCAGAACATTCTCCCGCCCATCCCTTCATTCGCTGTGCCTGTGCTCCCGGGAGTCGGGGGACCACTGGGAGACCTAGGCTCTGAGCTGGGAGTGTGGATACCTGGCTCATGGTACCCGCAGAATTGTTCCCTTCCCTGGAGCGGCAGGGCTAGCACTCACCGCAGCCTTGACAGTTGCAAACTCCACCACGGCAGTGCCTGCCTTCTTACTGGAAAGCACCAGATTGAGCACCTCTCCATACTGTGGGGACAAGAAAGACCCAGCTCATGCCAGAGACAAGCCTGAGGCCTGGGGCACAACTTCTAGTTGTGAGATTCCCAGAGAGGGGAGATCAGAGATGGGAAGGAAAGAATTTTTTTCCAAGAATGTAGAACAGTAAAGGAAGTTGAGCAAAGGACTGGGGACTTTGGCAGAGTCACATAGCTGCCTTGACAACTGCAGGTGGTGACGTGGGCGGGGTTTTTGTGCCAGATGTCCACCTCCTCTTTCCCATCCACTCGGCTAAGGCCTCTGCTTTTAAGGATGACCTGGCCAGTGAAGGCAAGACAGGCGGGAGGCCATACAGGGCAACACAAGTGAGAGGAAGCCTGGGGAGAAGCCAGGCTGGCCTGTGTCCTGAGCTAGGAGAAAAAGGCAGGTGGAGGGGTTAAGAGAAGTTTAGGCATGGAGACCCTGGGGTGTGCACCGAGGTGATGGGAACGAGGGAAGTCAGCAGGGCAGACCTTTTGAAAAAGCTGCAAGAGAACATCTCTGGAGTAGCCACCTTGTGACTCGTCCTCCTTCTTGCACTTCCATTTTAGCTGAAAAGACAACAGTGGGCGTCACCACGAACACCGACCTTCACCCGAACAGCACCAGACCCCACACCTGAGCTTTACAGTCTGAGTAGACACTCTCCTGGTCTGCAAGGCACTAGGAATCTAGGGATCCCCTAAAGTGTGTTCCCCTTGAAAATGGACAAGCAGGGTGGCCTGCTCACCCACAGCCATGTGGCTAGGCCTATCAGAGACTCTCGTGGAGGGCTTCTGGGGAGTGCTGCCTGCAGCCATCAGTGCTAAGAGCAGCCTTCCATGGCGAGCTGAGAGGCCATTCCCATCCCTGGGAAGTGGCAGGATGGAAGGATGTGGGCAGTGGAGCGGCTTCCCGGGATCCAGCATCCCCACCAGAACTCCTTGAGCCACTGCACATATCTGTTCTTCCTGACAGGAGGTGGTGTGGGGTGGTGACCTACGGATTCCACAGGGCTCACCTTGAGCTTGGGGGTTCCTCCAGGATTTTCTGCCTTTCCTAGAAAATGTAGAGAAATTAGCAAGGTAGAGTATGAGGGAGCCAGAAATTCTCCCAAAGGAGACACAGCCCAGGGCCTGAAGGATGTAGAAAAGGTCACTCTGGCCAAGGGCAGTTATCGGCCCCCTGCTGAGGAGGACAGCAGCAATCCCACCCCCAGGGCCGGGAGCCGCCTGAAGGCCACAGTTAGCACTCTGCCAACGAAGGGCTGTGAACCCCTTCTGGGGACAGGAGGGAGAGGGACGGACCACATGGTTCTACCACTACAACAAAGAGTTTCCCCTGGTGACCTGTTCCAAAACAGAGACAGCTCTGCTTGGGACTAAGAGATACCAGGCCAGGAGACCTCGGGCAGAGTAAAAGCATATAGGCCCCAGAGAACTGGTAGGAAGAAGGGCCCGGTAGCACGTGTCCAAGCGGCGAGCCCCGGGGTTCCAGCAGGTGGAAGCCTCCACAGTGACCCCCGAGCAGCCAGTGTGGCTTCTCCGGGCATCTGGAGCTGCTCGGAGCAGGAAGCGGGCTGGGGTGATGGACGCTCACCTCTCACCCTCTGTTCCCGTTCCTTGCGTATCTGCTCCTGGATCAGCCTCTGCTGCTCCTCCAGCTGCCGGGAACCCTCTTCTCGCAGGCGTTGGATCTGCAGAGCGGGGGTTGGGGGTGACAATTCTGTGCAGATCCAATTCCAGGTTGGCTCACCTTGTAAAGTCCCTGGGACGTTCCACCTGCGAGCCAGGGCTCAGCAACCTGTGGGTGGGACAGATCACCCAGACCCCACAGCAGCAGGTGGGTGGGCGTGCCCTCCGTAGCCACCACAGCCACCTGGGTCCGCCCTCCTGCACGCCTGCAGACAGCCTTGGGCTCCACGCCTGGACGCTCACCTCCTGCCCAAGCGTCCTGCTGCTCCGGCTCTCCTCCTCCTCCTCACTGCCCTGGGCCTGGGCCTGGGCCTGCCGCTCCCGGGCCTCCAGGTCTAGGCACAAGGGTTAAATGACCCAGTGGCCGATCTAAGGAGTTTCCACATGGCCTCAGCCCACCCAGTTCTGGTTGCTTCCCCAGTCTCACATGGGATGAAACCATACAGTGACTCTGGCCCCTCCCTCCATGCCCACGTGCTCCTGAATTCATTCCCATTGAGAAAAGTCACAGCATGGAAGAAGTATAGGCTCTGGCTGCGTGGCCAGGGTCTGGAGGAGTTAAATCAGCTCACACTGACCAAGCTGGTTCTCTGATCAGTGAGCAGGGTGTGGGTGGGTGCTTATGTCAGCAGCCCAGGGCCATGTGTCGGGGCTAGCAGTGGGTGGAGCCGCTGGCCTCTTTTCCTGTGGTTTGGCACCATAGCCTGACCTGCGACCTAGCATTGGCTTTTTTCCCACCACGGAGCTCAGGTTGCCACTGTCTGCTTCACCTCTCCCCGCAGCTCACACTTATGGAGGCTCCCTGCAGACCTGGCTACAGCGGCTCCTCCAGGAACAGCAGGTTCTCTGCAGGGTCCCGGAGCCATTCCCGCCTTCCGAGGTGGCCCTATGCCAGGCCAGCCTCTGTGCCAAACCCTCCTCTCAGGCCTGGGACTCACTGCTTTCTTTTCTATGCACCTTACTTACCTAGACTCTCCAGTTTGTTTGTTTTTGAGAGAAAGACGGATGTACTGGGATGGCATATGTACATATTAAATATATGGATACCAAGTAGGCAAGAGGAAAGGGAGAAAAATCAAGTGAAAAGTGCTGGGACCCATCTTCCTGGGGAGATGGAAATGTTCTAAAACTGATTTACAATCATAGTGGCTGCATTTAGTAAGTTTACTAAAATTATAGAATTATACACTTGAAATGGGTGGATGTTATATTATACAAAATACACCTCAATAAAGCTCTTAAAAAACACACAAAAAAGCAGTATGCCTGAACTTCCTTGGATCCTTCTCAGGGGACTTCTCAGAGCAAAAGTTCTGTGCAGAAATGAGCCTGGGACAAATAAAAAGACCCAGGATGGCATAGTGAATAAGAACACGGGTCTACTGCTACTGCGTGGGTTTAAATCCCGGCTCCTTGTGTTCTCATCCTTATGGTGCCTTAACTTTTTTGTCTATAAAAAAATGGGTTTAGTAATACCCACCTCCTTGGATCACTGTGATAATTAAAGGAGACAATAAAACATTTGTCAGAGCTTAGCTAATAGTAGATCTAGTCGCTGTTATTATTCCTGAGTGTCCTGTAGGACCCACCCCTGAAAACAGGGTTCTGCCCAGAGCCGGGGACAAGAGACAAGAGCTGTTGGAAGTGAAGCTCCAGGAAGAAGGGTGAGGGAGCTGCATGAAAACAGCCCAGGGAAACCACCCAGCACCATGATGTCACCTACCAAGCTTCACTTTCTTCCTTTTCTCATCAAGTTTCTGGGTCCTCTCTGCCGCCTGTTTCTTGGCTTTCCTGACCTTGTCATACGCAGCCTGGCAGGAGAAAGGAACACCAAGGAACAGTCAGCCAGAGAATAAGCGCAGGGCCCAGCCACCTTCCTGGCCCCACCGCCTAGCCCCAGAGCCATCAGGAGGCAGTCTGGTGACCAGGTCTCCAGACTGGGACAGCAAGGACTGTGCCAGATGGCAGAGTATAGAGGACCGAGGTTGAAGAACCACAGTGTCCTCTAACCACGGGGGACAATTCAAATAGAGGGGCATGGGCTTACCCTGGCTGCAGTGTCGGTCAGTACCTCCAAGGCCTGAGAAAGCTGGTGGAAGAGTTCAGCTAAACACAAGGATCAAAGAGAGAGGAGAAAAATCAAGTTAGACGTGGTGATGGTGCTTCCTCCAAAAGCACCTCAAAGAAGCCACAGGCTGGCAGAAAAGCCACCATCAGCAGATGACGGACCATGAAGGAAGGTTGAGCACGTGAGCAACTGACCAAGTGCCCCCCACATGAGAGCCAGGCTGTGCACATCAGCATTCCACGGCACTCCCACTCCCACGGGAGCGGCGGTGGGGAAACACCATGCCAGGTCAGCTGGACTCCTCCTCCCCAGGCCTGGGAGAGTCTCACCTGCTCTGGGATTATCCGGATTTTTGTCAGGGTGGCAGGAGAGGGCCTTCTGCCTATATGCCTTCTTCACCTGGAAGAGTCAGAAGAGGGGGTCAGTCATTCACTCTCTCACCCTGGGATGGACAGGAAAACCTTGCTAAAGAGATGTGAGATCCAGAAAATGCTCCCCACGCCTAAGAGGCTGCTGGCTCCCACACTGAGACAGTCACCTCACGACCACCAAGGAGATTTACAGTGGAGGAGGCAGAGGCCATGAAGGGGGCCAGCCGCGCCCAGCAGAGGGGCTGGGCCTACTTCCTGCCGATGGACCACCCAGTCTCAGCACCATGGATGTCAAATGGCTCTTGGCAGGGGCAGGTTCTCTACAGCCATCTGGAAACAGGCACTCTCATACACTCCTGGTGGGCATGTACCCTAGGGCAACCTTTCTGGAGGAAAATTTCACCATCAAATTTGAAAACGTACTTTCCCTTTGACCCACTCCTAAGAATTTGCCAAAATAAATATATAGGATGCTCTCCATACCACGATTTACATTAGCCCCCAAATGGAACCAACCACAATCTCCCCCCACCTTTTTTTTTAAAAAAAAGATTTTTTATTGGGGAAGGGGAACAGGACTTTATTGGGGAACAGTGTGTACTTCCAGGACTTTTTTCCAAGTCAAGTTGTTGTCCTTTCAATCTTAGTTGTGGAGGGTGCAGCTCAGCTCCAGGTCCAGTTGCCATTGCTAGTTGCAGGGGGCGCTGCCCACCATCCCTTGCAGGACTCGAGGAATCGAACCAGCAACTTTGTGGTTGAGAGCCCACTGGCCCATGTGGGAATCGAACCAGCAGCCTTCAGACTTAGGCGCATGGAGCTCCAACCACCTGAGCCACCGGGCCAGCCCCAATCTCCCATTTTTAATGGGAGACCCATTAAAAAAATTATGACAGATGTCTGTATATGCTAAATAGAAAGATCTTCAAGTACTCATCACAAGAAAATAAATGATTCTATAACTATGTGTGGTGACAGATGTTAACTAGATTTGTGCTCATTTTGCAATATGTACAAATATCGAATCATTATGTTGTATACCTGAAACCTGAAATCAATACGTTGTATGTCAATTATACCTCAAGAAAAAAAAAAGGATCTTCAAGGTATAGTGTGTGGAAAAAACAAGGCTTAGAACAGTGTATATAATACGATCACTTTGGGGTTTAAAATAAAAAAACAAATAAAATATGAATAGAGATACTCGGGTTTGTGCACAGCCTTTGTTTTCTTTTTCCCCTAAAGCAATCATAAGAAACATAAGAGTGGTTTCTTTTGGAGATGGGCTGAGAGTGGTAGGAAAGGAAACATTCACTTCTCATTTTATACCATTCTGTAGTTCAAATTTTCAAACCTTAAACAAGTCTTATTTTACTATCATTTTTTCTAGTCAACAGAGGTTATCTCGGTGGGGAGGTTATGGTCCATTTTTAGCTTTTATCTTTGCATATCTCTGAACTGAAAAGGACAAAAGTAGTAATTCTTATATTAGTAGTAGATTCTCTTTCATGCGTCACCCGCTTAGCTGTTCTCAGGGAAGGGAGAGCACAAAAACCCCAGGATCTGCCCTCTGCTTCCGGAGGCCCTGCCCTCACTTCTGCCTGCACACCTCGCGTGCTGCTCAAACCTCCTGGGAGGAGCCTCTGGACCCGAGCTTCCCAGTCTGAGGGGACTACTAGATACTCCCACAGAAGTGTGCCAGGTCAGGACGCAGGGGGGGCCTGTGGGCAGCGGCCGCTGCACGCCCAGCTCACCGCCCAGACCGCTGGGCTGTGCTGCCACCTGCTGGGCCACGCCAGCACCGCACCTTCACCGGGCTCCTGGCCGAGCAGGAGGCGGCAGGAACCACTCCCAGGACAGGCCTGGAGCCGCGACGGTAGTGTCGTCGTACCTCCCTGTCCCCCGCCTTCCCATCGCCCGCCCACCCATGCCCGCCTGGCGCACCTGTTCACCTCCCACCTCAACCGAGGTTTTCACCCTTCAAAAATACCAACAGCAACAACAAGCTCGAGCTGTTTTCACTACCAAAAAAGGGGAGGTGACAGTTTTACATACAGTCTATAACGTTTGAAATGGCATCTTTCCTCATTTGTCTTTTCTCCCTTTCTCTCTCTTTTGCCTCCTCCATCGTGCCACCGGCTTCATTTCCTTTTTGTTTTAAATCAGGCCTTTAGTGTATATTCTTTCTTTGTATTTGGGGGTCCTTCGTTTTTATTTTTCTTCAGTAAGTAAAACCATACCAAAAAATGTATAAAGAGAAAGCTAAAACACTAATGTTCATTCCTTATTTCCCCAGCCCTCTCTTCAAGGTGCCAATGGTGGGTATCTTTCCAAACCTTCCTCCTTGATCATTCCGACATATGTTAGCACCGAATGCACTACAGGAGTCTTTGGGTTTTGTCCCGCCTCTCCCCCCACCTCTCTCTCTGAGATGGGCGAAAAGAGGCAGGGAGGAGGGGTTTCTGGCACCTCACCTTGCAACACTGCCCTTCCAATGAACTTTCTTAGGACCAGGATTAGGAGTGTCCGACTGATGGTGGGGGATTTGGGGGACGATGGTTTCTTTTGTATCATGTAGGGCTTTTAAAAAGTGCTATAGCTGAAGGGCAAGAAGGACCAGTAAGAAAGTAAGAAAGACCACGAGGGGCGGCCAGTTAGCACAGTTGGCTAGAGTGTGGTATTGATAACACCAAGGTTGCCGGTTCGATCCCTACATGGGCCACTGTGAGCTGTGCCCTCAAGAAAACAAAGAAAAGAAAAAGAAAAGGGCCATGAGGTGGGCTGGCTGATAGCACATTCTTCATTTTCTCTTTCTTGCTTTTTTTTGGTGTGTGAGAATGCTTTATTAATTTCATTCTGAAGGAATATTAAATATTGTTTTGTGCTTTATAATTCATTTTGGATTTTTCTATATCAGAAAATTTTTTTTACCTAGGGAAACAAAATTGTTCAAAATGAAAAAAATTAATTGTATAATAATGGGGAATTAATCGACATGTATTCCTTTGACAAATGTCTATAACCATCTCATCAGATTTTGCTTGAAGCTACTAGTATAACTAGACCTAGGTTACTTTACTCCCCTGGGACCCCCATCTTACACCACCCTCCTGACTCCCACATTCCCAACATTTACAACCAAACTAGTACCACATTACTTGATGAATCCTGGACCCCCATTCCCTCAAGGCCTGGCCTGGGCCTCAATTTCCAAACCACCTTTTAAGGTGTTAGGGGCTGAACATTCTGTATTTTAAGATCCTATACGAAAAAATTACCAGTCTCCTGCACTAACTAGATATTAGCATGGAGAGAGGTGAGGCCAGAAAGTCAAGGTCAGGCTGGTATTCATCCCCAGGGAGGGACATCTAAGGGCAGAAGAGAGCTCTCTGAGAGCCCTTCAGTACGGCACCAAATCTCCCCCACTCCAGGGTCTGCTGATGGAGCATCTAGGATATGCAGGGGCTGAGCTGGAGCTGGGGATACAGAGGAAAAAAGTCAGTCATTTCCCTGACACCGAAAGGGAAGGAGACTGCTTAGCAAGCAAGATGGCTATGAAAACAGTTAATTACATTGCAGTGTGTGAGATGCCTAAGAGTGGTCCATAAGAAAAGGGAAAACAGAGAAGGGAGTGACTAAGTTTAGTCCTGAAGGCTTCCTAGAGCTGGCAATATCTGAGCTAGTTCTGAAAGGTGAGTACTTCTCCAAGCGGAAAGCCAGAAAGGCCACTCAAGACAGAGGGTATGAAAGAGCCTGACTTCTCTTCAAGCCCCAGCTTACAGAAGAAATATAAAAGTTTTGCTTTAATGAGGAAAGGGACATGAAAAGAGAGGGATGGATGCAATAAAACATGGAGATGAAAATAATGTTTCTGTCAATGGATATTTTCGTTAATTAAAAAACTTTAACCAAAGAAAAGTAATGGAAGAAAACTAGGAAAAGAACAAATTCATACAAACAGATTTCAATGCATAGACTTGAGAGGAAGAAATGTTAGGCAGGAACAAGAGCATACATACATATGGGCAAAGCAGTGCAAACTGGGACAAGAAGAGTTGAAAATAAGGATTAAGGAATGATGAAGTTAACTCAGGTATGATACTGAAAATATGCAACAGTTAATGTGAATCATAATGTGTGATTCATAAAACAGAGAGTAGGACAATTAGAAGGGAAAGCCCCATGCTGCTGATGAGCTGGGCCAGATGTGGGGAGACTTCTGGGTTTAAGGGTCATGAACCAGGACAAATAACTGAAGAGCTTATGGGGTCTCCAAGCCCCAAAAACCTGAACCTCAACAATGTCTGCTATAAAAGTGTATCATAAAGCACAAAAGCATCAGGCAAAGTTAATGGAACATAAGCCTGGCCAAGAAATAAACCTTAGTAAGTATAAAAACTCAAGGTATGTTAAAAGGTATTATTAAAATTTATTACGCTAAGTGAAAAGAGTTAGATCGTCATCTCAAACCATGTATCAAAAATAATTCCAGATAGATAAAAAAACTAATTATAAAAGAATGAAACTATAGAAACCTAAAAGAAGGAAAATGACGTGACCTTTAATCTGCTTTTAAGATGGGAAAGAAAATTCCTAAGCATTAAAGTAGAAAACAATCACACGTGCACATGCACACAAACACAAAATGAATGGAATTACAAAGAAAAAAATTGTAATTTCTCCAAGTCAAAATCATAGGCAAAAGACAGGAAAAATGAAAACTAAGGGAAGCACGTATTTTCATGAAATATGACAGACACCAAATCCTTATATATAAAGAAATTACACAGAAAAAAACAAACCACAAGAAAATAGAGAAAGAACATGAAGAGACAATTCATAAAATATAAATGGGTAATAACGTGAAAAATGTTCAGCCACACACATAAAAATTAAGTCATTTTTCACCTTACTCATTAACAACAAGTAAAAAAAAAAGATAGTATTTAATGGCTTTGTGGTGAATACGAGTACGTAAATTGACATGATGATTCTGGAAAGCTGTATGTACATATCAGAAGCTAGGAAAAGTACAAACCCTTTGATCAAGCAAGAGTCTAGTCTAAAGAAATATTTAGAAATTCATACATTTATAAACACTGCTGTTCATTTATAGCATTATTTATAACAGAAAATTCAGAAATAATTTACATTCTGAAACAACAAAAACAGTAGCTAGCACTTATATAATGCTTACTGTGTCAAACTCTGTTAGAAGTGTTTTTATTTCCTTAAACTTTGTTTTAATGAGTCTCAAAATTCTGTGACAGATTTTTAGTCAAGTTGTTTTCATTAAAAAGTATTGATATTAAAAACTAATAACCAAAAACTGCCACACACACAAAACAAATGGTCCACAAAACATTCTCCTTTCCCTCTGAAGGTTTAACGATGAATTGTAATCATTAACCAGTCTTTTGCTATTACACTTAAATAGCCAATGGAGCCAACAGTTCTGAGACCGTTCTTCCACCCCTGAATAAGACTGGGGTGGCAGGTATTGGGGATAATATTCCCTTAGCCTTCTGAGCTTTCTGGGCAGACTTGGTGACCTTGCCAGCTCCAGCTGCTTTCTTGTCCAACTGTTTTGATGACACCCACAGCAACTGTCTCATGTCACGAACAGCAAAACGGCCCAGAGGAGGGTAGTCAAAGAAGCTCTCAACACACACGGGCTTGCCAGGAACCATGTCAACGATGGCAGCGTCACAGATTTCAAAAACTTGGGGTCATCTTCCAGCTCTTTCCCTGAACAATGGTCAATCTCCTCCTTCAGCTCCGCAAATTTGCAAGCAATGTGAGCTGTGTGACAGTGGAGCACAGGTGCGTTTCCAGCACTGATTTGGCCTGGATGGCTCAGGAGAATCACCCGAGCTGTGACGCCAGCCGCTTCTATTGGTGGGTCATTTTTGCTGTCACCAGTCACATTGTCACGACAAACGTCTTTTTTTTTTTTTTAAGATTTTATTGGGGAAGAGGAACAGGACTTTATTGGGGAACAGTGTGTACTTCCAGGACTTTTTTCCAAGTCAAGTTGTTGTCCTTTCAGTCTTAGTTGTGGAGGGCGCAGCTCAGCTCCAGGTCCAGTTTCCGTTGTTAGTTGCCAGGGGCACAGCCCACCACCCCTTGCGGGACTCGAGGAATCGAACTGGCAACCTTGTGGTTGAGAGCCCACTGGCCCATGTGGGAATCGAACCGGCAGCCTTCAGAGTTAGGAGCATGGAGCTCTAACTGCCTGAGCCACCGGGCCGGCCCCACGACAAACATTTTTGACACATTCTTGACATTGAAGCCCACATTGTCCCCCCGGAAGAGCTTCACTCAAAGATTCATGGTGCATTTCAACACATTTTACTTCAATTGTAATGCTGACTGCAGCAAAGGTGACCAGGATGCCGGGTTTGAGAACATCAGTCTCCACTTGGGCCACTGGGACAGTACCAATACCACCAATTTTGCAGACGTCCTGGAGGGGCAGATGCTAAGTTTTGTCAGTTGGATGAGTTGGTGGCAAGATGCAATCCAGAGCTTCAAGCAGCGTGATTCCACAGGCATGCCATCTTTACGGGTGACTTTCCATCCCTTGAACCAAGGCATGTTAGCACCTGGCTCTCACATGTTGTCACTATTCCAACCAGAAATTGGCACAAATGCTTCTGTGTCAGGGTTGCAGTTTTCTTACTGTAGGTGCTGACTTCCTGAACAATTTCCTCGTATCTCTTCTGGCTATAGGGCGGCTCAGTGGAATCCATTTTGTTAACACCAACAATTAGTTGTTTCACACCCAGTGTGTAAGACAGAAGGGCATGCTCACAGGTCTGCCCATTCTTGGAGACACCTGCTTCACATTCACCAAGACCAGCAGCAGCAATCAGGACAGCAAGTCAGCCTGAGATGTGCCTGTAATCATGTTTTTGATAAAGTCTCTGTCCTGGGGCATCAATGATGGTCATATATTTGCTGGTCTAGAATTTCCACAGGGAGCTATCAGTGGTGAGCCCACATTCACATTCAGCTTTCAGTTTATCCAAGACCCAGGCATACTTGAAGGAGCCCTTTCCCATCTCAGCAGCCTCCTTCTCAAATTTTTCGATGGTTCTTTTGTCGATCCCACCACATTTGTAGGTCAGATGCCCAGTACTGGTAGACTTGCCGGAATCTGCGTGTCCAATGAGAACAATGTTGATGTGTGTCTTTTCCTTTCCCATTTTGGGTTAGATTTAGTGGTGGTTTTCACTACACCTGTGTTCTGGTGGCAAACCCATTGCAAAAAAAGCTGTTGGAAGTTCTTTACATGTAATAATTTATTTAACTCTTAAAACATCCCTATGAAGTAGAAATTATTATCTTCATTTTACAAATGAGGAATTTGTGACCTAATGAGGGGCTAACTACGATAATGAAAATCCATTCAATGAAAACTATGCAATCTATTTTAGACAATAAATGTTCTACTCCAACAAACACCATAGAAAAAACTCCATAGAAAAAACTGTGACTCCACCCCACCCACGCCATAATGGGTGAACGGGAAGTCCAGACTTCCACCCTCACCAGCTATAACAAAAAACCGAAACCTTTGCCAGGGTGGTGTCAGAAAAGGCTGAGAACGGAGCTTAACCTGACCAGATGAAAAAATAAAATTATTCCTGGAAGAGAGGATTATAGTTGATATGTGTTTTCTATAATGAGCTTATTCCATTTCACATTAAGAAAAAAAAATATTTAAAAAATAAACAAAGTTCTCCAAGACACAGGGTGGCTGAATGGATGAAAAAACAAGAGTCATCTATATGCTGCCTATAAGAGACTCACTTCATACCGAATTGTACACCTGAAATCTATGTAATTTCACTAACAATTGTCACCCCAATATATTAAAAAAAAAAGAGAGACTCACTTCAGATGTAAGACTCATTTCAGATGTAAGACTGAAAGTAAAGGGATGGAAAAAGAATATTCCATGAAAATGGAAACCAAAAGAAAGCTGGGGTAGCTATACTAATATCAGACAAAATAGACTTTAAGACAAAGAATATAAAAAGAGACAGAGAAAAACATTATATAATGAAAAAGGGGTCAATCCATCAACAGAATATAACATTTATAAATATATATGCACCCAACATAAGAGCATCTAAATATATAAAGCCATTATTAAAGACCTAAGTGAAGAAAGAGACATCAATACAATAATAGTATGGAATTTTAATACCCCACTTTCATCAATGGATAGAGCATCCAGACAGAAAAACAATAAGGAAACATTAGCCTTTAATGACACACTACATCATTTGGACTTAACAGAAACGTATGGAACATTCCACCCAAAAGCAACAGAATACATGTTCTTTTCAAGCACGTATGGAATATTCTCTAGGACAGATCATATGGTAGGCCATAAAACAAGCCTTAATAAAGTTAAGAAAACTGAAATCACGTCAAGTATCTTTTCCAGCCACAATGGTATGAAACTAGAAATCAATTACAAGAAGAAAACAAAAATTCACGCATATGTGGAGATTAAACAACATAACGACATGCTACTGAACAACCAATAGGTCAAAGCTGAAATCAAAAATACCTTGAGAAAAATGAAAATAGAAATACAACATACCAAAATGTATGGGATGCAGCAAAAGCAGTTATAAGAGGGAAGTTCATAGCAATAAATATCTACATTAAGAAACAAGAAATAGATGGTGATAAAAGGAGAACTGACTGTGGGTGGTGAACACGCAATGTGATATATAGATGATATATTACAGAATTGTACATTTGAAACCTATGTAATTTTACTAACCATTGTTACCCCAATAAATTTTAATTTTAAAAAAAGAAACAAGAAAGATCTCATAAACAATTTAACTTTACATCTCAAGGAACTGGAAAACGAAAAAAAATGAAGCCCAAAGTTACTAAAAGGAAATAATACAGATCAGAGTAGAAATAAATGTAAACTAAAACACAATAGAAAAGATCAATGAAACTAAAATCTTTAGCTAGACTCACAAAGAAAACGAGAGAAGTCAAATACAATCAGAAATAAAAGAGGAGATGCTACAACTGATATCACTGATATCTATTGACTTCAATAATACATTAGAAGGATCATACACCAAGATAAATGAGATTTATTCCAGGGATGTAAGGATGGTTTGACACCTGCGAATCAATCAATGTGATACATCTCATTAAGAAAAAGGATAAAAATCATATGATCATCTCAATAGATGCAGAAAAGCATTTGACATCCGTTTATGATAAAAACTCTCAACAAAGTGGGTATAGGCAGAATGTACCTTAACATAATAAAGACCATATACAACAAGTCCACATGCAACTGTGAAAAGCTGAAAGCTTTTCCTCTAAGATCATGAACAAGAAAAGGTTGCTCACTCTCACCACTTTTATTCAACATAATATTAGAATTCCTAACCAGAGCTATTGGGGTGGGGGAAGAAATAAATAAAAAAGAAAAGAACTAAAAGGTATCCAAATCAGAAAGGAAGAAACAAATTTGTCACTACTTGCAGATGACATAATATTATATATAGAAAACCCTAAAGACTCCACCAAAACACTATTAGAACTAATAAACGAACTTAGTAAAGATGAAGGCACAAAATCAATATACAAAAATCAATTGCATTTCTATACACTAATAATAAACTATCAGAAAGAACAAAAATACCACTTATGACTGTACCAAGAACAAAATACGTAAGAATAAAGTTAACCAAGGCGTTGAAAGAATTGTACACTAAAAACTATAAGATATTGATGAAAGAAATTGAAGAAGACACAAATAAACGGAAAGGTATTCATACTCATGGATTGGAAGAATTAATATAGTTAAAATGTCCATCTACCAAGAGCAATCTACAGACTCAGTGCAATTTCTGTAAAAATTCCAATGGTATTTTTTACAGAAATAGAACAAGCAATCCTAAAATTTGTATGGAGCCACGAAAGACCACAAACAGCCAAAGCAATCTTTTTTTTTTTTTTAATTGGGGAACAGTGTGTTTCCCCAGGTCCCCCTCCAAGTCATTGTCCTTCAATCTAGTTGTGGAGGGCGCAGCTCACTGGCCCATGTGGGAATCGAACCAGCAACCCTGTTGTTCAGAGCTCGAGCTCTAACCAACTGAGCCATATGGCCTCCCACAACCAAAGCAACCTTGAGAAAGAACAAACCTGGTTTCAAACTATATTACAAAGCTACAGTAATCAAAACAGTATGGTTTTACAGACAGAGATCAATGAAAAAATAGGAAGCCCAGAAATAAACCCACATATTCATGGTCTATTAATTTACGACAAAGGAATTACAATGGGGAAAGGACAGTCTCTTCAATAAACAGTGTTGGGAAAACTGGGCAGCCATGTGCAAAAGAATGAGATCTTACACTATACACAAAAATCAACTCAAAATGGGTTCAAGACTTGAACGTAAGGCCGAAAACCAAAAAACTCCTAGAAGAAAACAGGTGGTAAGCTCCTTGACATCGGTCTTGACAATAATTTTTTGGATTTGACACCAAAAACAAAGGACAAAAGCAAAAATAAACAAGTGGGACTATATCAAACTAAATAGCTTCTGCATAGCAAAGGAAACCATCAACAAAATGAAAAGTCAACCTACAGAACAAGAGAAAATATTTGCAAATCCTATATCTGATAATGGTGAATATGGAAAATGTATAAAGAAGTCATACAACTCAATAGCGAAAAAAAACCCAAAAAACAAACAATCCAATTAAAAAATGGGCAGAGGATCTAAAGAGACATTTTGCCAAAGAAGATGGCCAACAGATACATGAAAAGGTGCTTAACATCAATAATCATCAGGGAACTGTCAATCAAAATCACAATGAGATATCACATCACACCTCTTAGAATGGCTGCTATCAAGAAGACAAGAAATAACAAGTGTTGGCGCGGATGTGAAGAAAAAGGAACCTTGTGCACTGTTGGTGGGAATGCAAATTGGCGCAGCCACTATGGAAAACAGTATGGAGGTTCCTTAAAAAATTAAAAATAGAACTATCATATGATCCAGCAATTCTACTTCTGGGTATACAAATATATCTGAAAGAAATGAAAACACTAACTCGAAAAGATGTATGCACTCCCATGTTCACTGCAGTATTATTTACAATAGCCAAGATAGAGAAGTAACCAAAGTATCCATCAATGGATGAACGAATAAAGAAATCTCTCTCTCTCTCTCTCTCTCTCTCTCTCTCTCTCTCTCTCTCTCACACACACACACACACACACACACACACACACACACACACACACACTATTCAGCCATAAAAAAAAAAATCTTGCCATATCTGACAACATAGAGATGGGCCTTGAGGGCATTATGCTAAGTGAAATAAGTCAGACAGAAAAGGACAAATACCATATGATCTCACTTATATATGGAATCTAAAAAACAAAAACAAAAAACAACCCGAACTCACAGATACACAGAACAGATTGGTGGTTGTCAGAGGTAGTGTGTAGGGGGTGAGCAAAAGAGGTGAAGGGGGTCAAAAGGTACAAACTTCCAGTTATAAAATAAATCATTCCTGGGGATGCAAAGTACAACACGATGACTAGAGTTAGTAACACTATATTGCATATTTGAAAATTGTTAAGCAAGTAGATCTTAAAAGTTCTCATCTCAAGAAAAAATATTCTATAACTATGTTAAGGTGGATATTAACCAGACTTATTGCGGTCATCATTTCACAGGATACATGTATCAAATCATTATGTTGTACACCTGAAACTAATATAATGTGATATATCAATTGTGTCTCTATAAAAAAAAACACACAGGGATGTCTAGTTTCTTTCTACTGTTCTAAGCTAGGAGGCAGCATGGTTCACTGAAAGACACAAGGTTCGAAAGCCTAAGAGATGTATTTTCAAATTTTGAATCTTCTACATACATGACCTTGGGTAAATTACTGTTTCTCACTTAGCCTCAGGTTCTTCAGCTACAAAGTGAGGGACGTATCCCCTACACATAGGACTGCTGTGAGGATTATATAATCCCTGTGATGGACCCGACAAAAACTAGACACTCAATGTAAATTGCAAACCTCTCACTTATCCACTCCTGGGAGGGAGGTCAGTTGTGACACCAGCCCAGTATGAGGCCAACCTGATAGTAACTCCAGGGAGGGAGGTGGGTCCAGAGTGGGCCCAGGTCAGCCCAATTTGAATTCTTGAGGTAGACAAGTCTGTTGGGGAGGTGGGTAGGAGGGGCAGTTCCCTCCCAGGGGCTCTGAAATACTCTCATTCAAAGGGCAGAGGGCATGGGTAGGTGACCTGAGACCTTCCAGAGTGGCTGGGAACCAAACCCCAGCTGGCCTAAGAATGCTGGTCCAGTGTGTCTGTCCTGATTAACTAGTTCTTACTATCTTTAGTTGCTAAGCCTGCTCTGGGCAGGGCCTATTCCTGGGTTTTAGCCCGGAAGGCCAGTTTTGACTTTGAACCAGTTGGCCTGGCATTTGATGTTTTGTGTTACAAACTGGATTCCCAGCTTTGGCCAATCTCTTGGAGTGAGTGAGTGCTGCCTTGAAGAATTTCTCATCACGTAAACACAACTCTCCTAAAGCAGGCCTTTGAAAAAGCTTCCGGTGTCAACACTGTTTATTATGATAATTCTACCTTATGAGCTGCTCAAGAGGCTGGATTCAGGGCAAAAAGCTACAACGATATTTATCTTAAAGTTGGGAAGGAACAGGAACTTTCATTAGAACAAAGAAATTGAGGGCCCACATGCGGAATGATGTGGGATTAACATACGACTGTCTATTCCAGGCCTGAGGGCTGGCAGCAACTCTGTGAGGTGACCTGCAGGTGCTGGGATGGCTTAGGCAGGGCTGCGGCTGCCAGGGGAAGATGCCAAAGGCTCCTGCCTCTTCACACTTGCAGTTTCCTTCTTGACCTATAGGTTTCCCCAAGGTCCTCTGGTCTCCCTGGCACTTGGAAACATTAATTTGCATTTCCTGAGACTTAGCAGAGAGGAGCTAGGTGACAGCTGCTGGGCTTCCCACCCAAACCTGGCCCAGACGGAGGGTTTTCAGAGAACCAGGCTGTCTCCAAGGCCCAGCGTCAGAACGACAAAGATCTCAGATGAACATAAGCTCCACGAGGATGGTAACCTCCAGTTTGCACAAGGGTGGTCTTCCTCCTGATGTCTCTAACTGCCCCCCACCTTCGCCATCCGAGGACACTACTTGAGTTTAATCTGTCTTTCATGTCTCAGGATCATCATCCAGAGCATAAACTACCAAACAGTGTAACATGTTCAGATGCTACTGAGGGCAAAGAGTCAGGCTTTTGCTATGCTTAGGTGGCAATGACCTTAAGTTCCACACTTTCCATAGTTTTCTCTCTCTTCCCTAATCAGGCTCTATTAGACTGTGCCAGATGCCAGCACTTCCCTAGAAGCACTTCCACTCTGCAGTTTCTTTTCTGGTCTGGAAGAACAGACACGTGGGTTATAACTGTATCGCAAATGAGAGCACACAGGTGTAGGACATTATGGAGGTTCCCCTCACAAATAAAGGAAATGCATGTTAGGGGGCAGGGAGCTTTGATTATCCATAGGGCCCAGGTCAGTGCACTGAACAGTACCTGGCACTTAGTAGGCACACAATAAGTACCTATTGAATGAAACGGGCAAATATTCATTTGTTCTCAACCAAATTATTCAGGCGCACTGAGAAGTAAAAGGAAGTGGGTGCTTTCCCGACCCTAGGAGACTACACTATTTCACAATTTCTCCTTCTACCTGCTAATACCTCTTGAGAAATCAATCCTGGAAAAGGGAAGAATCACTATAGCAGA
This sequence comes from Rhinolophus hipposideros, assembly GCF_964194185.1. NCBI lineage: Eukaryota > Metazoa > Chordata > Mammalia > Chiroptera > Rhinolophidae > Rhinolophus > Rhinolophus hipposideros. The sequence goes on from NC_138051.1 coordinate 38,028,119, forward strand.
CTGTAGGGAGAACCACAGTGGAAACTAAATGTTACCCCTCAGAGACCACATCACAGTGGGGAAGGATGAGTCATGAATTAACAGCCACTCAGCCCTTCCCGGAGTCTTGAAAACTGGTTCCACCACTTGCAGCAACTTGAGCCTAAGCAGGGAAGGGGGCGGGGAGCTGGGTCCCCACCACCTCCAGTGGGCTTTCCGCCTCTGACAATCCACCTGCCTCCAGTTTCACCTCTTGAGGGAAGTGAACTCCTGACTCGCCAAAACAAGCAAGGCACTAAGGGGTCAATAAACATAAAATAGCCATCATTAACTTAAAAGAAAGGTGCCCCACAAAGAAGAGATCATTACTTTTTTAAAAGGCTGCTGTCCTATCTTATAATAAAACTTGGAGCCAGGTAAGTGAGTGGTACTAGTAATTAGGCCAGACTCAGAGATGGGATGTGGATATGGACGACACGCAGGAAGGCCACTCGGTGTGACAACAGGTACTGAATGAACAAACCACCACTGTGAATCAGCTGGAAAGGCCGGGTTCCAGGAATGGGAACAGTCAGTACGCACTGCCCAGCAGTAATTCCTCCCCCAGCCTGGGGGAGGCAGACCTCTCCCCATTCGGGCACAGGAACCCAGAGGTTAGGTGACTGCCTGATGTCACCAGCAGGAAGTAAACCACAGAGCTCTGGGCACTTATGTAAAAGTCCCCTCTGAAACTTACTCTTCTTAAATCTGTAAGGAACAACATCTGAGCATCACATTCTAGGGTACAACAGAAATATGTGGTTTCCATAAAGGTATTAGCTAGCATACAGGTAAAATAGCCTTTTCCTTAAAGCAACAATAAAATACAACCACCACCACCACCACCACCCGCTGGAAAATGTCAATATTAAGTTCCCACAGCAGTTTTCCAGGTAAATACACTTAAAATTTGAATCTTTGAGTTAGAAGACTGTAGGTCACTACAGAAACTATGGACGGCTCCCAAGGCTCATTGCAAGCAGGGGGCCAGTCATCCCCAGACCAGCACCCTCAGCTCAGCACTCTCCAGATGTGCACCTGCTGACGGTACCAAGACGATCATGGGGACCCTGGCCCTCACGCCAACACCTCCCTCAGGCTGTGACCAAGGCCCGTGAGGCAGACTCAGGGCAGTGGCCTGGCAGCTGGACTGCCCGGCATCGCGCACAAGCCCGGCGGGCTTCTCTCCACACGTGGCCCCTGGGCGCCCCCTGGGATCTGGTCCTCAGCCCATCATGGAAGTCCTTCTTCAGCTCCTCCCATCCCTGGGTTCTCACCTCTGGGCCCCAAGCCCTGCCCAGCCCTCCTCAGCCTACTTTCCCCAACCAGCTGAGCACCCGGAGCCCAGCCTGTGGCCACACACCCCCCCCATCATCAGATGTCCCCTTCTTAGGCCCTGCTTCCTCCCTCCCACCCTTCCGCCAGCTACCTCGGCATCAGGCTCAGACTCCAAAATGCTTGTCTACGTCCTCCTCTCAGTTTGGAGATGCCCACCCTTCAGGTATCTGATACCCTGGGGCTGGCTGCCCCTTACCTCTCCCTACTGCCTGCTGTCACCCTCACCCCTGGAGACCTGGGTCCCCAGCCCCAAAGCTGCTCTCTCTGCCTGGCCTCTGCCCTCTCCCAGAAGCAGAACTCCTTTGTGAGCCCTGGTACTTCCTATATCTCATTCATTCCTTTTGTGCCTAACGCACTGGTTTCATAAACAAATTCATATTAGTAAAAAGAAATGAGTTGATTTAAAGAAAAATAGTATTAACTAGATAACAGTATTCAAGAACAGCAAAAATAGGGAAGAGCTATGCAAATGGAGACCATTTTGAATACTGCTTCGTTTGAAATGGAAACTCTGGTTCATTTTAACGCAAATGTTAATGCACTTCCTCAGACTGTCCAGATGGGCTTAATACCTGCTGGGTTCACCCAGGTAGAGCAGCCTGACTCACGGTCAAATGTGTGTCACAGTTAGAAGTGGGAAACTCTCTGGGGCCCAAAGACCCGTTTCTTACTGCCCTAATTGCTCCTCAAGTGTGGGTCATGGGAAAAGCTCTGAAAGAGGAGCAGAAAGTTTGGGTTTGGGCAGGTACTCTGCATTTACTAGCCACCTTATGCTGGGCAAATCAATTAAACTCTTTCAGCCTTCATCTTCTCATCTATAAATTGGAGCTAATGGTCCTTGCCTACCTCACAGCCTTGTTTTGAAGATCACATCAAATGAGATAATTTATGTGAAAGCACTTTGGTGTCACATAAATGTGAGGTATTATCCTGAATGCTAATGAATGGCTTACAGCTTACAAACACAAATGAATCATTCCTTTTGACTGAACAGGCAGCCAAATAACTTCCCAAATCCAGAGCTTCAGCCAGACAAGCAACCCCAGGAGTGAGTTAACCATCAGAAAGATGCCGAGACTTGGAGGCCTGGCTCCCGTCCTGCCCAGTGCTGGTCAGGCTCTCGGGGGAACAAATGACGGTCGTCAAGAGCAACCAGGCTTGGTGCCAACCACAAGGACTCAGCACCTGGCCTGGAGGTAAGAAGTCTTGGGGCGGTTTCTGCCGGCGACAGTGGGCCCAGTCAGGTACACCTCAAATCCAGAAAGGGCCCCCAGAGCCCACAGGAGCAGGTTTACCCAGCCTAGGGCCTAGAGGCCCACAGGTGCCACATTTTTCAGCGTTGTCTGCTGCCACCTCCTCAGCGAACCCTGGACGATGTCACGCCAGGCACTATGACATCTACATCTCCGTGCTCATGCGCTTCTCTGTCCTCCGAAGCTTACTCTTCTTAAATCTGTACGGAACAACGTCTGAGCGTCACAGTCTGGGGTACAGCAGAAATGTGTGGTTTCCATAAAGGTAGTAGCCAGCGTACAGGTAAAAGAGCCTTTTCCTTAAAGCAACAATAAAATACAACCACCACCACCACCCGCTGGAAAATGTCAATATTAAGTTCCCACGGTAGTTTTCCAGGTAAATACACTTAAAATTTGAGTCGTGGAGTTTGAAGCCGTCAGAGGGCTTCGACTGAAAGGCAAGGTGGCTACAGAAAGGAGAGAGAGTCTCGTGTCAGCTGCAGGGGAGTGGCAATCATGTTACACTGGGGCTCCCGCCTGGCCTGACACTCCCTCACTGGGTGATCTCTGGCAAGTTCCATAACCTCTCTGGACCTCCATCCTCCTGGCTATAAAATGAAAAGAGCAGATGACCACGGAGATCCCTTTTAACCCTGCTGCGACATATTCTTTTCTCCCCTCAAGGTCACGCACAAAACACTTCCCGAGGGCCTTCCCTGATCCTGCCAGATATGATCATGTCTTCCTCTAGATTCCTACGGCATTTTCCGCATACACTTCACTGAGCCTTTCACTCTACCTCCTTGTTTACTGTATTGCGTGAGCTGCCTGCAGGCAGAAGTGTCTAACAGTCCCACATGTACCTTGTCCCTGGTGACACACTCCATTCATTTGTCGATTTGAACTGAACAGTGAACTCTGCTGATCCTCAGCTTTGTTCCACCTGATTCCCCGCCTCCTTCCTACCCTGACCTCTGCCTCAGGCGGGAATCACTGGTGTAGCGTTGGGTGAATCAGCCTGGGTCTGTCAGGACTGGGATGAGTGACAGGGGTGAGGAAGGAGGGCAACCTTGTCATGTGTTGTGGGCCGGGTGTATTTGACTTGAGCGCTTACAGTGAAGGAAGATGGAACAATAATAATAGCAAGAACTAACCTGTGGTAGGTACGCACTCTGTGCCAGGCCCGTGCCAAGTGCTTTACCTGGACTGAGTTTCACAACAACGCCAGCCAGGAGGAACTGCCATCATCCGCATTTTGCAGACGGGGAAGCCAAGGACCACAGAGGTGAAATATTTGCTCAAGGTCACAAATTAGGTAAGTCATAGGACCAGTACCCAGGCAGTCTGACTCCGAAGTCCACTTTCTTAACTGGTCGTAAGTACAAAGGCACATTTATAATTCCCAACATTGCTCAGTGCTCTGTATTATGATTTCCATCCATTCTCAACACACAGCAGATGTAGCAAGCCACAATTCTTGGCCTTACTTGTTAAGATTAGTATTTTCTACACTCTACGTTCTCTAGGAAATTGTCATCTGATTTGAAAATGTCAACTTCTAGAATTATCAACTTTAACTTCTGCCTTTCAAGATGGGCCACCGGAGCAAGAGAGGAGGAAGCTGGAAACAGATGAGATGGGCCGACCCTGCAGGGACCGCTGTCTTCACGTTTGATCCCTAGCACCAGGCTCTGTGAAGGGCACGCGGTAGGCACTTACTAAAAGTTTGTGGGATCAAATGGTGTTTGTAGGAAATGTTTCTACTCTCCTCTACACACACAGAGGGGAAAAGAAGCCAAAAAGAAGCAGGGAGAACACTATAAAGTTTGATTTAATAAGGTGTTCGTGTGCCTGCTCTGGGCAAGGCAGTGGGCACGCAGCATGCTGCTTTCAAGAGCCAGGGCGTGGGCTCCCAGCAGAGAGACGGGCCATCTCCTACCTACTCAGTGGGAGTGTACGTCGGTACCAACTTTCTGAAAGACAATTTTGAAAAAGCCTTTAAGTTTATTTACATCGGGGCTAGTAATTTCACTTTGTCACAAAGTATTACTGCCTAAGAAAGAACTAAGAAAATAATAACGCATACTCATTGAATCATTCAACAAGGACTTACTGAGCACCTATCAAGGGTTAGGGAGTATTCTGGGTGCTAGAGACAGGCAGTAAACAAAAGAGAAGTCCCTTCCTCCTCGGACTTTTTTACATTCTAATGGGAAAGACCAATGGTAAGCAAATGGGTATGTAATGTAATGTAAATGAGATGTGCTACTTAAAAATACATAGCCGCTAAGCGTGTGACAGCTAATTTAAACAGGTGGTCAGGGAAAGCCTCTCAGAAAAGGTAACATTCAAATGAATGAATGAATAAGGTGTGGCAGTGAGATATTCAACTGCCAGGAGGAAAATGTTCTAAGCGGAAGGTTTAGCGAATGTAAAGGCCCTGAAGCAAGGACGTGTTAGATGAGTTTGAAAAAAATGTCACTGGAGGTCCATTTCAAACTCATTAGGACAGTTATTATCCAAAATAAGGGAAAATAACAAGTGTTGGGGAGGCTGTGGAGAAATTGGATCCCTCACGCCCTGCTGGTGGGAATGTGCACTGCGCAGCTGCTGTGGAAGCCAATATGGCGGTTCCTGAAACCATGAGACCTGGCGCTGCCCTAGGACCCAACCAACCATCCCATCTCTGGTCAAAGCCCCAAAGAACTGAAAGCAGGATATTTACACACCACGTTCACAGCAGCATTATTCACAATAGCCAAAAGATGGAAACAACCCAAGTGTCCATCAAAAGATGAATGGGTAAACAAAATGTGTTTTATCCGTACAATGGAATATTATTCAGCCGTAAAATGGAAGGAAATTCTGACACATGCTATTACACGGGCGAATCTTAAAAATATTACCTTAAGTGAAATAAGCCAATCACAAAAGTACGAATATTATAAGATATTTGTATGTTCGTTTATATGAGGTACATAGAATAGTTAAGTTCATAGAGAAAAAAAGTAGAAAAGTATTTACCGGGGTCCGAGGTGAGAAGGGAATGGAAATGAATGATTAGGAGTATGGAATTTCAGTTTGGGATGATGGGAAAGTTCTGGAGATGGATAGTGGTGATGGTTGCACAACAATGTAAATGTACTTAATACACTCAAAAAAGGGTTAAAGTGGTAAATGTTACTTTTTACCACAATTTTTTCCAAAAATCACAGGACGATGTGCTGGAGCAGTGAGCAAAGAGAGAACGGTAGGGAATGTGCAGCAAAGGCAATGAGGGCCCCAGGGGCCAAGGAAGGCGTTCGGGTTCCATTGTGAGAATGATGAGAAGCCAATGGGGAGTTAGGAGCAGAGGTGACACAATCGGATTTACATTCTAAAGACTCACTCTGGCTGCTGTGTGAGGAGGTTCAAGGGGCAAGAAGAGAACTAGGAAAAGGGCCAGAAGGCCACTGCAGTCACCCAGGTAACTCCTGAGGTTATTTCATCTTTTGAGGATTCGCAAATGGCCCGAATCCACGAACTACTCTTCATGTTGGCCCTGCGGCCCTGCCCATCCTGCGTGTACGTGCGAGTGTGTGTGTGTGTGTGTGTGTGTGTGTGTGTATACAGAAATGTGCACATGAGCACCGAGAATCTGGGGCTCACTGCTTCAGGTTCTAGCAGGGGACTGGTTCCCACAGCATGCTCCTCTCGCCAGGAGCACTGCCATACCACGCCCAGGCCCTCTACTCAAGGCTCTCCTGTAAGAAAAGGACACCTTGCCCTGCCTATCTCTAGGGCTGCGTAGGGAACAAAAATGTCTACCTTTGGGAATTGCTCTCACAATTCCCATGAATGTGGTGTTTAGCCCACTTTTGGGCCTTGGGTTTGTTGTGATGAGAGAAAAATGTTTCCAGAAGGGCTACTAGCTCCACGTATACAAAGATGGAGTTGGACTTGTCCCTAACTCTAGCAGAGGTAGGCAAACTTTTTCTGTAAAAGGCCAGATAATAAAAACTTTAGGGGGCTACACATGGTCTTTGTCATATATTCTTCTCTATTTTTGTTTTATTGTGGTAAAATATATATAACATAAAATATACATAAAATTTACTGTTACCATTTTTAAGTGTACAGTTCTGTGACATTAAGCACATTCACGTCATTGTGCAACCATCACCACCATCTGTTTCCAGAACTTTTTTTCCATTCCCCAACTGAAATTCGACACCAATTAAACACTAACTCCTCATTCCATTGCCACTCCAGTCCCTGGTAACCACCATTCTACCTTCTGTCTCTATGAAGCTGACTGTCCTAGGAACCTCATAGAAGAGGAATCATACAGTATTTGTCCTTTTGTGACTGGCTTATTTCATTTAGCATCATGTCTTCAAATTTCATCCATGCTGTAGCACGTGTCAGAATTTCCTTCAGTTTTAAAGCTGAATAATATTCCATTGTATGTATTTCCCACATTTGGTTTACCATTCATCTGCTGGTGGCCACTTGGGCTGCTCTCACCTTTTGTCTATTGTGAATAATGCTGCTATGAACATGTACAAATATCTGCTCAACTCCACGCTTTCATTTCTTTTGGGTATACACCCAGAAGTGAAAGTATTGAATCACAGGGTAAATCTTTGTTTCATGTTTTGAGGAATCACCATGCTGTTTTTCCACAGTAGCTGCACCACCAGTTACATACAAGGATTCCAATTTCTCCACATCCTCACCAACACTTGTTATTTTCTGTTTGTTTGTTTTTGTTTTTATAATAGCCATCTGAATGAGTGTGAAGTGGCATCTCGTTATAGTTTTGATTTGCATTTACCTAATGACGAGTGGTATTAAACATCTTTTCATGTACTTAGTGGCCATTTGTATAACTTTTTTGGAGAAATGGCTTTTCAATTCCTTTCCCCATTTTTTAATTGAGTTGTTTGGTGTTTTTGTTGTTGTTGAGTTGCATTTTTGATAATCTTTAAACATGTAAAAACCATTCTTAGCTCATGGGCCATTAAAAAAACAGGTCACAAAGATAAAACACAGAACAAAACAAAAAACAAACAAACAAAAAACAGGTCTTGGGCCACTGACTGCCCCCACATCTCCTGATTCTCAAGTACAGTTGTTGCAATGGCTTCTTTGACCACTACTTCATTCATTCAACAAATATTTATTGAGAGCGAGCCTACTCTGTGCCAGTCACCAGGCAAAGGGCTGCTACGGATGTGAATGGACCTGATCTGGTCCTGAGAGCTGAGTACAGGGGAGCGTAAGGCATGAGACAAACAATCATACAAATGAATATATAACTGCAAACTGAAATAAGGGCTGGAACCAGGCTAACAGAAAGAGGAAGAACTCTCCTTGCAGAGGGAAAAGCATGTATGAAGGGGTAAGAAATTCTATTGAGGGGCAGCCGGATGGCTCAGTTCGTTAGAGCGCGAGCTCTGAACAATAGAGTGGCCGGTTCGATTCCCACTTGGGCCAGTGAGCTGCGCCCTCCACAACTAGATTGAAGACAATGCTGCGCTTCCAGAAGGGTGGCCAGACGGCTCAGCTGGTCAGAGAGTGAGCTCTCAACAACAAGGTTGCCGGTTCAATTCCCACATGGGATGGTGGGCTGCACGCCCTGCAACTGAAGATTGAAAACAGCAACTGGACTTGGAGCTGCGCTGCGCCCTCCACAACTAGATTGAAGGACAACAACTTGGAGCTGATGGGCCCTGGAGCAACATACTGTCCTCCAATATTCCCAATAAAATGTATTTAAAAAAAAAAAGAAAGAAAGAAAAAAGGAGAAATTCTATTGAATATTTTATTAAAAATGCAATACAGTTTTAAGGGAGTACCAAGATCATTCCATTTTTTGTGAGAATAAATTGGAGTGGCACAACAGATCGGAACAGACTAGAAGGGAGACAAGTTGACAGGCTATTCTAACGGTTCAGATGGATGTTGATGGGGCTTGGGCAGAGTGGTGGTAGTAGAAATGGAGATAAGTGAACAGATTTGAGAATTATTTGCAAGGTTGACTCATTAGGACCTGGTGACGGACTAAATGACAGGAGTGAGAGGAGAGGGAGGTGTCAAGAATGATTCCAGTGTGGGTGGCTGTTGAGCTCAGTTGGTTAGAGTGCGAGCTCTGAACAACAGAGTTGTTGATTCGATTCCTATGTGGGCCAGTGAGCTGCGCCCTCCACAACTAGATTGAAGGACAACGACTTGGAGCTGATGGGCCCTGGAGAAACATACTGTCCTCCAATATTCCCCAATAAAATGTATTAAAAAAAAAGAAGAAAGGGGCCGGCCCGGTGGCGCAGGCGGTTAGAGCTCCGTGCTCCTAACTCCGAAGGCTGCGGGTTCGATTCCCACATGGGCCAGTGGGCTCTCAACGAAAAACAAAAAAATAAAAAAAAATAAAAAAAAAAAAAATTAAAAAAAAAAAAAAGAAGAAAGAATGACTCCAGTTTCCTTGCTCAAGTGGATGGATGGTGGTACTATTTACTGAGATGGAGAAGTCCAAGGAAGAGGCAGGTTTGGAGAGAGAAGTTCAAGAGTTCATTTTGGGATGTAGTAAGATTTAGACCCCTAGAAACATCCAAATAGAGAGGTCAAATAGGCAGATAGATATGTAGATTTGGGATGCAAAAAAGGATTCAGATTTGGTCTGAAAAGAAGTTAAATTTGGTGTTGGTGCTCATCACTACAACTGAACTGTACGGGGCTGCAAAGGGCCAGAGTGGAACAGTGGAAGGAGCACCGACCTGGGCTGGATATCAGGGGATCTGGGTTCTAGTCCCAATTTTGTCACTAACCATCCTCTCTGAGATTCAGTTTCACCATCAGTAACACAGGAGGCTGGCCTAGATCGGGGCTTCTTTAGTCTTTTTTGGAATAAGAATGACCATCTCTCCTCAAAAATTAACAGACAAAAATCATTACACATGTTTATTTAGTCCTTGGTGCCTTTTTGTGGACCCTGAATCAGGAACTCCTAGACTATATGACCAGACAACCAAAGTTGAGGAAGCCTTCCTTGAATACACTTTAAAATCTGTTGGTCCTCCCGGTCCCCCTACAGAATATGACAGGCATTGAACCTAGGAGAGGGGACACCAGCGCCTAGGTCTCCAGGGTCCTCTACCGAAAATTATCCATTACCATAAGTTAGCCACGATATCCAAAGGCCCCAACCTACTTCTCAAGGTTTTTCAAAATCTTCTTTTACCCTTTCTTCTTGGCCTATGCTCCAAACTGGATTACACACATTCTCCCCTTTCTTGGAATACCCTTCCTCCGTATCGCCACACAACCAAACTCTGCCTGTTCTTCAAGGCTTCAAATGCCTTCTCTGCTTCCCTCACCGCTTCTCCCAAACTAGAAGCAACTTCAGCCTCCTCTGAATACCCACAGCACTTTGTCTGTATCCTTCTGGAGGAACTTACCACGTTCTCCCTCATGTTACAGTATTGCCTCCCCCACTAAAAGGTAGGAGTAGCACCTGTTACCCTTTATAAAGGGACTTCTCACATATCCCTTATCTCATCTGAGTGAAAATCGGACCCCAACCACACTGGCCTGCTTAGACCTTGGTCTCTTGCCTAGACAAGAGCCCCACCTGACCCCCTAGTGGCAGTTCCTCAACCTACCCCCCTACTCGTGTCCATTCTGCACACTGATGTTGAATATTTACTTTAAAATCTGATTATGGCACTTCTCTGATTAATATATACATCAACGGCTCCCAACTGCCTTCCTCAGGAGTTCTCAACTTCAATTCAGGGTTCCAACACACTGGCTAGATCAGGTGTGAAATGTCCAAAGTAATTTCTCACTATTAAGTACAAGTTAAACAATTAAAAAATATAAAGCACTTAGAATAGTGCCCAGCACATAGTAAGCATTATATAGGTTTTAGACATTATTAATACTGAAATGTTGAGACTTATGAAACAGGTGTAGCAGATGTTTTTGGTGCTCTGTCCACATCCCCATGGCCCTCTTCTGATTTTACCTGCAGCTGCAGGGACAGTTCTGTACAGGCTTACAGCATCTCTCCTCAAGGGCCCTATGGGTCTCCCTGCTTTTCTGTCCCAGAGCTTCCTCTTCTTACAAGCTCACTCAGTCCACAAGGAGGGCAGCACGGAAATACAGGGGCATTGGTAGGCATTAACTTTCATCTGATGAATTAGCTGCCTCCCCTTCCTACACCGCTACAACTCCAACCATGCTCCAGGGGAAGGTAACAGACGTCTTTATCACAGCTTGGTCAGTGTTCCACTCGCTGGCACTCTTATCAATACCTTCCTGTGGCGTTTCAGGCCATCTGCTTTGCCCTTCTGGTCCTCCTGCTTTTGGCCACTAGCACATGTTGAGAAGGCAACTCCTGAGCATCTGCTACTTTAAGAGTCAATGGGCCGGGGTGGAAAAGAAAACAGAGACGGTAGAGTCATAGGTCCCAATGCCAAGGAGAGGGCGAAAAGAGAGGGGAGGGGCCTTGAGACCTGGCCTTTCCTTTGCCCTAGGCTCTAAGTGGAGTTAAATCAGCCTTCGGGAGAGACTGAATGAAACGCTTTCAGCCACAGTCAAGACCGAAACGGAATTAAAGGCTGACCTGCGCGGGCGCAGGGAGGAGGCTGGGTTCCCTCCCAGGCTCACCGCGCGGCCGCAGGGAGAGTAGAGCACCCCGCACGAAAGCCTCCCTGCTGGGACCCCCCCCCCCCTTCCTTGTGAGGCCCTCAGAGCCTGGAACGGTCAGGCAGCCCACCTCGGAGGCCGTCAGGCCGCTCGTCGCTCCCCGCCCGGAGCCCGGCCGAACCTGGAAAGCGGATGCCAGCCGCGGGCTAGGCGCCAAGACAGGAAGGGCCACCAGACCTCTCGGATCGGCTCTCCTCGCCACGGTTCTTACCTCTTTGTCCGCTGCCTTCTCCTCAATACCTAGCAGCGCGTACAGGTCCATCTGTAAGAGCTCCTCGGTCACCGCCATGGTTCCAACCCTGACTGGATTGTACTACAACTCCCAAGAGCCTCAGCGTCCGCGGGGATTCTCGGGGACTGTCAGCCCTGAGCCGGCTGATGGCGCTTAGCCCCCTGGGAAATGTCGTGTTCTGGGTCAAGCTTGACTGCCTCTGAGTGAAGCTGGCCGTGGTGAATAAACTACGACTCCCAGCAGCCCCCGCGCCCGCGGCTATCGGTCTGAGATTGGGGTGGCAGGTCGCGATTCCCCAGCGGGAGACTAGCTAACCCGCGCAAGTGGGCGTGGGGGACAGGGACAGAGGTGGGTGAAGGTAGAAAGGGCCGTGGACCTGGAGGGCGTGATCTCAACTCGGTGGACCCTTCTTCGGCACACCGGGAACCAGGATGGAGAGTAGGTGCTACGGCTGCGCTGTCAAGTTCACCCTCTTCAAGAAGGAGGCGAGTCTTCTCTCTCCGCGGGCTAGAGGGCCAGGGAGGACGCGGAGTGGAGGGAAGGAAAAACATGGGACTTGCAGCCCGTAGACTTGGTTTTATGGCCCCTTTGCAGTTGTGTGGTTTTGACAAAGTCACTGAGCCTCGGTTTCCATTTCTGTAAAATGGGTCTAGCACTCCCTTGCTTACGAGGTTGGTGTGTAGGTCTAGTGAAGTGCTGGAAGTGAAAGTTCCCTATAAACTGTAAAGCGCGCTCCTGGCATTTTTGGAAAGCTAGACTTTTCTGTCTGCCACGTGTAGGGTCTGGCTGTTTTCCTTCCATCGCAGCCGGGTCTTAGTACTCTGTGACCACTCTCCATTACACCATGCCCGTTACTCTTCCTGCTCTGAAACCGGCACCATCACGCAGCCTGCCCTTCCAGGTTTCTTGAGTTAGATTTCTGCCCTTCCTCCTGCCCACAGAGCACCATGGCAAAGTCTCTCGTGCCCTCAGCACAGACCCATCAAGTTCCCCTGTAAACTGCAGGCTTCCTCTGCCTCAGCTGTGACCAGGAGATAGGAACCAGACAGGATGAATGGAGAGCAGGTAGGGAGGCAGATCCGTGTAGCACTTAGAAACCTGGGTTTGGGAGTCAGGGTGGTCAGGGTTCAAATTTGAGCTCTGATGTCGTATTCGCGGGGAGACCCTTGTTTGGGCAAGTCATGTAACCTCTCTGACCCCACCTAAAATAGGAATAATAATTGTGGTCATCAGGATTAAGTAAGATAATGTGTAGAAATCGTGAGGATTAAATCAGATGATGAATGTTAACTACTGAGCTTAGTACCTGGCACACAATAAGTGCTTAATAAATGGAGGCTATTGTTATCTCATCCTGACAAGCCTCCTTCCATCTCTGCTAGAGCAGAGAAGGCATGGGCTCTGCACTCACTCTGATGCTCGTTTGTTGCAGTGTCAATGGACCTGGAGTGGCTTTGCCTGTTTGTCTTCTACACCCCAGTGTCTGGGAAGTGGAGACAGGGTAGAAAGCATGGGAATTTTGCATGAAGCTTTACTTGATTGGAATACAAGAGTGGAGAATGGGGAATTGCTTTACCCTCTACCCATTTCTCCCTAGGCCTTAGGCCCCACTCCCCATCCTCCTCCCAGCAGCTGGTCACAACTTCACTGCCTTCTCTCTGTGTGTGCTCTGAGACTCCCAGGGAGGAACCTGCAGGGTCAGCTGAGAGGTGGGTAACCCTGCTTCATGTTTCTTGTAGAATGGCTGTAAGAACTGTGGCCGGGCCTTCTGTTCCAGCTGCCTTAGCTTCAGTGCAGCAGTGCCCCGGGCTGGAAACACCCAACAGAAAGTCTGCAAGCGGTGCTATGAGGTTCTGACCAGGTGAGAGGCTGACATGGGTGAGGATTCAGCCAAGCATGGCAGCAGGCCGCTGGCCAGCACTTGCAGCCTTGTGCTGTGTCCAGAGGTCAGCCCAGGAAGTGTTTGTGGTGAGGGGCACTGACTGGCTGATGGCAGGGCTTCTGACGTCAGATTTCTTCTCCATAGAGGATCTTCTCCTGCTCATGCCTCCAAATGGTCACCACCTCAGAACTATAAGAAGTAAGTACTGAAGAGACGATGAAGCCCCAGGGTAGGACTCTCTTCTCAGCCTCTAGATCAGTTGAGCACAGAGTCAGGAAAATATCCACCTCTCAGGCTCCTGACTGCCCTCTTGGGCTCAGAGAACAGCTCATCAGCCCTCTACCAAGGTTCTTGGTAGACCTTGCCCTCTCAGTTGGCCTCTGGGTTGAGTTGCAGGGTGACATGAGCAAGAGCCACAGAAGATTGTCCATTGGAGGCCACCCTAGATGCCTAGAAATTATTTGAATGGGAAACAGTGAGTAGGTGCCTTTGCCCCTCCTTTCTGCTTTCTTCAAGAGCCTCTCTCTCATATTCTGCTAGGCGTATGGCAGCCTTGGAAGCCAAACAGAAGCCCTGCACTCCACAGAGCCAGGGACTGAGCCACCAAGACCAAGTCATCGCTGAGCGCCTAGCACGGCTCCGCCAGGAGAACAAGCCCAGTGAGTGGGGTCAGGCTGGTTGTCCTAAAGGATACCATCTGGGGCTTCTGGGACTGGGATTCCTCTGGATCTTACAAGGTTTTTCATACCAATTGCAGAGTCGGTGCCATCACAGGCAGAAATAGAAGCCAGGCTAGCCGCTCTAAGGGATGAACCCCAAGGTCCCATCCCTTCCACCCAGGAGATGGAGGCACGGCTTGCCGCTCTGCAGGGCAGAGGTCCGCCGTCCTCGACCCCCCAGCCGGTGAGTGCTATGTCTTGAGAAGGAGCGAGGACCAGCAGAAGCCCAGATACATGTATGCTTATGTACTCTGTAGGAGTTGGCAAGCCTCCAACCCCCCAGCTCCTGATCCTCTGGCCTGCTGCCAGGCCAGGGAACCTGGGACACGTAGCAGGATTGGATGGGACAGGAAAGAGTGGCTCATCAGTCCTGTTGGGGACTGTCAGATCAGCTTGACTGTGTGGGCCCTGGATGAGTCCCCCTTTCCCTGAGCATCCACCCCTGACCTAGACTGCTCTGGACCTTATGGTGTGGTTCCCCCTAGCCTGCTCCCCACTCCCCACTGAGTATCCCTCCTCTAAGCAGGCGTATCAGACACCAGACACCAGGACCCAGGCCCAGCAAGCGCAGGATCTGCTGACACAGCTGACAGCGGAAGTGGCTATTGACGAGAGCCAGGAACAAAGAGGCCCAGGTAACTTCTCTCCCTGGGCTCCCAGGAACCTGCCCTCCTCTTTCCCCAGGTGGGAAAGGTTCTGCTGCCTACCCTTTAGGAGGTGAATATAAATCAGAGATCAACATTATAAGAGCTACCATTTATTGAGTGTTTACTTCAACAGGAGCCCATGTAAACCTAGTGGATAAGCTTGTAGGCTTTAGAATCAATCCATGATTGTCTGTTCTACCACTAACTATCTGTGTCACCCTGGGAAAGTCACTTTCCTCATCTGTAAAATGGAGGTATGTGTGGTAAAACCTACCATGTGGTGAAGTTGTGAGGAGTAAATGAGGTAATCCAATAAGGTCTTAGGACCATGCCTAGCTCATAGTAAGTGCTCAGTGAATGTTTTTTGCAATGATGATAAGGAGGAGAGAGAGACTATTTAAATTCAATTAAAATTAAATAAAATTTAAAATTCAGTTTCTCATGGGTACAGCCACATTTCAAGTGTTCAATCGCCACATATGGCTCATGGCTACCATCTTGGACAGCACAAACATAAATCATAATACGGAATGTTTCTCTGTCATCATAAAAAATTCTAGGGCCGGCCCGGTGGCTCAGGCGGTTGGAGCTCCATGCTCCTAACTCCAAAGGCTGCCGGTTTGATTCCCACATGGGCCAGTGGGCTCTCAACAAAAAAAGACAAAAAAAAAAAAATTCTATTGGACTTTGCTATTCAAAGGCTTCAGAGCGGTGGTTCTCAACTGAGGATGATTTCACCTCCAGCGCCCACTTGGCAGTGTCTGGAGACTTTTTGTACCACTGGCATCTAGAGAACAGAGTCTAGGGATGCTGATGCTGCTAAACGTCATACAATGCACAGGACTACCCCACAACAAAGCATTATCTGCCCAAAATGTCAGTAGAACCAACATTGAGAAACCCTGCTGTAGAGACACAATCTCATTGAATATCCTCAGTGATTTTATGAGGTCCATAGGCACTATTATAATCCGTATTTTATAAATGAGGAAACTGAGGCCTGGTGAGCTTAAGGAACTTGATCAAAGTCACATAGCTATTAAGCAGCAGAGCTAGGACTTGAACCCAAAGCTGTCTGATTTTAAACCTCTTGCTCTGAGCAAAAGGAGACATGTCAAAGCCACACCCACTCTGGTAACATTCTCCCAGCCTAGTAACACTTAAGACCTCAGCTTCGGTCATGTCCTCTCTGAGCTGCTCCCTTGAAATGCTAATTCCAGCCTGTAAGGCAGAAACGCTGGCTGAAGCTTGGCCTCCCCAAATCCTGATCCTTTTGGGCAGCGATTTTCAAACCATGGGACGCCCACCCTAAGGGCAGCATGTTAAAATATTGGGTGGGGATGGATATGGTGGAAAAACACATGTCTAAGATTACTAGTTTTTAACATTTAGAAAAATGGAGGAAATACTCATTTGTAATATAAATCACAGGAGCTAGTGTTGAACAAAAAGCTGATGATCTATGGGTTTTTTTTTTTTAAAGTTCAGAAATGAGCTCAGTGGCTTCTGATGAGAGATCTTGGAATGTCTCTGCCTCCCTGACTGCCTCTCTCCTTCCAGCTGTCTCTATCCAGAATGACCTGAACCAGGCTGGCCCAGGGGGCCAGAGTGCTAATTCCAAAGGGCAAACCACCTCATCCCTGGAAGAGGAGAGCAGGCTGCTGGCTGAGGTAGCAGTCAAGCTACAAGAGGAGAACACGAGACAGGAGAAAATCCTGGCCCTCACCAAGCGCCTGGCCATTTTGCGGGGACAGGACCCCGACAGAGGTAGAGGCTAGGGAGCAGCTACTCACTCATGTCCATTGGGCAGCCACCCTCCTACCCCCAGGCCAACCTCTGCAAAATGGCTGCACTCCCTGCCAGGCTGAGTCAGGTGCCAGGGGTTCCTGTGCCCGGGGGTCTGTGGAGCTCTGCCCAGATGCATGAGGAAGTACTGGGGTAAAGCAGTGGATGAGGAATAACTGGCAGCCATCAGGGGCAGGGGACCCACAGGCCCTGCAAGTGTAGAGCCTTCTGTTCCTGCCCCCAGCTCTGAAGGGGGGTGGGGCATGGTCTGATCAGAGTGGCTGCAGAGGCTGCTCAGTTCTAGAATAAGTACCAAACCAGCTCCTGGGGGCAAGAGTACAGCCACTCAGGTGCACTCTCTCAACCTCTCTCCTTTTCCCCTGCTCCTACCTCTCCGTCTTCAAGTGACCCTCCAAGACTGTAACGTCCCAGACAGTGATGACGATGAGGAGACAGCCGTCCAAAGAGTCTTGCAGCAGGTGGGCCTGCCTTACCCTCCTGCTCACCCCTTGTCCTGCCCCACCCGCCATCTGGCCCCCTTCACTCTGCCTCCACTCGGACTGGATGGCCAGTCACCCTGCGGCTGCTGTTCTAGCTGGGGCCCCACTGTCCCTGTGACTCAGACCTGCCCCCTGGCCTCTTGAGATAGGGTGTCAGTCATCACAGGCCACAGATAAAGGAAGGTGGGTTGAGAAGCTAAGGCCACGGAGCCTTCGGTGGAGGAGGGGCAGCGTTGGGCCCTGAGCAGGGCACTGTACCTCTTCACCCTGCCCACAGCTCACCGAAGAAGCTGCCCTGGATGAGGCCAGTGGCTTTACCATCCCTGTGGCGCCAACTCTCCAACCCCAGGCCCAATCCTGCAGGGCAGAATCTGAGGTGAGAAAAGCCCAGACACCCCTCGGCCACACCACAGCCTCCCTCCCTGCCTGGCCACAACTGCAGGGTCTGCTCCTGCCCTCCCACTCATACCCCACCTTACTTCCCCCATTCCTCTCTGATCCCCGAAGGCCCAGGCCCTGGCCCCCAGGCCTGAGGCTGAGGAGGAACTCCCCTGGTGCTGCATCTGCAATGAGGACGCCACCCTGCGCTGTGCTGGCTGTGATGGAGACCTCTACTGTGTCCGCTGCTTCCGGTGGGTGCAGGTAGCATGTTCTGCGCAGGTAGAGAGTTCAGGGGCTACTTGTGATCCCTGACCTGTATCTCTGTTCCACAGGGAAGGCCATGATGCTTTTGAACTTAAAGAGCACCAGACATCTGCTTACCACCCCCAACATGCAGGCCGAGAGTACTAAGGAACCCTGGTCCTCCTGAGAAGATAGCCCTACAGGCAGTCGCACAGGTTGGGGTGCCCACCTCAGAGCCCAGCCTCGGCATCTGATGGAAGAGCATATCAGGCTAGACTACTCAGGGGCACACCTTTTCCTGGCATCGGTGTCCCTGGAAGGAGGAAAGATTCTCCATTGGAGCTGATGACTGGATGAGCCAGATGGAAGGCGGAAGTTGGGAACCCTCCACCAAAGAAACCTGGACTGGGATCAAAAGGCATGATGAGGAAAGATCATACTGAATCTAAGGATGAGCCTTGGAACCTGCTCCAGAGCCCAGGGCCCTCTCCCAGCACTTGGTGTATCAAATAAAGTATGTTGATTCCGTTGGCCCAGCGTCTTTTATCTCAAGAACCCTATAGGCCCTGAGCCTGGGCCCTTGGAGAGGTGGCAAGAACAGAGCAGGCTCTAAGTCCAGTCCTACAGAGTGAGGGAAAGGACTGAGCCTTCCTGCAACTTCTCCAGGCAGGAATGGTCCCACCCATCCTGGTGGCCTCTAGCATGAATATTCATTCAACTGAACTCAACTGTGCGTCCTGCCCTGGGCAGCCCAGCTTAGCCCCCAGGCCCCACCATTTGGATTCTCAGCCTCTGCAGTACTCACACACCTCTTGCACAAACTGGATGCCTACCTTGCTTCCTGCCTTACTCCCAGGGCTCTTGTCCCAACCTGCCTGCCATTCTGACTCAGTGTTTGTTTCCAGCAACTCCCTCCTGATCCAACCCTGACCTCTCGGCATGTGCCCTTTACATCCCTCTGCTTTTTCTCTTCCTCTGGCTGGAGGCAGCTCAAGAAACAGTCCTCAGCCTGAGGCCTCCTTTATCATTTAGAGGGGGAGAAGGGTTTAGCCTTCCTTGATGCTCCAGACCCTACTAGCTTTCTCCTGTTCCCTCTCTAGGATTCAGAACTAGTCTGTGCCACCTGGGCTCCCATCCTTGGTGATGCAGGGTGCTTCATGTCTTAGCCTCTAGGCCTTGCTAGATTGTCATCTCTCTGAAGCAGAACCGTGACTTTCATTCTTAAGGCCGATTTGGATGGAGGAAGGGAGGGATGGATGCATGAGGTGTGTGGACAGTGGAATGACTCAGGATGCTGGCCTTCTGCTATATCACGTCACCCTCTCCCTCCCCCATCCCTCAGCACAGATATGCTCCACACTCCAGCTGGGGCTCCTAAAGGTTTTATCCACTTGGCTGCCAGTCGTGGCTTCCAGAAAGCCCAGCTGACAGGAGCTAGCTGTGACTACATACACTAGGGGTGTCCAAATGTCCCTCATCTTCCATATTCCTTGTGTGTCCCAAGGAGCTGTTTCCCTCTCAGCCCAGGATCCAGAGGTTCACAGCAGGCCTGGCAGTGCTGAGGCTGCTGAAGGTCTATTTCTGAGGCCGACTGAGCCTCCGGAGTTTCTTGAGTTGATTGAGTAGCTCAGAGATAAAAGGCTGAGAGAGAAACGGGTGAGATTAAATCATGGGGATATGCCGACCCACCACACTGCCTTCTCTAATCTTCCTCCCACCCCATATTCCCAGAGCCAGGGAAGAGGAGAAAGATCCAGGGCCAAGGTTTCCATTCATTAGCTGCGTCCCCACTGGGTCTCCTCTTACCCACAGATCAGCAGGGCATCCTTACCTCTGTGGGGCGGGTGCAGTCTCGGAGAATAGCCTGAGCAGAAGAGAGCAGACAGTGGGTGCCCGAGACACAGCATTTTCCCACAGCCCCAAATCAATCTTTCAGAAATTCTTCCCTCTGATTTGGTTCTCCCCACTCTAACCAAGGAGGCAGAGTCTGGGTTCCTGGGATTCCCTTGGTCCAAGCCCCGTTTCCAGCCCCCAGCCCCTGAGCCCAGGGCCCAGCGCCCCATTCTACCTCCAACTGAGTCTTCTGCTCTTCTGTGGGCAGTTCCATGAGAGCCTCCAGGTCAATCTCAGGCTCAGAAGGAGTTGGTTGATCCTGTTTGGGAATCACATGGGGCTCAGAGGGGCCTGGCCAGGTGGTGCTGGAGTGAAAGTTACTGTCAGGAGCTCACCCATTTCCCACTTTAGTTACTGAACACCTATGTTCTACCTGAAACAGCGCTAGGGTTCTTTAAAAAGAATGTCTGTTTAATTCAAAAGTTATATACATTGTTATATACACTGAAAAGTGGTGCAGCTCCTTTGGAAAGCTGTTTGGCAGTTCCTTAAAATGTTAAATATAAGGTTATCATCTGACCCAGCAATTCTACTGTCAGGTGGATTCCCAAGAGAAATGAAAACATATGTCCACACAGAAATTTGCACATGAATGTTTATAGCAGTATTAACCATAATAGCCAAAATGTGAAAACAACCCAAATGCCCGTCAACTGATGAAGGGATAAATAAAATATGATGTAGACGTACAACATTACTTATCAATAAAAAGGAACAAAGCTCTGATTCATGCTACAACACGGATGAGCCTTGAAAACAGTGTTAGTGAAAGAAACTAGTTATGAAAGGCTACCTATTATGCAATTTAATTTGTATGAAATGTCCAGAATAGATACATCTACAGAGACATAAAGTAGATTAGTGATTTCTTAGGGAGTGGTTGTGGTAGGGAACGAGGTATGACTGCTAATGGGTACAGAGTTTCTTTTAGGTGATAAAATGGCCCAAAATTAGATTGTGATGGTTGTACAACCCTGTGAAGATACTTAAAACCACTGAATTGTACACTTTAAAGGGGTGAATTGTGTGGTATGTGAATCATATCTCAATAAAACTATCTTTAAAAGTTATTATAGTCATCAAAAATTTTAAACAATACAGAGTTTATATAATTAAAAATGAAAGAAGTTCGAGGGAATAAGAAGATAAGTTACAGACTGGAAGAAAATATTTGCAAAAGATATACCTGATAATGGACTGTTATCCAAATATATATAAAGAACTCTTAAAACTGAACAATAATAAATGAACAACCCAATTAAAAAATGAGCAAAAGAGCTAAACAGATACCTCACCAAAGAAGATATTCAGATGGCAAATAGCATATGAGAAGATACTCAACATTATATGTCATTAGGGAACTGCAAATTAAAGCAACAATGAGCTACCTCTACACACCTATTAAACCGGTAAAAAATCCAAAACACTCTCAACACTAAATGCTGGGGAGGATGCAGAGCAACGGGAACTTTCATTCATTGCTGGTGGGAATGCAAAGTCGTACAGCCACTTTAGAAGACAGTTTATCAGTTTCTTACAAAACTAAACTCACTCTTTCCATACAATCCAGCTATTGTGTTTCTTGGTATTTACCCAAATGAATTGAAAACGTCCACACACAAAAACCCACACACAAATGTTTATAGCAGCTTTATTTCTAATTGCCCAAACTTGGATACAACCAAGATGTCCTTCAGGAGATAAATGGATAATAAACCATGGTACCTCCAGACAATGGAATATTATTCAGCGCTAAAACACAATGAGCTATCAAGCCATGAAAAGACATGGAGGAAACTTAAATGCATATTACTAAGTGAAAAAAGTCAATCTGAAAAGGCTACATGCTGTATCATTACAACTATATGAGATTCTGGAAAAGGCAAAAAGATCAGTGGTTAGGGTGTCGGGCGGGAGGAATAGGTGGAGCACAGAGGATTTTTAGGGCAGTGAAACTCTCTGTATGAAATTATAGTGGTGGATACATGTCAATGTACATTCATCAAAACCCATAGAATGTGTAACACCAAGAATGAATCCTAATATACAATATGGACTTTGGGTGATTATGATGTTTGGATATAAGTTCACCAACTGTAGCTAATGCACTGCTCTAGTGGGGAACGCTGCTAGTTGGGGATACTACTCCTGTATGGGGACAGCAGGGATATGGGAACTCTCCATACTTTCTGCTCACTTCTACAGGGAACCTAAAACTGCTCTAAAGATAAAAGTCTATTTAAAAAATGATGGGAACTCCAGGGCCAAGATTTAATCAGCTTAATAATTTTTTTATGGCTTTATCAAGGACTTTCTTCAGTAAAAGGTGTATGGTGGTGGAGAACGTGATTACTAATCCACGGCGGTGTCACTTTCTTGATTCAGTGCAAATGTCAACATAGTGAAAAAGGCAAATAACATCTTAGTATTATTATGGAAATAATCAGGGACCCCTGAAAGGATCTTGGGGACCCCTGGAGTCACCAGAACACACTTCAAGATGGATGGATAAGAACTGCTGCCTTATCCATTTTTCTATTGATTTGTTCATTTTTTTCTTACCGATTTAAAGTCTTTTCAAAAAAAGAAACTTTCAGATTAGCCCTAGCATTCCACAAATGAGAGGAATATCATTTGTGTTTGGGGGAGTGGGTGGGGAAATAGGCGTATGTGTCTGTATAGTTGAATCTAATGGCCTTTTCCAGTTTAGGTTTTGCTTCCTTTTTTTAATGCTTAGCAAGATCTTTCCATACTGACTTGGATAAATATTTGATATTCGCCTTCACATTTTTCTACAGGTTTGATAACTTTACCTTTTCGACTTTATTATTTCATCCTTTGGAATTTCTTCAACAAATATGTATCAAATGACTACTATTAATTCAGCATTGTGAACTTGGGAACTTCAGTGAACAAAAGAAAGATACTGCCCTCGAAGAGCCTACATGTTAAGGGCAGTTGGAGAGACATAATAAAAACAGATGTACTGAGTAACTAAGTTGTATAATTTGTTTAAAGGTAAGTGCTATTGGGGGAAGTGTTCCATATCTTGATTAGGGTAATGGATATATATGGCAAGTGTATTCAAATGTGGATTTCAAATAGGCAAATTTTACTCTCTGCCAGTCAGACAATTAAGTTCACGAACTCATCCTAGAAAGTGCTACATACCTCATTGCTGAATATCACTATGGTCACCTTTGAAGTACTCCCCTTGGGAAGCTATGCACTGAGGCCAGCACCTAGTCCGCCCTTCAAAGCAGTTTTGGAACTCTTTCTGGAATGGCCATCAGAGCTGTTGTCGTATTACACTTGATGTCCTGAATGTCATTAAAATGTCTTCCTTTCAATATTTCCTTTATCTTCAGGTAAAGAAAGAAGTCACTGGGGGCCAGATCAGGTGAGTAGGGAGGGTGTTCCAATACAGTTTTTGTTTACTAAACTCCCTCACAGACAGTGCCGTGTGAGCTGGTGCATTGTCATGAGGCAAGAGCCATGAATTGTTGGCAAAAAGTTCAGGTAGTCTAACTTTTCCACACAGCCTTTTCAGCACTTCCAAATAGTAAACTTGGTTAACTATTTGTCCAGTTGGTACAAATTCATAATGAATAAACCCTATCAAAAATGGTTAGCAACATCGGTGCAACCAGTTTGTGAACTTAATTGTCAGGACTTGTAAAGTTAATTTAAAAAAAAAAGAAAGAAAGAAAAAGAAGGCTCATCTACCCTCTCACTCTTCCGACTGCCAAGGGGTAACCACTGTTAACAGTTTTGGTCCTTCAGTACTTTCTGAAAACTAAACAGTGCTAGGGTTCTAAGTTAGCTCTTTCACCCTAAACTCTAGAGTTTCCCCTTTGCTTCCTTGGTTTCTAGCTCATCTGATTCAGCATTCATTCATTTAATGCATATCTGTTGAGAGCATTCTGTGCACCAAGCACTGTGATGAGTGTTGAGGCCATAGTAGCAAGACAGACACACATCGTACTGCCCTTGAATAGCTTTTAGTCTCCTGAGGGATATAGACAAATAAAAAGGCAGTTGCAAACAAGGGGATAAGCATTGTGATGAGATGCTATGAAAACACATGGAAGGGGAACCTCACTAAGCCTGGGGTTTAGGAAGCCTTGCTGGAAGAAATGACCTCTAATCTGAGATTAGAAGGCTGAGCAAGAGTTATTAATGCTTCTGGTCCTGATGGAGTAACAGGAACCAGATTTCTTCTCCCAACATAAGTAACTATAAAATTAGATAAAACTACATGAACAACGTTTTCAGACATTGGACAACAGGTAGCTCGGGACTATCTGAGAAAAAAGGGAAATAAAAAACATAAACTCTATAATTGCCCTGAATTTCTTCCTGGAGGCAATTTCCAGATGACAGAGTTGAAAGGAAGAGCCCAAGTAGAACACAGTGGTCTTGCTAAATTGATATGGCAAAGATCAAAATTCAGGGTTGAGGTGACTGGAAGTTGCTGGACAAAGTTCTGGAGAGGAAGGCGTTATAAAGACAGAGACCTCTAAAACTCTGCATAAGGGGTCTCTTGAATCTTTGCTGAACACAAGATGCACATTCATAGGGTAAACTTCACAAGGCCAGGTACTATGAGGCACTGAGAGTACAGAGATGAAAAGTTTGAGACCTCACAGAGGACTGGGGACAAATCAAAATTCCACCCAGCCAGAATACGTAGACAGTCATCAGTGATCACGCAGAGATTCAGCAGAGACCTCAGACGGGCCATGCTTTACTATTAAGGTAAATCAGTTTCTAGATTAAAGGCTACTCTAGACTCTTGCTAATGGAGCTTAAAAAACAAGTCTCACAAGGATCAAACTGAACCACAAGTAACTAAACTACCTACCAGGACAAAGCCCAACCGTCTTTATTTACAGTTACTCAACAACGTAAAATTCACAATACAATCCAGTACCCAGTCAAAAATCACTAATTCTGCCAAGAAGCAGGAAATGTGACCTATAACCAGGAGAAAACTCAGTTAATAAAAGCAGACCTGGAAATGATAGAGATAACAGAATTATCAGACAAGGAAAACATGAACATAGAAATGGAAGATATGAGAATCAAATGGGGCATCTAGAGATAGAAAATACAATATTTTAAATAAAAAATTTACTGGATTGAATTCATAGCATATTTGACACTGCAGAAAAAGGATCTGTTGAACTTGAAGATATAGCCAATGAAACTACTCAAAAATGAAGTGCAGAAAAGAGGTGAAAAAGAAGGGAACAGATCAGAGCTTTGGTGAACTGTGGGATGATATCAAGTGGTCTAACATATGTATAATTGGAATCCCAGAAGGTGGAGGGTGGGGTCAAATAAAGATATATCCTGATGATTAGAATTCTGCCTCTAAAAAAGTATTAGTGCAGCCTAAAAATCATTTTTATATCACTTATGATGTCAACTATATGTATATTGAATATAAGGTATGTATATTACTGAGTGTCAGATTGCCACTGCAGTCTGGAGCTGGGAATATGGGTTCATATAATAATCTAAATATTCCTTTCCTTAAGTACATTTTGAATTCTCAGAAAATGAGCAGATATATCAAACATCTGCTGAGATGAACAAGTGTGGTACACATGTGACTCTATATTACAGGTAGTGGTTTCCTGCCAGATGTCGCCTGATTTGACCCCTTTCTCACCTCCACTACTTACTCAGTCCCCTTTTCTCCTGATCTCTGCCGCAGTACCAGCAATAGAGTAAGGTTCAGAAATGAGCTAACAATGTTTATTTGACATATTCATTGACTATATATATATATATATGTTTATTTATTTATTTTTTTTTAAGGAGGGCGCAGCTCACAGTGGCCCATGCGGGGATCGAACCAGCAACCTTGGTGTTATTAGCACCACGCGCTAACCAACTGAGCTAACCAGCCACCCCGACAATACTTTTTTAAAGTTGGAAGCTTAATAGATTGTTTCTTAAAATCTCACCACACCAAAAGGGCTGCATCAAAATGCCAGATGCCACCAGGAAAAGATAGCGTCATGGAAGCTATAGAAATGTTTCAAAAATCTGGGGTGGTCAACAGTGCACATTAGATCTCATCCCACATGATCGGTGACCTTGGCAAGAGCTCTCAATAGAGTGGTGGGAACATAAGCCAGATTTCCGTGGTTTGAATGGTGATAGGAAGGGGAAAGTTAAGCAAAGGATGTGAATGTGGACAAATTCTTTAAGGAGACTTGTTGTAAAGGATACATGAAATAGGACACGGTAACTAGAGGAGGACACATGGTTGAGCAAGAGTCTTTGTAAGACAGGAGAAAGTTATGAGTGTTTATGCCCCTGCTTAGAAGCCAAACCCACACTCTACCTCTGGACAATAGAAGATCTAGGGGCCCAAATCTATTTGTTTTGTTGAACCCAGATTTGGCTCCTCTGAAGACCGCAAAGCAGGCTGTACACCCAGGGAGAAGAGGTGGGACCCTCCAACAAAGGGGTCCCAGTATAAAAACTAAATAAGGAGTGATGCATCCCTAGAACCATTCCCAGGGGTACCATGTCAGGTCGGCACATTGAGGAGAGCCCTGATGGGTGGCCAGCGGCTCTGTGAAGGTAGAACTGGGGTAGGGTAAGCCTGGAGACTGTGTTGCCTCCATCTCTGCCCAAGGTGACCAGTCACCTGGAGCTTTCCCAGCCACTTGGCCTCTTCCTGCTGAAAAGAGCAGGGATGGGGAGAGGAACTGCTACCTGGCACCTTTGGACAATTGCCATGGCAACTGCATGCCAGGTATTTTATTTCTGTCGTTGCCTGGGAGTGGTCCTCCCACGTGTCCTGTTTTCCAATGTTATGAACTCATTATTGTACCGTCTTCTCCCCCGACCCCGTGCCTTAATCTTGTAAAACACGGTTCTCTGATGCCTGGAAGGATTTGCCCTGAGGTGTCTGAAATATGAGACTTTTCGTGCAAGTACACAACAATTCTGAAATCGAAACTGATTCCGAAAGGGAGGTTGCGGGTGGTAGTGAAAGGCAGTGGAGGTGTCTTGCAAGGTCAGAGCAGACACAGGCCAAGAAAATGTGCCTCTCCTGCTCCAGCTTCAGGGCATGTCCCACCCGCCACGAGTGGGCCCAGGATGCTGCAGGGGACCAAAGTGACACATGACCCAGTGAGCCTGGGCCACAGTATCACTCTTCCCCACCCCCAACCACAGGGCTGCTCAGACAGCCCTTCCTTGGAAGAATCACAGGCCCCTGCTACCTCCAAAGAGGAAAAAAAGACCTGAGTCAAGAAGAAGGAGAAACAAGAACCGTGGCATGGGGAGAAGGAGGACTCTTAGTTTCTGGCTGGGTGCAGTGGTTGTCCACCGGCCACATGCCAGAAGCAACTGTGGAGCTTATAAAAAAGACCAGTGCTTGGGACCCACTCTAGTATTAGGTTGGTGCAAAAGTAATTGCGGTTTTTGCAATTATTTTTCATCCTTACAACAGCGGTTACTTTTACACCAACCTAATAGATCTAAATTAAATTCAGTTGAGGTGCAGCCAGGACACCGGCTCCTTTCTGAGGCACTTCAGGGGTGGAGAACCACTAGCTGCTCACATAAATGCTCAGATTCTGCAGGCAGAGCCCCAGCTGCAGCTCCGGGTCCTGCCCCCTGCCTCGTCCTGTGACCTTGGGCTATTTACTCCACAACTCTAAGCCTGCATTTCCTCTAAGGTAAAACAGTACCTACCTAATGGAGTCGTGGGGAGGCTGACTGAAATAATGCATGTCAAATGCTGGGCACCAGGCCTAGCAAATACTTAAGTGCTCAACATGTTATTCTTGTCATTGAGGCAGCGGTTGCCATTTCTCTAGGATCCCGATTTGGAGGTATTAAAAAGTGCCACTTCTCATGACAAAGGGCCAAAACCCGTCCTATTCCCAGGGCGGGGTTGAGGGAAGTCAGTCAGAGCCAGGGCCAAGGCGAGGTCAGCTGCTGGTGTTAGCTATGGTTACTCTGACGTTCTAGTCCAA
The DNA here is from genome assembly GCF_964194185.1 of Rhinolophus hipposideros. Taxonomy (NCBI): domain Eukaryota; kingdom Metazoa; phylum Chordata; class Mammalia; order Chiroptera; family Rhinolophidae; genus Rhinolophus; species Rhinolophus hipposideros. Next base: position 38,055,686 of record NC_138051.1, read on the forward strand.
TGCTGCCTGTGATGAGACAATGAACACGTTCTGTATCTGTGTTGACAATATCGTGGCCATTAGCCACTTGTGGCTATTGGGCACTTGAAATGTGGCTATGAGACTGAGAAACTGAACTTATGATTTGATGTAATTGTCATTCATTTGAAGTTAAATAGATACACATGGCGGATAGCTACAGTACTGGACAATGTAGCTCTAGACATGTACGTGTGTTGAGGCTGAGAGTACATAAAGACATAAACTGAAAAATAATAGCCCTTCTATTATCTCATTTAAGCATCGGAAAAGTCCTAAAAGGAAATATGACAGGCATTTATAACCCCATTTTAGAGATTAGGAAACTAGGTCTCAGGGATGGTAAAAGACCTTTCCCAGATTATGAAGACAGAGGCCCAGTCCAGATCACAGGGGCCAGATTTCTGGGTACAAACCCGTGTCCCACCTGTTGGGGAAAGCATTCTCTCCATGGGAGCATTTCCTGAGGTCTCTCAGCAGGCTCTCTCAGCCTCCTGGCTGGGCCCCAGGTCCCCCGTGTCCTCCCACCCTTCCCCGTGCTACCCACCTGGAAGAGCTCCTGAACCTTGGAATCCACCCACTGCTCCATCTCCAGCCAGCGCTGAAGCTGCCCCCGGTCGTACTTCACTGTCAGCCGGCTGGGTCTCCGGGATCTGGACACTTTGGAGGGGTCGGCGTAAGACTTTGAGTCTGAGTCTGTGGATGACTTCCTTCTCCTCCCAGAAGCCCACTGGACCTTCTTACTTGGGTTCTCCCTGTCAGGGTTGGGAGATGTGCAGGAAGCTGGGCTTGAAGACAGCATGGAAGGATTAGTCTGGGCAAGATGCAGGGAAAAACTGCCAGTCAGAGCAAGGGTGCCAGGGAAGTGAAGAGACAGAGAACAGGAGGCCCACAGGGAAGAAAGGGGGGAGGGAGGAAGGCAGGGCCAAGGCTTTGGGAGAGGCGGGGGTCAAAGATCAACAGGCCTTTGTCTGGTGCTGGGAATGCCAGACTCCGGGCTCCCTGCTGTTAGCTGCCAGTGAGTGGCACTCCTGAGCTCAGTTGTGCCCCAGCTTTCCTTTCTGCAGCTGCTGGGGTCCAAAGTGACATAAACTGCAAATGAGCAAAGGTCAAGTAGGTGCCATGCCTCGGGAGGAGGAAGGGGCCCTTGGGTCCTGAGGGGTGCAGGACTGTGATCTATGCTCTATGGCCAGCTCTGGAACAGGATCTGAGTCACACTCACCTGAGAACCCTCTGCATTCCACCACCCTGGGCCTAGATCCACCTGGCCCCCAAGAAACTGCAGTCAGATGGATCCAGCAGGAGCAGTGTCCCTGGCAGGCAGAAGCTTCTGCTCAGAGTATGGCACTATTGAGGGACAGTCTCACCAGGGGTATTTAGAGGGGTGTTTATTGGTAGGTCTCTGAATGTCAGAGACCTTGACTTACTGTTAGGTCTCTGAAAGTTAGGTCTCAGAAACCTTGACTTACAGACAGATCCATGTCTGCAAGAAAACAACAACATGAAGAAAAAACCCACAACAAAATGTCTGTTGGCCTGCACCTGCAGAGAGAGCCAAACTTGCGATAACAGAAAACGGCACAAAACAGTTACTGGCTCATAGGCAGTCGGCATTTTCTGTTCAAACAATGCTACCCTGTCAGCACAGCCGCTATAAAACCCTCCTCACCCCCTCCTTCGGGGCAGCAAGTCTCCTTTAGATATGCAGCGCCGGCTATAGCCATCTGTTGCTCAGCCGGATAAACTCTTGTTCTCTTACAATAAAAACTTTCTTAACTTGCCTGACCATGCGTGTTCCTTTACTGGCCGACCTATCAGTTATCTGTTGCCCTCATGGAGACCCTTTTGTGTCTGGGTGTGTCTGAATGTGAGGGAAGAGTGGCTTCTCTCTTAGCCTGGCCCAGTGCACTTGCACGGGAAAATTTATCAAGTGTGTCTCCAATTCCTGTTCCCCAGAGGCAACTGCTTAGGAAGCCATGTTTATCATCACATGACCCTCCCCTGATTCCGTCCTTCTTAACACAGAGGAAACCTGCAGACTAACTTTTACCCTGGTGTAAAGACTACTACTTTTAGACATACTTGCATTCTAAAGGAAGGGTATTTTTCTCCGTTTAGTCCTTTGTGATAAAAATTTCTAAACTTGTTAGAAAAGTTACAGAACAACATTATAATTAAAAAAATAAAAAATAAACAGCTCAGAAGGAAAAACAAATGAAAAATTAAAGTTTCTCTCCTTTCCTCAGCTCCACTCCCCAGAGGCAACCCCTACCAACAGCTTCTGTTTTTAGTTTTCCTGTGGTTACCATTATCCCCTTATGTAATATCATAAATTTGTCCATTTTAGACAAAATATGAAGGATGAGAAATTAACTCACATTAACTCCATTTCCTTTACTTTTCACATTCCAATTTTTATTTAAATATTTCTTTTTAGGTCTGGTAGCCGTTGCCTTTATGATGTTGAGTTTCTGTTTCCCAGCTATCAACAGTCATACACCTCAGCTTTAGACAAAGGCCAACAGATAAGTAAGTCCTTAGGGCCAATTTTAGGCCCTAACTTAACAGAGTAAAGGAGGTGTTTGAGGGCTGGATGCCAGGATGGAAGCTTGGAAAAGCCCAGGCTTTGGAGGAAGGCTGACATCTGAATTCAAACTCAGCTTTGCCTTGCATCAGTTTTATGACATTCAAGTTTCACAACGTCTTTAAGTCTGTTTTCTCACCTGCAATATGGGGCTTTGGGAGGATTCAAAGAGATGATGTATGTAAACATTTAGCATGGTATCCAAAACAGAGTCCTTTCTCAGTAGATTCCTATTTCCTTCCTTTCCTCACCTTCCTATTCTCCCTTGCCTTCCTGGTGAGGCTCTGTCCGGCAAAGGCTGGCCCTGAGACTTCTCTGCAGTGGCTTCCTTCCTGGCCCTCTTTGGAAGAGGGTGGGAATGAGCAGGGGAAGGGAGGCGTCTAAAATGCAGCCTGTAGACTCTGCTATTACTTTGACTCTCTGTGATGGGCAAGCATTATTATGATAGTTACCTCCCTCTTCTGCTTTCTGTCTTCTGAATGGTTTGGTAGCCTTTTCAGGAAAAGGAACCAGATCAGAAGAGTCAATGGGTTTTGTTCATTCATTAACTCATTCACTTAACAAAGATTTTATGATCTCCTTTAGTAGGCCAAGCGATATGCTCAGTACCAGGGATTGGTGATCCAAAAGAGACACAGTTCCTGCCTTCGTGGAACTTACAGTCTAGTGTGAAAATAAACAATCAACTAATTGACTAAATGTAAAACTGTAACTATATTTAGTGGTCTGAAGAAAAGGTAAAAGATGCTGTAAGAAAGTCTAGTGAGGGTGTGATCTAGCAAGTGGTAACATCTGAAAGGAGTTCTGACGGATGAGTAGGAGTTAACTAGGCACAGGGGTCCACAGGAATGGATCTAGCAGAAAGCAGAGCATATGCAAAGGCCCTGTGGTGAGATGGTGAGTACAAGGAACAAAGAGAAGGTCCATGGGGCTAGAACAGAGAGAAAAGGGGGGCCATGAGACAGGAGGGATAGAGGGATCTACACAGGGCCCAGTGAACCATTTTAAGGAGTTTTGTCTCCATCCTAAGAGCATTGGGAATTACTGCAAAATCTTAAGCAATTGTGGTTGGGTTCAGATTTAAATTTCCAGAAGATAACCCTGGCAATTGAATAGAGAGGATGAGAGGGTGCAGAAGGGCTGGAGAAAACCAGTTAGGAGGCCATTGCTGTAGGGCTTGATGGGGGGGAGGTTGTGTTGTCAATAGTACAAAGTGAACAGATTGAGAGCTATTTAGGGGGTAGTATTTAACAGAACTTGGTGATGGACTGGAGAGACATGAATATGCCAACTTCATGCATGCCTACATAGGGACATAGACAGGTTCATGCATGGAGCCTCTTTGAGCCTGTTTCCTCATCTGTAAACAAGGAATTGGTGGGATTCTTCATGAGCACATAGCACGGCCCTGGTGAAACTCAATGGCACATAAATTAGTTATGCCCATCATTTATAATGTGACGCTCCTTATTTGTATCTTTCCATCTCAGCATCGAGACACATCTCACTGGCCTACACGTCACCATTCATCAGTAAATTCGTCCAAGGTGAGGGAACTCAAGATCCAAGGTAAGATGGGAAGAAAAAACCAACACGATGGCAGAGCCACATGAGGGCAGGGAAACAAAGAAGGTGTGGGCATAGGCAGAGTCTGCCCTGCTCTCTTGACCTGGCATGGGTCCAATGGTGGGATAAAATGGGCAGCAGGCAGATTCCATCAGAACTAGGCTGTTCTTAAATGCCTCTTCTTTCTCTTACTAAAAATTTTTATTATAAAAGAAAAACATGTTCATTTTAGAAACATTTCTAAATATTCTAAAATTCTAAAATAACATTAAAAATTGCCCATAATCTCACAACACAAAAAAACCACAATTGTTAACATCCTGGCAAGTTTCTTTCTGGTCTTTTCCCAACTATATATATTTAACATAGTTGAGAAAATGTTTTATATATATATATATATATATATATATATATATATATATATATATATATACACACACACACACACACACATATATACACACACACATATGTGTATATATACATATGTGTGTATATATGTATATATACATATATGAGTGTATATCTATATATATAATTATTTGGGAAACATTAAAAACTATTGTTTTTATTCAAGAAATACATTTTTAAAAGACATGTTCATTGTAGAAAATTCTAAAACATACGTAAAAGAAGAAAAGTATAAATGATCTGTTTGGTGTATTTATTTTCCATTTTTCATATAGATTGGTTTGTTTTGGATTTTCATGAAATTAGATCATTTTGTAACAGATGCATTTTATTTTGTAACTTAATATATGTTGAATACCTTTTGTATCATTAAGCAGTTTTGTACATATTTTTTTAACACTGCAAAGTTTTCAAAATTTGGACCATAATTCAGAGTGAGGAAATCATTTAAAATCACAACAGACACATATACAAACATGAAACAAAAATTTCTTATAAAACAAAATTTACCTTTACTCTGATATTTTCAACTCTATTCCATTTAATTTAATTTAATTTTTTTCAAATGCTGACACAAAGTCATTTTGTTTTCAGGACTCACTAATAGGTTTCAACCTGTTCTATTAGAGGCAATTCTATGACCTAGTTAATCAATCCACTGTTATTAGACATATAGATTGCTATCAATTGCTTGCCATTAAAACAATAAGCATTTATTATAGCACTGTTTCAATAGGTGGCATCTCTGGCTCATGGATTCTCAGAAGGCAGCAAGCTAGGTGCCAGCCAGTGCTATTGTTCAGACATTGGTTCCTTGCCATGTGGACCTCTCTAGAGGGCTACTTACCACATGGCAGCTGGCTTCCATTAGAGCGAGGGCACCAAGAGAGGGGGGAGATATCAAGCAAAATGGAAGCCACCGTCTTTTTGTAACCTAATCTAGGAAGTGACATTCCATGATTATTGCTGTATTTTGCTCATCAGAAGCCAGTCAGGAGGTCCAGCCACACTCACGGGAAGATTACACAAAGGCATGAACCCCAGCAGGTGCAGATCGTTTAGGGGCTGCCTAACACACTGGAATATTGTGAACTTTTTTTTTTTAAAGATTTTATTGGGGAAGGGGAGCAGGACTTTATTGGGGAACAGTGTGTACTTCCAGGACTTTTTTTTTTCCAAGTCAAGTTGTTGTCCCTTCAATCTTAGTTGTGGAAGGTGCCGTTCAGCTTCAAGTTGTTGTCCTTTCAGTCTTAGTCTTAGTTGTGGAGGGCGCAGCTCAGCTCCAGGTCCAGTTGCCATTGCTAGTTACAGGGGGCTCAGCCCATCATCCCTTGCGGGACTCGAGGAGTTGAACCGGCAACCTTGTGGTTGAGAGCCCACTGCCCCATGTGGGAATCGAACCGGCAGCCTTCGGAGTTAAGAATATGGAGCTCCAACTCTCTGAGCCACCGGGCCGGCCCTATTGTGAACATTTTTGACATCAGTAGAATTCTTCAAAAATGTCCCTTTTAGGGCTGCAGCAGTATCTGAGAGGACGTGTTACCTTTAAACAAAGATTAAACCAATGACAGCAGCATCACCTATTGCATTACTTTCCCCACAATTCCTTTTCAAAAAATCTTGGTTCTACATTATCAAGGGAATTAGTGGGCTTTGATTTAGATTATTAAAACTAAAATTTATTCTGTAAATACATTATCCTTCTGTTTCAAGTTATTATTGCCACATAACAAACCACCCCCAAATTTTAGGTGAAAACAAACAGCCATTTATGTGCATATGATTCTGCAACTTGGGGAGGACTTGTTAGGTGCAGCTAAGAGTCTCTCATCCTCCAGGGTCCTGCTATCTTCCAGAGGCCTCTGTCTCCTGCAGGGTGGTCAAATTTCTTTGTATCACAATTGGTCCTAAGAGGGAAAAATGGAAGCCACAGGGCTGAGGCCTGGAAGTCACATGGCACCACTGTGTTATGTCCTATTGGTCAAAGCAAGTAACAAAGGGAAGGGAAAGATAAGACGCCACCTCTTGGTAGGAAGAATAGCCTGTACATACAGGAAGGTGAGGTTGGATCTACTATCTGGCCATCTTTGTGGACAATCCACCACACCTACCCATAGAAACCACCACACCACCATCTGAGACAAATCACTCAGTGTTCCTTTTCTAGTTGTGGCGTTAAGAACTGAATCCTTTTACCAAATCACCCACTCCTAAGAGCAATGGTTGGTACTGGTGCTATGGCCAATGGGAATGAAGGCCAGAGCATGAACTCATGCCTTCTTTTCCCCCCAAGTTCACAGAGGGGGAGTGAGCCACATGGTCTAAAAAAAGAGCTAACTCATCCAGACACCTATCTTTGGGCTTGGAATATAGAATTAGACAACAACATAATCTGGAAATGCTTTGTAGAAAGGTAGGTCAGAATCATGGAAAGGACCCAAGATTGACAGTCAAGAGACCTGACGTCTGGGTTGGCCTCTGCCACATACTAGCTACATGTCTGAACAAATCAAAGACAAATCTCTAAGCCTGTTTCCTATAGGTAATGGGAAGGGCTTTAACTAAGGCCCCCAACAGCTTTGACACTCTGCCTCTCCACAAACGAAACTTTATGAATTCATCCAGGGAACAGCTGGCTCTGTACACACTGCCAGAGAGGCTCATGGGGGTCACCCAGGGTCTGAATAGGTGAAGGAGAGATGAAGGCAGGGCTGGAGGAGGGAACCTCATGCAGTGCACAGCGTGGCTGGGAGTCCATTTGGAAGCTGGTACAGAGCCCAGAGCAAGGGCAGCAGTAGCAATAGAAATGAAGGGATAGATGTGAGCGATTACCAAGAAAGACTGTTGGGACCCAGGGGCTGGCTGGATATTTGGAGGGAAAGCCCAAGGAAAGGCAGGGGGCACAGATAACTCCTAAGTAACTGGGACAGTGAGGCCAGGAGAGAATGTGGAGACAGAGCGATTTGGGGCTAAATGTGATGACTGTGGAGGTTGTCATGACGTATTTCTCTCTTCCTTATGGAAGCATTCCATGCTCACTAAAGGGAAATTGGGAAATAATTTAAAAACTAAAAAGATCTTACCACATATTCCCACCATTCAAATGCCATCACTTTCACCACTTTGTTGGACTATCTTTCTTCCCCTTCAGATGTAGTTTTTCTTTTTAGTATATAAGAAGCAGCATAATTTAGTGGGAAAAGTAGTGTTGGCTTGTTTGTTTGTTTTAATGTCAGAGAGACTTGGGATAAAATTTTGGCTCTATCACTTTTCTCCCAGGTAACATTTATTGAGCACTCACAGTGTCAACTGTTTTCTCTGTATTCATTCATTTAATCCTTATAACCCCAGGAAACCCTACTTTGTAAACAAGGAGACTAGGGCACAGAGGGGTTAAATAACTTGCCTAAGGCCACACCAATAGTAAGAGACAGAAAAGGGAATTAAATAAACCCAGTAGTCTCAGTGTGAAGCCTACAAGCTCAACCCCTATCCATTCTTGCCTCCCACTCTTCTTATGTGACCTTGATGGAGTTAGGAAGCTTCTCTGCAAAGTGAAAACTATTCTCAGAGTTGTCATGAGAATTAGCAATTATATATGTCAATTGTTACATAGTAAGCATCTCAATTAATGGTGGCTGCTTATTACTTGAAAATGAGTTTTCATTTCAGGCAAGTTGAATCTGAGGGTGGAACTTGCATCTGAACTCAGAACTGCATGTGCAGAAAAGCCCACTGTAGCAATGGAATGGGCCTGCTGGGACTCCAATCCTCACTCTGCCACCTAACTGCCAGGTGACTCGACAAGTTAGTTCGCTTGTCTGAGACTGTTTGCTCATCTGTAATACAGGGATAAAAATAGTACCTACTTTCTTGGTTTGTTTTGAGCATCTGGGGCAATATGTGGAAAGTGCTGAGGAACAGGATTTGGGCATTGTCAGTGTTTGAAAGAAGTTGGTTTTGTAATGGCACGGATAATGGATGTAGTAATGATAAATCTATGGTAATGTAATATTACCATAAGGTAATAGTCTCCTGTGTTAGGATTCCTGTATGTATCAGGTATTGGGGGAGGCAGGAATCAAATCACAAAACTCTTTCTCTCCAGTAACTGCACAATCATTTGCTGTATTCCCAGCATTACCATCATTGATTGCCCTACGTCCACCACTGTGCCAGGGGCTGTGGAAAAACAGAAAATCCAGAGAAAGGGAGACAGACCCCAGATCCCACCCCAACCCCCTATAAAGTGGGCAACTGGGAGATGTCACTGTTCAGCCAGGAAAATGAGCCAAGTGTTGGCTACAAAACCTAGTAGGCAACGTTGCTCTAGATGACAAATTAAGAAGAATGTTCTCTTTGGGTGGGAGAGGAGGGTGTTAAGTCATGGTGAAAAGGTGTAGAATCTCTCTATGGGAGAGAATTAATAGGACCAGTCTTGCTCTGTATGGAATGGTCTTTAAGAGGAGTTCTTCACTCGGGAAAAGCAATGAGGAGTCCATGGTTCTGTGAAGGTCATTAACTCTGCGACTTCGGTGAGCTGGAACCTCTAGCTTTCAAGGATGGCACTTCCCTGGAAGCGAATGGCCAACTCTAGACCGGGAGCACCCCTTTGGTGAAGGAGAAGAAACCTGCGATTCAGGGGAGGGAACAGCAGACACATGAGCGCAAACAGGATCTCAGTTCCGACAGACATGAAAGTAAACAAAAGTAAAGGTTAGTACAAGATGAGGAATGGCCTCAAACAAAAGGGAACCGCTGCCGTCAAACAGGGAAGCCTGGCAGCAGGAACTCGCCTTAGTTTCTCATTCTGGCAGAAAGGAGGGCTTTCCCAGGACGGGCCAGGGCGATGGATGACAAAGGAGCAGGCACCCAGATTCCAGTTAACAAAGGTGCAGCCACACAGCTTCTGGGATCTCTTCCACGAAATGGAAAACATTTCCCGAGGGCTGACGACGACGACAAGGTCATTCGCTTAGGGCTTTCCCCCGTTTCTCCCCCCCCCCCCCCCCCCCCCCGCCCCTTTACAGGCGCCTCAGGCCCGGAGCTGGGAATGCTGGCCGGGACCCGAAAAGGAGGCGGGAGGCAGCCGCACCACAACGCCCAACTCTCACGTGCGGGACGTCGCTAGAGTCCTGGCGCGTCTGAGCTTCCGGGGTCCGGGTGCAGGGCGCCCCATCCCAGCGAGGGGGAGGGCTGCGCAGGGCGGCCTGGAGGGACGCGGCCGGGGCAGAGCGCCCCCAGGCCCCCGCCTCTCTGGGAGGGACCAGGCTGCGGGGGAGGGGTCGGGGATCTTGGAGCTGCGGGGCAGGTGCCCGGGAAACTCCGCCGGGAAGCGCCAGCGGAGACGCTCCGGGCGTGGGCGAGGCCGGCGGCGCTGGGGTTAATGTCTGCTCCGCCCCGGCCGCTCTGACTCAGTTTCACCAGAAACTAGGGGGAGGAGGTGGCCGATCCCCACCGCTCTGGGCACCTGGGCGGAAGCGGTGGCCGGAGCAGCGCAGGAAGTCGGGACCGGAACCTCAACAGGCCCGGCCCCACCCCACTCACCTGCGCAGGTAACCGGGGCCCTGGCGGTGGAGCGGGATCCGAGCATGTTTCGTCCTTTGTTCTGTGTTCGAGCGTGTGCCCGGAAAAGTGACCTCCTCAGCCATCCATCCGGCCGTCGGTCTGGCGGCCGCGTCACCGGAGCGAGCTTGGGGGGGCCGGGCCCGCGTGCCCCACTTCACTCGCGGGGTGCTGCTCGCTCCGCCGCCCTCCCCTTCACTTCCTCTGGGCTGGCCCGCCTCCCTTGAAATCTCCCCGGCTGATCCGGTTCCCCGGCTGATTCCGTGTGTCTCTTCCTCTGTCCCCTCCTCTTTCTCAGGTCGCAAGCACCCTTGGAGCCCAGAGGCCCGCACTGTGAAGGTGACGCCCGCGGGGAGGAGGGCGATGGCCCCTGGGAGGACGATGGCGGGCGCCCGCCTCTCCCAAACCTACTTCCCAGCTGTCGCCGTGTGTCTCCTGTGCGCGCTTGGCCTCGCGGACACGGACGCCGGGCCGCCGCCCACGCCCCCCGCGCTGCCGGCTGGAGCCGCCTGCCTGGACCGCTTCACCCCCGGCGTACCCGCCTTCGTGCTGGACACCGAGGCCTCGATCAGCAACGGGGCCACCTTCCTGGACTCCCCGACTGTGCGCCGCGGCCGGGACTGCGTGCGCGCCTGCTGCACCACCCAGAGCTGCAACCTGGCGCTGGTGGAGCTGCAGCCCAACGGCGGGGAGGACGCTGTCGCCTCCTGCTTCCTCATCAACTGCCTCTACGATCAGAACTTCGTGTGCAAGTTCGCGCCCAGGGAGGGCTTCATGAACTACCTCACGCGGGAGGTTTACCACTCCTACCGCAAGCTGCGGACCCAGGGCTTTGGAGGTAAGGAGGGGGTGCGGGGACGGAGGGGTTTGGGGAGACTCAGGAAAGGGGCTGGTTATGGAGTCCTGGGGGAGGCGAGCAGCAGAAAGGGGTTGATTGAGAAGAGTCCTATTCTACCCCAACTCCTCCTTAGAAGTAGGCAGTATAAACAGTAAACAAAGGACAGGCTAGCTGAGTGGGCAGGGATAGACTCCCCACTGAATACCTAGACTCCCTCCTGAATTCGGGGTGCTGAGTGGGCTCGTGCTCTGGAATGTGTGCATGGGGTGGAGGAGGCAGCTCCTCAGAATTCCCGACTTCTGGCTCTGCTCTGCCGGGTCAGGAAGTGAGCTGTCTGGAGGCCAGCAGGTGACTAGCAGGCACCCCTGGACAAGTTCCATCTGAGGCCCCTGCACGTGAGCCTGGTGAAGGAGAGTCTCCTCTTCCACTGCTGGGCTTGGGACTGGTTTGCATTTCTCTGCACCCCTTCTTCCCACCTATGGATTGGGCTTTGGTGGTCTGGGGAAAACTGCCAGACCCCGGAAACTAAAGAACAAGCCCAGTGTGAGCTTGACCCAAAAGGGAAGGGGCTGTGCTGTGGGCACAGTAGCCAGAGGCTCTGGGGTGGGGGTGCGGAGGGTTGCTGGGTGAGTCAGCCCACTGGTGTATACACCTCCTAGGGGAGGGATGTCAGCTGTCCAGGCAGGTGTGTCTGCACGTGAGCCAGGCAGGGCTCCCTCTCCCTTCCTAGCATCTGGTGGTAGCCAAGCTGTCTGTTCAGCTTGTTTACTTCCGGGGATAAGAGCAAAGTGGGGGCCAGGGCTCCCCTTTCCTCCTGGGACTAAGCAGTTTGCTGGGATCAGGACCCCTCCAGAGACCTTTGTTCTCCATTCTCTCCACCTGTTGTTCTGGCGAGGTGGGGCTCTAGGACAGGGACGGGTCACAACTGATAACCTCTGTTAGTACTTTACAGCTTACTGATTGCTGTGCCACTCAACCTCTCACTGAGGCCTCATGACAACCACCTCTGAAAAAGGTGCTGTTAGCAGTCATTCCATTTTTCAGGTTAGGAAACTGACTCCCATGTTAAATAATCTGCCCAGGATAGCGCTGCCCGTCAATGGTAGATCTAGGACTCAACCCTAGATGGGACCTCCAAAAGTCTCGTGCTGTTTTTCACACAAGACCACCTTTCTGGAAGAAGCCTGTCTCTGACCAAGGACAGCCCAGTGGGCTGACAGAATCAGAGCCTGGGGCGCCGAAGGACCAGGATTAGGTTGGGTCTGAGTCTGGAGGTGGTCTTTCTTAATTCTGGAAAGTGGAGTAGGGACTTTCCTCTCCAGCCTTTTCTGGGCCACTTGCTCTCCCAGGTTAAGTGTTCACTCTTCTCCCTATCCTTCCAGGAGCAATCCTGGATCTCTAAGAAGTGGGAGGAGGATTCCAGGAGCGGGTACCACCTCTGGGCCTGGCAGGGCCACCAAGTCCCACTGGACCAGGGCCTGAGCCTGTTCCACAAGGAAGTAGCAGAGAGTGTAGGTGGTGACAACTCTAATTGACCTGTGCCCTTCCTGTGCTGACAAACGCCCCATGGCAGACCCACTCCCAGGCCAGTGCCTGAAACTGGGGTCTGGTCAGGGAGTTGAGCTGGGTGAGGCCATCTGGTCTTGGGACCAACCTTCCTCTCCGGGAAACTTTCCCACCCCCAGATTGGCCTGTTTGGCACAAGACAGGGTGGAGTGGGGATTTCCTGGGCATTTAGGGAGCTGGGAAGGGCTTGAACTGAGTGTGAGCTTCAGGCCATTTTCATAGCGCTGCAGTATTTTGTGGAGTTGGGGAAGCTGTATGGTATCAAGGAATCCATTCTCAGCTGAGGTCAGCTAAAGATAGAGGTGGCCATTATGGCGGGCAAGGTGGGCAGGTGCTCAGGGCTTCTAAACCTTTGGTTCTTGTATTACCGTGTTTCCTCGAAAATAGGACCTAGCCAGACCATCAGCTCTAATGCGTCTTTTGGAGCAAAAATTAATATAAGACCCAGTCTTAGTTTAATATAAGACCGGGTCTTTTATAATGTAATATAATATAATGTAATATAACATAACATAATATAATACTGGTCTTATACAAGACTAGGTCTTATTAATTTTTGCTCCAAAAGACGCATTAGAACTGATGGGCTGGCTGGGTCTTATTTTCGGGGAAACATGGTAAGTAGAGAAATTCTCCCCAGGGTGGGTTTGTTTGTTCCCCTTTCCCTGCCTGTGGTCAGGCCAGTCCAGTCCAGATTCCTGTGGCCTCCTGAGCACCCTGCTCCTTCCCCTTCTCCTGCCCTCCCCCTCTTTCTGTTGGAGGAGTAGCTTAGGAGGTGGAGTTTGTATTTGCCTGGAGATGTCCTGGGGCTTGGCAGCCGGGGGAGGGGCTGGCTTTATGACTACTCTGGCCCTTTGCTCTCTTGGAGGTAGGAAGAAGAGAGTAGTAGGGCAGGGCATCTGCCCCTTGCTCCTGGGCACTGGGGCTTGGAGAGGACCAGCTGTGTGGGGGTGGACATTGCTGATTTGACACATCACTCTGCCTGCCACTTCCGCTGTGGGGGCTGGTGGGGCTAGCCTGTGAGTCTGCTAGGTAGATTGCCAAGTAGTCTGTCTTCTTTCCCCTTTCAGACAGCTGATTACTTTCTGAAATAGCAAAGAGGGGGGAATGGGCTCCTCCCAGCTCACTGCCCCCTTGGCTTTGTTTCTCAGAGTTCTGCTTAGGACTGGTCCCTGTTGGCCCTCTCCTGATCTCCAGCCAATCTGGGCATTTGTTCCAGACAAGCACTTTCCTTTCCTGATCTCCCGGTCTCATTTCCCTTCAACACCTGGAATCCAGATCCCCTTTTCTTATTCTTGTAGGCCTCTGCACTATTTGACATGTTTCTCTGTGGAAGCTCTCCCCTCCTGTCCCTTTGCTGTCACTGTGTGTCCTGGTCTTCTCATCTCTGTCTGTGACCACCCTCTGTGAGTCCCCCATTGTATTTGCTTTCTCTGCCTCATCAAAGAGGAATCCCTGTGACTCAGCCTCCAAGCAGCTGTTCTTATCTATTTACCTTCTCTTCTTCCTTTGAATTCCCTCTTATATTGGACATACTCCCTTTAGAGCCTCTGTGGAGGGCAGTTTGGCAATATTTATCAAAACTGTAAATGCATATAACCGCAACACAGTTCTACTTGTAAGAATTCATTTTGCGGCTATACTTACGCATGTGTTGAACAACTTACCAGCCAGTTCTTCACTGTAGCATTATTTATGATAGCAAAGACTGGGAAAGTTATCAATGTCTATCAACACATCCTATAATTGGATACTGTGATGCTATTTTAACAATAATAATAAACCCTAAGGCAATAATAAACCCTACATGGTTTAATTCTTAGTAGGGAGAGAGGGGAAGGAGGGAAGGATGGAGGGAGGAAAGAAAGAAGGATCTAAAGCAGAGGAGACTGGTGGACTGGTTTTAAATAAGTTATAAATTATGGTGTATTCATACAACAAGTACTATGCAGCCAAAAGAAAAGAGAACTATATGTATTACCGTGCAATTATTTCCAAGGTGTTTTATGAGAAAAACAAGAACTTGCATTCTTATGAATTCAGTACTATTTCTCTCTTGATATTCACACACATAAACTAGTAAGATCGGATGCCTCTGGAAGGAGGAACTTGAGTGTTAAGAAGAACAGGATACTTGATTCACACTTCCTTTTTGTACTTTTTGAATTTTATATCATGTACATATATAACCTAAGCTAAAAACAAAAGCTCCAAGATTATAAAAGTAATCAAAATTACACCTCTAAGCAGGTGGGTGACCTGCAGCATGGTGTTTTGGAGAATGAGCTGTGGAGTTAGACCAGGGTTCAAATCCCCGCTCTGCCATATAGGAACTGAGTGACCCTGGGCAAGTCATTTAACCTCTGATGTCAATTTTTCCATCTGGAAAGAGGGGCGAGGATGCAGTTGTGCCAGGGTGGTTAGGAAGGTAGGTAATGTAGATCAGGGCTCAGCAAACTTTCTGTAAAGTTTCAGACAGCAAATATTTTAGGCTTTGTGGACCCTACAATGTCTGTGGAAGCTACTCCTGCTGTTGAAACGTGAAAGAAGCCATCCACAATATGTAACCGAATAGGCAGGGCTTGTTCAGACACCAATTTGAATTTTATATACTTTTCACATGTCACAAAATACTATTCTTTTGATTTTTTTCAACCATTTAAAAATATGCTCTGGGGTGGGCTGGATTTGTCCCGAAGGCCATCATTTGCCAACCCCTGATGTAGATGACGCAAGTAGATGGCACAGCACGGTGCCGGGCACACATCCAACAAGTGACAACTTTGTTGATAATTATGACTCCAGATCTGTCTCCAACCCTGGCCTCTCTGCAGCTCCCAGTGGGCACCTCCCCACTGGATGGTCTTCCCTCCCTCAAATTTAAATTCTCTGTGACTGCACCCACACGTTTAAATTCTCTATGACTGAACCCTCTAGATCTGGTTTCCCTTTTGCCTGTGCCCTGGCTCTTCTCCTCACTCCCCAGCACCCATCAGACACGGAAGCCCAGCATCTGCCCAGCAGTGTTGCTCCATCCTCCCTTCCGTTCCCTTAGCTGTCCCTTAATTCAAACCACTTCTGTTACATCTGCCCTGACCTGCTGCACTGGTGCACTTGCCAGCCTCCTTGCTCCATAGAAATCATTCCAGACAGATGGGTAAACAGCTGCTGCCCAGAGTCCAGGTGTGCCCCTGCCACCCAGGCCCTTGGCCCCTGCCTTAGCACTCCTGGACTTCAATCATGCATCTAGGATGTTAATGCCTGGTGCAGCCAGTGCTTCTAGGACTCTGTACCAATTCTCGCGGCCAGTGTCTGTCTCCCTCCTGTACCACCTGTTGCTAAGTATTTGAATGTCACTCCTGCTGTGTCCACATGCCCTGGCCCAGCATTCAGGGCCCTCTGAGGTCTGTCTAGGCCAGCTGGTATCCTTAATGTCACCAAACCAGCCCTGCAAATTCCCAGCTCCTTGCTTTGGCTCCTCATGTTTTCTGTTGTCATCAACAACACAGCAAGTAAATAAAACCAAGAACAAATAAAAACCCACAACCAAACAAATGAAAACAAAAATAAAAGAATCAAAAAATCCTTTCTCTCTTCTCCAGAAAATCTTTCCTGATTCCTCTAGTCTGCTGGAACCTCTCCCTTATCGGAATGTCCCTTTCTTTGTCCTGTACATGTACTGCATATGGCTTCATCTTGTTGGTTCTTTTCTCCTATGTTGCTTCATCTTGTTGGGTCTTACCTGCCCAACTGGACTATAATCCCCTCAAGGACCGTGTATTAATTTCCTATGGCTACTATAACAAATTATTATAAACTGAGTGACTTAAAACAATAGAAATTTATTGTCTCACAGTTCTGGAGGCAGGAAGTCCAAAATCAAGGTGTCAGCAGGGCCACGTTCCCTCTGAAGACCCTGGGGGAGAATCCAACCTCCCCTCTTCCAGCTTCTGGTGGGTCCAGGCCTTCCTGGGCTTGTGGCTGCATAACTCCAATCTCTGCCTCTGTCTTCACATGACTTGTTGTTCCTTCCCTCTATGTTCTTTTCTGTCGTTTATGAAGGCACTTGTCGTTGGATTTAGAACCTACCCAACTAATCCAGCATGATCTCATGTGGAAATGCTTAACTTGATGACTTTTGCAGAGACCCTTTTTCCGAATAAGGTCACATTCACAAGTTCTAGAATGTAGACATGGACATATATTTTGGGAGAACCACCATTCAACCCTTTACAAGCAGGAATCCTGCTTTGGGCTTGTTCTCTCTCCAGCCCCTAACCCTAGGCGAGAAGCCCCAGGCAAAGGCTCTGTCAGGTTGAGGGAGGGTGTGGTTCCCTCATAACTGGAGGCCTAATCTGTCTGAGGTGGCAGAGGCACCCCTTTCTGTGGCCACTCACCCTGGGACACCACAACTTGCCACATTGCCACCTGGGAACTGTGTGCTTAAGGCCTCTGTCAGAAGCAGTTGGGCAGCAGGGAGGGGCAATGGGTGTTAATCATACCTTTATTCATTTGGCTTTTCACAAATATTGTTACTTTAACGTTTTAAAACAATTAGAACAAGACCTGCTTATTGCAGAAGATAGGAATAAGCCTCTCAAAATATAGACATATATATATATTTCTTTCCTAAATGGAATCAGATGTCATGTGTTATTCAGGAATTTGTTTTACAAAGTGAGTTTTACAACAGAAAAATGTCTTTAATATGCCAAAGGCATTATATATCTAAATAAAGAAGATGGTTTAGTTGTGGGCTCCGGCCTGCGCCCCATGTTGGTTGCTGAGCCCTAGGTTGGTTTAGGTATGGCCCACATTGCCTCCCACCCCCAGGAGAGAGCTGGTCCATTCAGGAGAGTTGACCTTACCTCACCTTCCCCCCAGGGTCCCGGATCCCCATGGTCTGGGCAGACATAGACTTGAAGGTACAGCCCCAGGAGCCCCTGGTGCTGAAGGGTGTGGAGAACACAGATTGGCACCTACTGCAGGGTGACACGGACGTCAGGGTAGAGGTGAGACACTGGGCTGGCTCCCTGACCCCACCTCAGCTCTCCAGGGCCCCCTTTCTTTTTGGGGCTATAGTCCAAGTTGGATAGAAGCTGAGGATACACTTAATATCAAGTCCCTCTGCTCTCCCTGGGGGGTTGGATGGCTGGGAGGTTCTGGGGCAGCCCAAGGACATCAGCAGGTCCCAGCCTAATGGTGACGCCTATGTATAGAGGAACGATCCGGACCAGGTGAAGCTGTGGGGACTCAAGGAAGGCACCTACCTGTTCCAGCTGAAAGTGGCCAGCGCAGACCAGCCAGAGAGAACAGCCAACCTCACCGTCACTGTGCTGTCCACCAAGCAGACAGAAGGTGAGGGAGCGAGTGGGGAGGCAGCGTCTGGAGCCACCCCGGTCTGTTGATTGGCCCTGTGGGCCCCCCTCACAACTTTCCTCCTTTTAGACTATTGCCTAGTGCCCAAGAAGGTGGGCCGCTGCCGTGGTTCCTTCCCCCGCTGGTATTACGACCCCACTGAACAGCTCTGCAAGAGTTTTGTTTATGGAGGTTGCTTGGGCAACAAGAACAATTACCTTCGGGAAGAAGAGTGCAAGCTAGCTTGCCGCAGTGTGCAAGGTGAGCCTTTGTGGGGCAGCTTGGGGGCTCAGGTCTGGAGTTTCCCCCAGGGCGGGTGGTCTCTCTTCACCAGTCAGGGAGGTGAGCATGAGAGTCCCCCATTCCCCGGCACCCCCATCAGCTCATCCTTGCTGGGACCTGGCCCTGCCTCCTCTCACTTCTGTTTTCTCTTTCCCAGGCCCTTCCATGGCAAGGCACAATCCAGGTGGGCTTTGCTCCTTTCCCTATTCCCCTCACCCCTGCCAGGTCTCCAGCCCATATCATGTCCATGCCCCTGACCAAGCTGCTTTTGCCCAACCCATTCGTACCTTCAAAGTATGTGGAAGGACCCAAGCACACGACCCCTTGTAGCCCAGCATCCTCCTATCAGGATGTGCCCAATTTGTGTATAGAAGGTTCATGGGGTCGGGGGGTTGATGGTGTTAGAAGGGAAACAGAGGATGTGTCATGATGCTGTGTTGGGGTAGAGAGGGCCAGGTAGATGGTGGAGCCTTGGTACCTTCTGGCCTCTGCTGGAGCCTGACCTCACCTCCCATTCTGTTCTGCCCCATCTAGTGTGCTCTGGCACATGTCATTCCACTGAGTTCCAGTGCAGTGATGGCTGCTGCATTGACAGCTTTCTGGAGTGTGATGGCACTCCCGACTGCCCCGATGCCTCCGACGAGGCCACCTGTGAAAAATGTAAGGCCTGGGAGACGGAGGTGTGGTAGACAGCAGACGGGAGGTCCTAACCATTTCCCCTGCACCCCTGGGAGACCCTTGTTGGGCCTGTGACTCTGATCTTTCATCTTTGCAGATGCCAGCGGCTTTGAGGAGCTCCAGAGCTTCCATTTCCCCAGTGACAAAGGTGAGAGTTTCCCCCACCCCCGTCCCCTGGATCAAGGTGGATGCTGGCACTGCCATCCTCACGCTTCCCATCAACATGCCAAAAAGGCCTGCTGTGTGTGCCTGACTGTGGGCGCTCAGCTCTCTTCTTTGGCTGTTTCCCAAGCATCAGTCACCCTCTTAACACTTTTAGAAATTTAGCCATGCACACATATCACGGTGATTGTGTTTACTTAATATTTATTTATTTATCATTTTTTTAACTTAATGTATTAAAAGGGAAATTTTACATTACGATCATCAGTGGAAAGCTACTATTATATGCCACAAACTGAGATTGACTATTAAAATAAATATAATAATTTTATATTTGGACATTGGATATAAATTTTAGCTGGACGTTGTTGCTTGCCAGGGCTCAGACTCCAGCCACTTTTGTTAAAAAGTAGACTCATCCAGTGCTAGAGAGAAAACCAAGACCTGACACAATCAGAAAAACTGAAAGAAGATTGAAAGAGAAATAGTGTAGTTTACTTCTGTGTCTAAGATTATCGTCCAGGATTTGTCTTCCTTACTTCTGGTAACACTACAGATGTTTCTGGGGCCCCTGAGACCCTCACTCAGTCACAGCTGTCCTCCGCCTGACGTGGGGACGGAGGTGACGGGCAGCAACCATGTAGAGCCTGGTCGTTGGTAGCAGGGAGGCCCCACGGACTTGCTCACCCCTTCGCCTGTTCCTTACCCCCCAGGGCACTGCGTGGACCTGCCAGACACAGGCCTCTGCAAGGAGAGCCTCTCACGCTGGTACTACAACCCCTTCAGTGAACACTGTGCCCGCTTTACCTATGGCGGTTGTTATGGCAACAAGAACAACTTTGAGGAGGAGCAGCAGTGTCTTGAGTCCTGTCGTGGCATCTCCAGTGAGCAGGGCAGTGGGGGGATGGATGATGGGGAGGGGAAAGCCTTAGCTAGAGCACTCTGCTCTGTCCCAAGGCCTAGACTGGTCACACTGTATCCTCAGTGTCCTCAGAGCACCTGAAGTGGAGCTGGGAGAAGACGGCAGTGGGGGGTCGGGGGTACGGGGGGAGCAGCTGAGTCTCAGCCCTTAGTATTAACTTATCTCTCCCCCATCACTTTGTAGAGAAGGATGTGTTTGGTCTTCGACGGGAAAACCCCATTCCCAACGGAGGTAAGTCCTGGTCTGCCCTGTTACCAACGAGGAGGTATCAGCTGAAGGATCAGCTCCACACGATTGTCTGTCACTGCCTAACCCTGTGTTGACAAGTATCCTGAGGTTGGCTAGAGACACAGTGTCACAATCAGTAGTGACAGCTGCCATGTCAGGGGCGGGAAACACAGTAAAGTACATGCTAGATGTTTGCCATCAGTCCCAAGCTTTTCCCCAAGCTACCTGCAAGTAGAGCCATTGGGGGCTGAGACCTGAGGCCCATCAGAATCCATCCCACTGAGCTCCCAACAGAGCCGTTCAGCTGTCCACATGCTGGAGGTTCTTCCACATGTGTCATCCATTTGACTTGGTCCTTTAAATTCAGAGTGGGGGGTGGGCATCAGAACTGAGCAGGCCCTGGGAGCTCTTCATGCCGCCCTTTCTTTCCCCAGGCTCCGTGGAGGTGGCCGTTGCAGTGCTCCTGGCCACCTGCATCGTGGTGGTGGTTGCCGTCCTGGGTTACTGCTTCTTCAAGAACCAGAGAAAAGGCTTTCACAGATACCGCCACGGCCACCGCCATCCCCCAACCCCTACCCCTGCCAGCTCCACCGTCTCCACCACTGAGGACACGGAGCATTTGGTCTATAACCACACCACCCGACCCCTCTGAGCCTGGGGCTGCCTGGACCGTTCGGCTTGGGGTTCTTGCCAGCTCTCACCTGGCCCTGCTTCCTCCTTGACAAGACTGAGGCCTGGACTGGGAAAGACTTGGGGACCAGACTCCTCCTGCCTGTTTCCCAGGCCCACTCTGCCTCAGAAGCCAGGGTTCTAGCCACTCTTGGATATGTCTCAGCTAAACTCAGGCCACTTGTTCCTGAGGAGGCTCCAGTGTCTGAAAGGAGCAGAAAACCTTAGAGCCAGGACTCCCACACACAGATGGGCCTGCCTAGGATTTCAGAGAAAGGTGGAGTTTTGTGTCCAGTTCAAAGCTGCCTGCCCCACACCATGGTGTTGGGAAGGGACCTGGGTGGTATCACAAGTTGGAGGCCCCACCCTGTCCTCCAGAACTACCCTTCCTACTCTGCAGCCCAGAGCTGGGGAAAGGACCTCCCTATGTATTTTGTGCTGTACAGAGTTCCTTTGTTTATTTAATGCTGTGGGGGTGGATGAGAGGAGTGGAAAGTGGCTATGTGGCCTGTGCTACCACTTCCCTTTCTCCCAAGAGTGAGCCCCAACTTGGCCTGGGAGCCAGAGCTGCTCCATCTTCCCCGTACCCCCCAGGGCTCTCTCCAGCACCACACCCCCACCTGCTCCTTTATTTCCCACAGGCCCAAAATCCACCCACAGTGTAATAAAATGGTTTGTTCTGTGAGGCTTTTGCCTCTGCTCTGTGGGCCAGGAGAGGGACAGAACTGCTGGGGGGAGATGTAACTGCCCAGTTCAACCGGTTTGGGCTTTGGCCACCTTGTTTAGCAGGTTTTCCCTTTCCGAAACTGCCCCAGCCCCTGAGGGTGGAAAGAAGTGCCAAGTTTGACCACCAGAGGGGAGGGGTGAGAGTGCCATGGAAGTAGGGGGCCCAGGGAAGCTGCCGTGCTCCTGTGTAGTAGTATTTCTTCCTGGTTTGATCCTGTCAACAAGCCTGTTTGGTAGCTGGGGCGTCTTCACTGCAGTGTGTAGTTGAGAATAGGGAGGGAGGGAGCACAGGCTTGGGCCCTGGTTCTTACCTCCACTCTCTTTGGTATGGGGTCTAGCGACAGGGGTCCCATTTGTCCCAAGTCTCCACTGTCTTCCCTTCCCAGCCACAGAAGACTTGGATTCTTCACAGCAATGTAGCTGCTCCCCAGACTCTGAGCTGCTCTCAGGAGCCTTTAGTTGAGGTACACCACTCCCACACGCACCCCTCCCTTTGAACCACATCTTGGTGGGGGGGAAAATGCTTTTAATTCATTTATTCAGCAAATTATTGAGCTATGTGCAAGGTACTGCCAAATGAGGTCTTGTCAAGCTAAACACATAGGAAACACTATGGAAGTGTTTTGCCTATCTCAAGTTATTGTCTTAGCACACAACCCGGTGATGAATGGACTGTTATCCCCAATTTACACTTGAGAAAACAGACAGCAAAGTTGAGTTCCCAAAGTCTTAGAGCTGTTACAAGAGGATGAGATTCAAACCCAAACTACAGAGGGTGCCAAAAAAAAATGTATATGAGTACACATTTTAAGAAAGGAAAAAACTATTAAAATTGTATAATAATATATACCAATAACAAAAGATTAATACAAGTTATGTGTATACATTTTTTTGGCACCCCCGGTACATGGCTCCAGAGTCTAGTTTGATAAAAGAGAGACTTAGATTGTGATAAGTGCTATACAGAAAAATGAAATGGTAATGTGAGAGATTGGGGGCTACTTTTTAAACAAGTACAATGGAGGTGAATATCCATGTGTCACAAATGTACATACAGCTCATTGAATTTCCTTAACTGGACACACCCAGGAGCAAGCACCCAAATTGAGAAGCAGACGTTCCTAGCACCCCAGGGTGGGTCTCCTTTTGTCGGCTAATTTTTTCATACCTTTGTTTTTGAGCCTGTTGTACTCTCATCCTGGCCCTCTTCCCCCTTTCTCATCTTTCAGCCTAAGCTCAAGTTTCTATTCCTGAAATCCTGTATATACACATGGTGGGGGGCACTCTCTGCTCCACACCCCTGTGTCTGTTAACAGGACCCTGAGCACAGGGCACTGCCTTTTTTCCTTTGCATTTATTTAACTGTCTTCCCACTCGATTCAGCTCCTAGAGGTACAGAGGGCATCTTAGTCATCTCTGGGTCTCTAGCACCCTATTCTCCCTTTATGACCTTAGTAAATGGTAGAGGTTGACTAAATATTAAGTAGATGGCAGGTGGTCTGGCTTGTTACCCGCTTTGGCTCTTTCCATTTCATAGGGCACTGCATTTTTGCTTCCTACTTTTCCAGCCACTCATGTATCGAAGGCGCAACACGGGCTAGCTCCCTCCTCTAGGCCCACCAGCACTACCAATCATTACTCAACTCCCATCATCCCTTCGTTCTCTAAGAGCATTTCCAGGGCTGGGGTGATTAATGGCTCATTAAATTCTGTATCCCAATGCCTAGAACAGGGATCAACACAGAATAAGTGCTTAATAAGTGTATGTTGGACCGAAGGGAACATCCTTCTCTCAGGGAGGGGTGGAGATGAAGTGAGACCGTGCCAGGCAAAGCGCCAACCCAGTAAGAGCCACAGGGATGGAGGGAGGACACGGCTGAGTCAACCACAGCAGCAAGAGGTGGGATCGCGCAGGGGCCGCTAGAGGGCGCGCTCACGGCTACTGGGTGCTGTGTTCTTTGCTGCAAGGGTTTGAGCAGAGTACGCAGTCCCAGGCAGGTGTCAGGTATGAACAGTGAAAGCTGAGATGCAGCCCCTGCTCTCCTGGAGTGCTGGCAGAAGGGATGCAAACACTGTAAACAAAACAATTTGGTTCCCAAACCACTCATCTCTGTGACTTCCCCAGCTGTCTTCATTCCATCCCCACCCAAGTGACTCCTTTTTCAGAACCTCATGCCTCCATTCCTTTGCACAGGCAGTTATCTCTATCTCAAATGCCTCTTTGCCCCTGGAAAACTCCTACTTAACCCACGATCCAGCTCAAAGATGCCTTCCCTGTTTGCCTATTCTGTCATGCTGTACACAGCTCATCAGCGTGCAAATGGCCCACATAGTGTATGTCTGCCCTTACGTGGCTGAGGCTCCTCAGGGCGGAGATGGGGCCTTATTTATGTCAGCATCCCTCATGCTTGTGCATATGAGGTATCAGACAAATGGCTGTTGAAGAAAACAGAGGCTGGTCAAGCCATGGAGATTAAGAAGGAGGTTGAGAAATGGCTTCACAGAGGAGGTATAAAGTGAGATGCGCAGGGGGGTGTGGGTGTTCCAAGCATAACAAAATCCTAGTGAACAAAAGCTGGGCACTGGAGATCCTGGATCTTGTTTTGTTTGGGGACCAATAAGCTGCTGTTTGGCTCAAGCATTGAGAGTGAAAGCTGGGAGGTTGGTGGGTGGAGGACTGATTGGTGGGCACTTGGGGTTTTGAGCAGGGGAAGGGCTGATGCAACTCAGCTTTAAGGAATGGACGGGTAAGCAGGCCATATCACTAGAGGTCGCACCACAAGGGGAGGGAAAGAGGAAGCCACACCCAGTAAATAAGGCAGGGTAACCTATGTGAAGCACATAGTAGGTTTCATAGGAAAGGCTAGTTGAAAGGTTGTACCTGGCAGCCTGCAATCATACTTTGACCCAAACAGTAGTTTCTTTAGTTAGTTACCAACATTTAAAGAGGAAATTAAAAAAATCCACATTTCTAGCTTCTTGTAAAAATTTGAGGGACTGGCAATCCAGGACCAACATGCCTGCTAAGTTCAGGTCCATTTGTGCAAGGCAGGCACTAACCCAGCCTGCTGCTCTCAGGCTTTCAACTTTGAGATTCCCATCATCTATCCCTTATAACCCATCCTGCCTTCCTATATTGAGGAGTTTTCTCCAAAACCTATTTGTCCTAACAATTCAAATAAACACTGACAAAAACTGCATTGTTTCTCCCAAACCCATCCCTGCCCACTTAAACAAACAGCCCTGAACAAGGAGTGGTTTGCCCTATTGCACAAGACCACTCCCTTCCCCACCCAACCACAGCTAGACGGAAGCCTGGGAAGGTACTGTTCAGCTCCCCCGGGAGTGGCTGTCATCAATAGTGCCACCGGGGAGCCCCAGGCCCCCAAGCCCAGCTTCCGCATGGGGTGGCCTAAACTCTTCCACAGGCTCTCTCAGAGAGTTTGCCTATCCTTCTCCCACCTGCAGTGGCTCCTGGGGTTTCTATAAATGGAGCCCAGAACCAGGAAGACCAAGAAAATAATAAACTGGGAAAGAAATTTAGAGGCCCCTTGTTGTGGCGCACACACACACACACACACACACACACACACACACACAAAGCTGTATATTTAAAAACAAAACTGAAAGAAGATACTTATTCAAATGGCCACATGTTATCTCTCATAATGAAATCACAGGTGGTTTTTGTTTTCTTCTTGTGGTCAACCTGCATTTTCTAAATTTTCTGCAATAAATATCTATTGCTTTTGCAATAAGAAAAAGTTAACTTTTGAACAAGTGTCATGCAGGGTGTCATGCGGGGTCACTGCTCCCTCTCCCCGCACAAGAACGCAGGATATGGTGAGGCCAAAAAGGAACACCCACGGAGCCACAGATAGGGGAGTCATACCGCTATATTCTCACTGGCGGCTGGGTTGGAGACACAGGAAGCAGGAGCCATATGTCCACTTCTGCCATCTGCTTCTCTGCCACTGACCCCACTTGCTAACGGCAATCCGTACCTCTCTGCAATCCGCAATCCGCAATCCACACTTGCTAGCTCAGCCATAGCAGTTATATCAGTGGCTAATGGCTAACCAGTAACAGCTGACGGCCAACTAGTCACAGCTGATGGCCATCTACTACCCGAGCCAGCACCTTTCCATGTGAGGCTGAGAGCCTGGAAACTGCTCTCTGGGACTCTGTCCCCACAACAAGTATTCAGATATATTTCAGAAAGAAGCAAATAATCAGACCATGATGCTCTGAGATGGGATAGAATAGTGGGGATGGAAAAGAAGAGGGAACTTCTGGAGATCTGGGGAAAGAAGGGAGAAGCTCCAAGACTTGGTGACTGATTATGCAGAGGGACAACCTGAGTCAGTGGAACATCCAGGTTTTCTGTCCTGGATGGGTGGTAGTGCCACCAACAGAAACAGGACCAAGTGGAGGAGGGGCGGCTTCTGGAAAACCAGATAGAAGGTGAGGGGCACCAGGTACCAGATGAACACCAGTTTTATTGATTTTATTGTTGGGTTCTTATTTTTTGTTTGCTTATGCCTTGCCTTACTGGGGAAGGATTTAAAGGCAGCTTAAAAGAGACTATAAATTATGACATAACATGAGTATAAAATAGGAACAAGATGAAAAAACAAGAGCAAGAAGGAACATAAAATAGGGCCGGAAGAAGGCAAAAACATGAGTCTTGTAGTCCTTGGGCCATACAATTAGCTCTGAGGGTTCAGGCTGCAGTGCAACCTGGCAAGGCCTGAACACGCTAAAGGTGAGGATTCTGGGCTTGGTGGAGAGAATGGATTTGGGAGTAAGCCATGAAGGTGTGAAACGGAAGAGTGGGGAGATGACTGTGAGAGAGAAGCAGAGCAGGCCTGGAGAGGAGAGAACAGAAAGTGAGGACAGAGCCTGTTCTTGTAGGAAGGGAAAGCAGAAGAGGAAAGATCAGAGGAGCGCAGGAGACCCAGGAAGAGGGAAGTTCAAAGGCAAGGTGCTTCAAAGCCTACCAGGGTCAGGAAGGAGGAAGTTGGGGATGATGGGTGGCTGACCATCATGGATCCTTGAGAGGGCAGTGGCCGCAGAGGAGCCTGGTGGAAACCTCTGGGGCAGGGAGGGAGTTGGGGTGGAGGCTGTTGAAGGTGCAGTGGGGGTGGGAAGAAGACCCAGGGCCCTCACCAAGGACAGCTGTGGGCTGAGGACAGGCCTGTGCGGACTTTTAAGCATGGAGGGAGAGGTACAAGGGGCAACCAACACTGCTCATACAAGATTATATTGTCGACCCACTAACTCACTTGGGGTTGTCTTCCCAGTAGATTTTCTCTGACCACTTACCCTCTCCTGCATGATCCCCTTTGCAATCAGTTTATGACCTTGGGTTAATCAGGCTGACCAGGGTTAGTCTGTGGCCCCCAAGAGGAGGCCCATAGTGTCTAGGAAAAATAAAGGACTTGGAGTAGATGACGAGATCCTACCCCAAAACTATGATGTTGACCTCTGGTTACAGGCTGTAGGGCTCCCTGCATGTATAGCTGGGGGAGGCTATCAGAGCCAAGTCATTGAGGGGCAGTGACTGGCCAAGGTCACACAGCCAGTGCTTGGGGACAGACCTAGGCAAGGAGGCCAGTGTTCCTGAGCCCCAAACTTTTTGCTCTGATGTCTCATCTCCAGACGACTAGACTCCTGGCTTCAGTTTCTATCCTTTCTTTGGAAGTGGGACAAAGGAGCCGAGAACCAGGCCAAGAAGCTGTCAGGGCTGGTCCCAAGCCCCAGGAGGCTGGGAACCCAAGATCCACACCCATGTAAACACAGGCCAGCACTGATACCTCTTACTTGGCTCTCGATAGCTTCCTGTAAATCAGTTCCCCGCTATTATCTTGCTTATCCCTGCAGGTCCCCTGGGAGCCAGGGAGGGGCAGAGAGTATTAGCCCCACTTCACAACTGGGAGAAACTCAGACAAGGAGGAAGGCAGTAATTTACCCAAAGTCACCCAGCCAGCAAGTCAGGGGTGGGGTTGGAACAGGAAGCCTGTGGGAGATAGGGTGGTCAGCAGAGCACATGGCCTATTGGGCAGGGGTCGGGGGGTGCCATGGGTAGCGAAATGCACACAGCCCCAGGAATCGAGGGTCCCTTGTCTCTTCAGGAGAGTGATCTCGCCATCCCTGGAGAGAGACCTCTGGGGACAGGCTTTGCCCACTCCCCACTGGTGCAGGGTACTACTGGGCAGGGATGGAAGATGGGCAGAGACGGGATGATAGCCACAGAGAATACAGGTCTGAGGGAGGAAGCCATCATAGGTCAGGCGTCCTAGAGGGAGGTCTGTGCTGTTTGCTTTTCTTCCAGCTTCAAGTGGCCCCAGGGAACCCCTATGCCCAAACTGGACCCAAAGTCTCCCCTGTTGCCCCTCACTGCCAAGGGGCCAGGGAGTCCTCAGGACACCTGGGGAGAGAAGCAGATTGGCGCCGGTGAAGGTCAAGGAGGCCATGGAGCTGATGACGATGACTGGCTCTGCCTTCCAAAGCAGTAATGAGAAGCGTGACCACAAACCCAGGTTATGAATACAGCTTCCATTCAATCTCAAAACTATCCCGAGTCTGACAATACATTTTATGGTCATCCTGGTTATGGCACAAATCCTATGTTTGGTGGAGAAAGCCTTGGAAACATTCCACTAGGGAGGCAGGCTTGGTTCAGTGCTGACACCTCTCCTCACATGCCACCTCCAGCCCAGTCTCCCTTTGCCCCACTCCCTGGCCTACGACAACCTAATCTGTCCCATAAACCATGCCTCCCAGCCCCCTCTAAGAGAACCATTTCTAGGGGGACACAACCCCCTAGATGGCACACTAGAAAGAGGGCTGGGCGCAGAGTCAGGAAACCCAGGCCCAAGGCCCAGCTCTGCCTTATTTTAGTAGTGTGGCTCTATGCTTCAGTCTCCTCATCTGAAAATTGGAGCTAGTCAGAGCCATCGGGCTATTTTGAAGTTCAGTTGTAAGAATGGAAAATGGTATAGGAGGAGAAAAGGTTGCCCAAGCACTGCTGCATACAGGGACAAAAAGCAATGGTTCCCTGGGACAGCTAGCGTTGCCCAGACCCAGGAAGTCACTCCCTGCTCTTACCACAGCATGACTAATGTGTCCTCTCAGCTGGCTGAGTTCTGCTCACCGGAGGACCTGGCCCAGGTCCAAGGAGGGCGCTGACAGCACAGCCGTGCTGGGTGCTGGGAGCCAGAGTTCCTGGCAGCCAGGCACAGTGGGCAGGTCTGACCTGTGAAAGCGGAGATGAACGCCTGGGGCCTGGGCTGGTTGCAAAAGGGGCTGGTGCTCCTGACGCAGTCTTCTCTCTGCTCTCGGTCTCACTCATTCTCCCAAGCTGGTTCCCAGGAGAATGGGGAGCTAGGGGAGAGTGCGTCACCTCTGCCCTGGGCACCATTCTGCTCCCAGGAGGAAAGCAAGCAGGATCCTTCAGGTGTGCACACAACGTCACACACCAGCCCAGGCCCAGCGCACACACCCAGCACGAGATGTACAGGGAGAAAGACGTCCACACAGAATTAAGCCGAGGCAGACACAGACACATAGCCACATGGCCACTAAGAAACTAGGCGCAACCTACATGTGCGCACACCGGCACAGAGAGCAACGTACACACCCAGACAGGCAGGGTGTGCTGGGCATCAAAGTGAAGGTCATGCTTCCTTGGGGCCCAAGTGGTAAGACTGGCCCTAAGAAGCCCCTGCCTGACCACGTGAGCATTGTGGAACCCAAAGACGAGATGCTGCCCACCACCCCCATTTCAGAACAGAAGGGTGGGAAGCCAGAGCCGCCTGCCATGCCCCAGCCAGTACCCAGCATACCAGGGTCTCCTTGGCAGCTGCATCTGGCGTTTGGATGTTGTTCTATAAAGACCTTTAACAAAATCTTTTTAAAAGAAAACAAACAAACATAGGATTATATATAATACACACTGCTCAGACAGACGTCTGGATATATAAACATACACATATGGACACACACATATATACATCTTTCATAGAGATAGACACCCACATTTACAGACATAGAGACACAGACTTGCACATATATAGAATTTTTCAGAGTTCTGCACAAAGACAATATCCACTTGAAATACATAAGAGCAAAAACAGGGACACAGAGAAATGTACATGAACACAAATGTATAACGTATACACACCTAGTCATCATTTAGTAGTTATTGAACACCCACAAGCTGCTAGTCATGCTCCAACAGAAAGAGCTCCTCCCCCTCCAGTCGCACATATACAGAAACCCAAGCTCCCTCTAAAAGTAACTTGGGATTGGTTGTATTGGGGTCCACTCTCTAAGCCAAAGATGAACTTCTTTTCTGTATGTGGTCACCCATGGTGGAAAAAATACTCAACTGTTGATTTAGTTTCATATAATAGAAAAAAAGTTAAACCTAAATATTCCCAAATAGAGATCTAGTTGAAGAAATTATGGCATTCAGGGTGAAATAGTAAGCAAACATACAGTATGGTTATAACCTCTGGTCAGAACGTATAATAACATGAAAAAACACTGTTGCCACTTTAAATGAAAAAACAAAAAATACAAAGTTGTATATACAACATGATCACAAAAATTGCAAAAATATGCATACAAGACTGGAAGGAAGTATATCAAAATGTTATTATCTTTGGGAGTTAAGACTATTAATACATTTTTAATCTTCTAATTTTTTGGATTTTCCAGTTTTTCTGAGTACTTGTTATAGAGAAAAATAAAACAAACTTTTAAAAAATCAACTAAGTGTTGATTACACAGATATTGAAAATACTTTATGTCGATAAGGACATACGTATGAGTATACACGCATATGAGTATGTAAGAAACATACAATTTTATTCAGTTAATATAATCAATATTCCTTTAAATTTAGATTCAAGAATGGAGAAAGCAGGAAAAAAGAGGCAAAGGAAAGAGTGATAGAGATAAAAAAAAAAAGTCCCAGAAAAGGAGAGAGAGAGAGAGAGAGAGAGAGAGAGAGAGAGAGAGAGAGAGAGAGAGAGAGAGAGAGAGAGAGAAACAGAGCAAGCTGGTGGGTTTGGACCCTCTGGTCCTGCACGACTTGAGCCCCGCACCTCATAGGGCCTTTCCAGCAAGCCATTGCTCTTAGGCCTGTCTCTAGGCTTCAGTCACACAAACCTGGAGCTGAACTTGATCCTCAGGGTCCCCTCCATGGCTCACTGGTTGGCTTTTTATCTTAAGCACTTCAGGGTTAGCAGCAAACATTGAGCCCCAGACCCTGTGAGAGCACAGAGACATGAATGAGTCTCTCTCTCTCTCTCTCTCTCTCTCTCTCTCTCTCTCTCTGCCTCAGTTTAGCGGGGGAGATTCAGCCTCAGCGAGTGACCAAATTCAGAGTGTCCCATGTGCCAAGAGAGCAGTGTGGACACTAATACAAGAGACACTTCCTGGAGAAGGGGAGTTCTGGAAGATGGCTAGAGGAGAAACAGGGCATGGCATAGGGAACACTTTCTTTTTTTTTCTTGTAACTTTCTTTTTTTTTTAACTGTTATTTTAAGTGTGTTTTTCCAGGACCCATCAGCTCCAAGTCAAGTAGTTGTTTCAATTTAGTTGTGGAGGGCGCAGCTCACAGTGGCCCATGTGGGGATGGAACCAGCAACCTTGTTGTTAAGAGCACCGTGCTCTAACCAACTGAGCTAACCGGCCACCCCTGGAGCACTTTCTAAACTAGATGATTTGACAAAAGTAAAGACTTCCAGTCAGAAGTCAAGAAACAATTGGGGATCAGGGAGTGGGGATCACTGGGATAGGCTGGGCTGGTCCAGGTTGGTGTCAGATTTGAGAAGGCCTAGAAAGCTGAAATGAGCCTGGAGTTCATTGCTGGCAATGAGAACTGGTAATAGTCATGAGTGGGGAGGTGCCAGAGGGAAGTCAGCAGCACTGGAGGGACGAGTGGTGGAGGCAGTGGCAGGAACATAGGGTGACAGAGGTTCTAACCAGGCTGTGACCCTACAGGAGAGGAGACATAGTGACACAGAGGCGCTATCAGAGAATAAGGAAGTAGGAGGGGTGTCAGAGAGCACCAGATTACGCTTCCTCCCCCAGCCCATGGCACTTTAGGGTCCCTTGGAGCACTTTAAAAACCTCTAATCCAGAGTCCTGAGTCTTTCATTTTGCATATGAGGAAAGTGAAGCACAGAGAAGGGAAAACATTTACCTAAGGTCATGGTTGATGTCAGAACCTAAACTTGAACCCCAGTCGCTGCCCCAGAGTGAGGTGTGTCCGTTGGGGTTGAGGTAACAGCAGGCCATGGAGACGGGATGGGGGACCCCTCAGGACTTCGCTGCAATGGTGCAGTTCAGCACCTCCACCTGAGGGGGCTAGGGGACAAAGGGAGATGAGGTGGCTGGAGCTCTGGGGGATGGGCCCTGGTGGGGCAGGAACTGGACAGTCTTGATTAAAACTAAACTTGGAGATTATCTGAGGTTTCACTTGGCTGGGATTTCTGTCCCTTAGCCGTGCTCTTTCTCTCTCACACACACAGCTGTAACTTCCTACAGAGGGAGCTGGGTTGAGACAGGGTGAGTGCTAACCTGGGCCAGCAGCTGCCTAGCAGGTGTCCCAAGTGTGCCTTAGAAATACCTCTCCACAGAAATAACACCCATATACCCAACTCTAAGAGTTTGCAAAAAGCTCTAACAGCCACTTGGTAGTAACTCACTTGAGATACTACCTTTTTTCTCTGGGGCTCACTTTCCTTCTGGATAAAACAAAGTGTTCCCCCCAAGGTGCCCTTTAAAATTCCTTCCAGCTCCAATTCCAGGGAATGTTCTCTGGATCTCTGCTCTTCTCAAAGCCCTCGCCCAATGAACCCTCACTCCTAAAGGATATCTGGGACAAAACTTCTGTTTAAATTGTTGACAGCTGGCACCTGGACCATTACTAGGTCCTTATGTGAACTTTGAGTGCCAAAGCCGAAGACTGGGTCCAACCAAGCCAAGTTCAAGAATTTGGCCAATGGTTAAAGTTTAGGCTGTATGCGTATCCCCTCATGCTCAGGCTCTGAAACAGGGGGCCCCCAACCCAAGACCCTGGGCCCTGAAGACTGTTAGAAGGATCAGAGAAGGAAGGTTAGAAGGCTCAGGATTGCCCCAGAGCCTCAGCAAGGTGCTCTCGAAAGGAGGGGGAAAGGGGAGGGGCACCACCCGCCCGGTGAGGTCATGGGAAAGCAGCTCTGGCGCTGACACCTGGGGAAACCCGTTTCCAGGCTGCTTCCCACGCTACCTCTCCTGGGAACCAGCTAAGTCCCAAGAGGGGAGCCCCAAACCCACCCCCTCTAGTCCAGTTCCCATCACACTGTCCCATCTAGTCCAGCCCCCACCTTTCAATCTAGCCTCAGTCCTTCTGTACCCAACCTGTCTTTATCCACACTGTTGGGCCTTGAGGAGGGCTATGAGAGAGCAATGGGCTGACAGCTCCTGGAAATGACACAAAGACAGCAGCTTCAGAAACTTAAGGTTTTATTTGCAGACTTTGCCCTGCCCTACCTTCTTAGGCTGTGACCATGGAGAGAGAGGTGACCCCCCCCCCCCAGCCCCTTCTTCCTTCATTCAGGCTCTAGTTTGCAGCTCCTCCCCCTCCTCTCAGTGGGCCTTGCCTCTCACTTCCTGCCCCACTCCTGGCCCAGCCAGTTTGGGCAGTGCTTAGGAAGCCGTGAGACCCAGTTCTTCCCAGGAACCAGCACCGCCCTCCCTGGCCTTGGGGGTTGAGGGCAGCCCAGGTGTCAGCCTTGCTCCTCAGCTGCCCCACTTCTCTGCTCTCTTTCTCCTTGCCCTTCCTCCTTCCAGACTCAGCTTGGTGATCTGCCTCCTGCTCCCCAGCCTGCCTCCTGTCCAAAGGCTCCAAGCCCTCACTTTCTGCTCTCTCTCAACTTTTCACTGACTCTTGTCTTACGCAGTCCATCCAAAACTTCTCTCCAAACTGGGCTGGACACCTTCCAGCCCTCCAAGATACCCAGCTATTCCCTGGACTCTTTGTCACGCCTGTGCCACAAGAGCTCCTAATTCAGCCAGACTGACCTGAGGGCCCATGATAAGAAACTGGGAATTGGATCCCAAATACTTGGAGGTGGCTGACACTATTAGGACCATACCATGAAAAATCAAAGTGCTGGGATTTCTCTGTAAGCCTTGACCACAGAAATCTAAGTCAGTTTTCCCTCCTCCAGGACCTAAGCTCATTGTGGCATATGAGTGGGCAGTTAGAGACCTGTGTCCCCACAGTGTTCAGAATGGAACTGCGTCTCATGGCTTGGCCTGGCCCTGCCAGTAGCCCCCTCGAAGGCCCCCTACCCCAGGTTCCAGATGTCTGTGGCTTTATGCCTACTGCTCTCTACTCTGCCACAGTTGTTCAAACAAAGCAGAAGAACTTCTTCCAGCGGCAGCGGGAGAGGGTGCGCACACCTTTGGCGTTCAATTTCTTCTCCAGACGAGCTTTGTGCTCAATGGCACTGAGAATGGCGGAGTCAAACACCTCCTTCAAGTTCTTCTGCGTCAAGGCAGAGCACTCGAGGTAGCAGCAGGCTCGGATCTTCTCAGCCAGACCTTGAGCCTGGGGTTGGGGTACAGGGCCCTCCCGGCCCCCCTGGTCCAGCTGAATCAGTACATTGACATCATCCCTCAGGTCTGCCTGGGTGCCCACCAGCAGCACCGGCGCCTGAGGGTTGTGAGTACGGATCTCGGGCAGCCATTTCTCTGTGATGTTTTGGAAGGAGCTGGGCTGCACCACGCTGAAGCAGGCCAGGAAGACGTCGGTATCGGGGTAGCAGAGTGAGCGAAGGCGGTCAAAGTCTTCCTGGGATGGGAAGGCGAGGTCATTAGTAGGATTATTCCCTTCACAGGGAGCGGGAATTCGCTTGTGATTTGGGATTGGAGACCTGAGATTCATAAGCAAGGGCCCAAGGCCTTCCCCATTCCTGATCCATCTGGGGTCCTCCCGGCCTCCGGCCCACCTCCCCTCAGACCAGTAGAGGCCGCTCCCAGCTTCTCACCTGTCCCGCCGTGTCCCAGAGCTCAATGCGCACGGGGGCTCCATCCACCAGGACTTGCACTGTAGGGGCGCGGTGGGAGATAGTCTGATTTAGGAAGAGCGTCCAGGGGTCCACCAGGCCTCACTAGCGCCACCGCGGGGCCGGCTCCCGCCTCCCTCGCGGGGGGCTTCCAAGCCCTTCCACCTGCGCCCAGGCCCCAACCCTCGGGGGCACAACCCTCTCCCCCAGCCACGCGGCCGCCGGGGCCGTTGAACGTACCGGAGAAGGTGTCCAACGCCGTGGGCCGGTAGCGCGCGGGGTACCCATTGCAGGTGTAGCTGACGATGAGGCTGCTCTTGCCCACCGCGCCGTCGCCCACCAGCACGCACTTGATGCCCAGCTCCGGGGGCGCGCTGCCCCGCCGCGGGGGAGGGGTCGGGGCTCGGAGCGGGGACGACTCCGTCTCGCTCAGCTCCCGCGGGGGCATGGCCCGCTCAGGGGACAGCCCGGGACCAGGCTCCGCTGCGCTCGGAGAAGCAGGTTCTGCTGGCTGCCTCTCACTGAGTTCGCCAAGGCCAGGCGCATTGGTCCGCCGCTACC
Source organism: Rhinolophus hipposideros (assembly GCF_964194185.1). Taxonomy (NCBI): domain Eukaryota; kingdom Metazoa; phylum Chordata; class Mammalia; order Chiroptera; family Rhinolophidae; genus Rhinolophus; species Rhinolophus hipposideros. The sequence continues at coordinate 38,090,887 of NC_138051.1, forward strand.
CGCAGGTTTATGTGGACCCCGCCCACCTCATCTGCATATCCCAAGCGCCGGGATCCCGCCCACCCGCCGGGATCCCGCCCACCCGCCGGGCCTCCTTTGGGACCTCCCCCAACAGCGCACCCAAAGCACGAGGCCAGGCAATCTCAAACAGCCTGAGGAAAAGAGGCAGGCGGACGACTGACGCTCAGAGGTACAAGGACAAAGAATCGCCCAAATGAGACAGATCTAGGTATCTTGGCAGAGAAAAATATAGAGGACTTATTGTTAGGAGGAAGAAACAAGTTGGGAACACATAACAATCGCAACATGTTCAAATTAAACCTGTGTTTAAATTAACACAAAAAATTGGACATATGTTTGTATGAATTATAGTCTGGATAATAATTTTATTAAAGAATGGTTTTTAAAAATATACAAATCATGAAGAGGCAGAAGATAAACTCAAGCATGAACACAACAGTCAGGAATGTATTGTACTCTCTTCCACGGAAGAGCTTCCTCTACACTCAGCCTGAAGGCAAGCTTTAAACACCTTCACTCTTACCTTCACTCTGCTCCGCTAAAGGAACTCCAGGTGCTGGAGAAGCGTGCTGGGGAGGACCTTCAAGGGCAATTCTTCATTTGAATATTCTCAGTCCCCAAAGCCCCTAATGTCATCATCATCAAAAACACATGGTAATTACCTATTTGTTGGTGCTGCTCTGGGCCACCCACTGTCCTTGCCCTCAAGGAGTTTACAGACTGAGACAAGATATGGAAGGTAGCCCTAGGAAGGTCACCAAGAGAGCAAGTGAGGAGTAGCCTGATGCTGATTTCATCTCTTTATTGCAACCACACCACCAAATGACAGCAGGCCCAGAATCCTCTCTGAACTCCAAGGCAGTCTTTCATCTCTGAGTATGCAAAGATCACTGAAAACATGCCATTCAGGAGTTGTTGCAGGAAGTGTTGTAAGGGGGAGAGAGCAATAAATATTAAAGAAAAGAGATAATCCTATTTCTCAAATAGTTGATAGTATAAAAATCCATCAATCCAAATCTCTGAATCTCTTGGGAAAAGTCTCAGGATCCTTGATTTCTTTTTCTCCTTTTTTTTTAAAGTCAAAAGTTGAGGACAACAGAAAGTTGCTGATTTAACCACCAAAATCTTGACTATGGGGAAATGGTAGGATCCCTAGTATTCACTTCTATATCCCCATGTCTACATCCTACGTCCCCTATGTCCAAACGTCTGGGGATACTAATAATCCCTAATTATAGTCCCAAAGACTTCTCGGCCACATCCACATGTTTATCCACCTAGCAAGTGAAAGAGGCCCCAAAGTGGACTTTTGCCATTGTATCCCACAGAAGGTCTTAAAGACTGTACTTTTTGTCCTGCAAAGGGAATGGGAGTCAAGAATGGGGATCTGGAAAGACCTGGACATCAAGAGACCTGTCCCAGTATTTCTTGTCCTTCAGCTCATTAGCCGTATGACTCCTGAAAAATCACTTGATCTACCTCAGCGCTATAAAATGACAGGTGAAATGTGTTTGTTTCTGAAAGCCTTTCTGGTACTAGATATCTGTTCAGGGAACCTAGGGAAGTTGCCACAGACCAGGGTGTCTGGACAAAATTACCACACACACACACACACACACACACACACACACACTTTTACAGTGCTCTTGTCCTCTTACCCAAATTTTAATAATTGTAGCTGTAAATTTAAAAGTAATCGTGTTTCTTTCTGCAGGTAGGAGGCGTATAACTAATACACAAATGGAAGGAGGTGTCTGCTGCACATGGGTAAAAGCCTTGACTTGGCCTGACACGAGCCATTCTTCTCTGGCCCCATGGGTGGGGACACCTTCTGACCTAGGTCCCTCTGTCTGAGCTGGTTTAGGGACAGTCTTGTCAGCAAGAGGGGGAGGGAGGAGACAACCTGGGGAGCTGGTGAGTCACCTGTTTCTCAGCTAAGGACTTGCAATTCTGGCTGCCACTGTTGGGAAAGTCCCTTCCTAAGGCTGGGTAGAGTCTTAATAGTTCTATCAAATCATCTGTCCCATCTACCAGCCAGACACACATTTGCTAAGATTTAAACTTGGCCCTGACATTCTCCTTGGAGAAATGATGAATTCTAGGACTGGGACAGGAAATACACAAGATGAGCCTGGAGCATTTTGTAGCACAGAAAGTTAGGAACTGCTAACAAAACAATAGGAACACAAGAGCCAACTGAAAGAGCTTCCAAAAGTCAAATATGGAAGAAGTTGAGCAAAAATATAAAGTAGTATTGGATTATAGCCCAAAATATAAAATAAATATCCATAAGTATTTTGATATAAGTAACTGAACACGTAACAAATTTCCCATGAAGAATTCCAAACAATGTATGTAGCTACTCTGCCTTCAAAGAGGAGTGTAAACCCCAGTTCTTTAATTGTGGGCTGTGCACAGTGACTCCCTTTCTAAGAGGACTGTATCAAATGGTAGAGGGGAAAAAAAAAGTAACTTTACAGTGGAGAATCCTAACACTCCCTCAATCAGGGGATCGAGGTCAAGATCAACATCTCAACATCGATCAGCCAAGTTGATAGCAGGGACCCTTGATATGATGTAATGCAATAGCATTTTCCTCTGGTCTTCCTTACAAGAGCCACAGTCTAATAAGAAAAACATCAGAAAAGTTCCAATTGAAAGACATTTTATGAAATGCCTGCCCAGTATTCTTCAAAACTGTCGAGATCATCAAAAACAAGGAAAGTCTAAAAAACTGCCACAGTTAAAAGGGGTCTGTGGAGACATGACAACTGGATGTAATTTATGCTGGATGGGTTCCTGAAACAGAAAGAGGACATAAGGTAAAAACTAAGGAATTCTGAATAAAATACAAACTTTAGTTAATAATAATGTGTCAATGTTGATTTATTAATTGTGACCATATAAGGTAAGATGTTTATAAGGGGGGAACTTGGGAGTGAGGTATATGGGAACACTCTTCTCAATTTTTCTGTAAATCTAAACTGTTCTAAAATAAAGTTTATTAAACAACAACAACAAAAAAAGAAAGCCAAAAAACGAAAACGTGGCCCTGACATTGAATCATTTTGTTTCCAAAATGTCCAACACAATTGTACAGGGCTTTAGCCTTATAAAAGTGCTTTATTTGTTCTCTCTCTTAAGAACCCAAGTGAGATTGCTGAGAAGAGAGAGAAAGGTGAGTATACCGGGACCCAGAGGAGTTAGGGGACTTGTCCCAAGTTAGGGGACTTGTCCCAGAGAAGCTAGTACGCAAGTGGCAGACAATCCCAGAGCCAGCAATCCACAGGTCCACCTTCAGGTGTGGCCAAATTTTTAGGCATTTCTGTTCATTCCTTATCTTATTTAAAATGACTGCATCCTTTGGGATACATATAGCCAAACCTTGAGTCAACAAGAATAAACCAAAAAAAAAAAAAAAAAAACCCCTACACCACTACCATGATTTTTATACTGCTGAAAGGGTTTAACAAAAGAACACCAGTAGTAAGCGTTTACTCAAAAAGGTTCTTTGTGAATGAAATGCACCTTGTGCAGTCGTTTTCTATTTTCTCTGCATCGTCCACTACAAGGCCCCCAAGTCTGGCCTGCTGCTCAGAACTAGCACAGAGACTCACATGGGCAGGTCAGAAAGCTTTGAAATAAAAAGGATTCCAGAAAAACAATTTTATATTTAACACTTAATTTCTTTGTCCATCATATCACAGTAAAGCTGGGAAAAACCCGCTTATTTATCAACATACTAACGATAACAATACTACAATAATTAGACTGCACACTTTGGGAGCTTTCCAGTTAATTGGGTTTCCAGAGGTTTTTCTCTACTTGATGTGCTTGTATCCTGGCAGGGAGTTGGCAAACTCAGTGAATGGAGCTGAGTCGGCCCCCCTGGAACAGGAGCCAGCCCTCAAGCCCCATTGCCCCAACCCCCTCGTCGTCCTTTGGTCCCAAGGCTCAGGCTGCTCTGATCTGCTCTAGGCTTCTGATCTGCCCTGCCCCCTCTCCCAGACCCAGCCTGAGCCTGGCTTCTCCCTACATTCCCCTCTACCTCCTCTCCAACCAGCTTGTCCCCTTGAAGCTCTTTTTCTTGCCCAGATCTCGTGTTCAAGCCCTGGCCAGTAAGTAGACTTGCAGGGGTTGCTACCTAAAATGTTAATCTAAAAGGACTTCCCTCTCCTTTTATTAAATGAACTTGCCTCCTAACTTCCTTATTTCTGACAGTGGTAGCACAATTCTCTGAAGCTAATGAGCTGGAAGGAATGGAACTTGAATAGTCTCCAAACTTCACAATATATTTGGACTCCTTCCCCCTCGGTCCTCAGTCCTTTCTTTGAAGTAGTACTCGACTCCCCTCTTCCTTCTGGCTTCCTTTGCTACAAGAATCACCTCTTACCTATCTCCCTGACTTTGTTTTGTTCATTGCTAGTGCACCCAAGCTTCCTAGGACAACACATTTATCCTGCCCCTCTTGCATTCAAAAACCTACAGTGAATCCCTATCAGCCACAGTTAGAGTCTCTGCCTGGTACCCCACATGCTCCAGTTAGAGTAGTCGCTGCCCCCCGCCCCCAGAATGGGATAAGCAGCCACTGAAAATGATTCTTAAGAGAATTTCAATGACATGAGGAAATGTTAAAAGATAATGTTAAATAATACAGAATTATATAAAAGTTTGAGCCCAAATATTAAAAAACAAGTTTACAGTGAGAACAAAAGAGGGTCCTATATGAAGAATATATACCAAAATGTGAGCGTCATTACCACGTGGCGTGAAGTTTGTGAAGCTTGTTCTGCCTGATACGTAATAAGCACATGTTAGCTATTAGTATTGTGGCACTTCTCAGTGCCATTTTCTCCTTTTTCTACAATGAACATGTTACTTTTGCAATGAAGAAAGTCCCTAAAATTAAAAAAACATTCGTTGTATATTTATTTTTTTTAATTATTTTTTATTTTTTTTAACTATTGGCTTTTTTTTATTTTTTTGTTTTTTGTTGAGAGCCCACTGGCCCATGTGGGAATCGAACCTGCAGCCCTCGGAGTTAGGAGCATGGAGCTCTAACCGCCTGCGCCACTGGGCCGGCCCTCATTGTATATTTAGAAAAAAGAATATACACTAACATGTCGACAACAATTACCTCTCAATGGCAGGATCATGACTAGTGTGTTCTCATTTATTCGTTCCTCCTGTGAGGTCTTCAGGAACCCAGTGTGGGCTAAGCACTGTGGAAAGTTCTCAGCATAAGCAGTGAACAAAACAGAGCTTACCTCTTCTCCTTGACTTTGCTCTGCCTGACATCAACCCCCTTTCTCTGAACTCACTGTGTTTCACAAATTATGAGAACATTCCATGTTTCCTGTGTGCATATCTCATACCTCAATTAGACTACAAGCAGTTAGAAGACGGGGAAGGTCTTCTACAATTTCCAGCTCTTACTGCCCCAGCCCAGTGGCATTCCACTGTAGGAGCTTATTAACTAACGTGGAATGAGTGAATAAATGAATGGTGGGGCATGGTCTGACAAATAATAAAAAGACCTGTGGGCAGCCCCACCTTCTCTGATGCCACAAGGACTTGTCCAATGGCCAAGCCGTGAGCCCAACCAAATCCTTAACTGCTTCTCCCCAACAGCTTTTGGGCTCCAGTGGCCCAAAGCTTCCTCTGGAACGGAAGCTGAGGCCTGAAACCACTGAGGTTCATTCAAGTCTCTGGGGTTAACAGAACATTTGATAATGATGATTATCATAAAGCACATCAGCAACTTCACAAAAAGAGGACCCAACAAGCAAGCATCAATAATATCACCCCAAATTCTCTTCTTGGCATTGCTTATATAAATGCACATTTTACATAGTTGTAACCAGGGATATTTAAATTATTTAGCAACCAATACGACCTCAGAAAGCTGCTAGTCTTGTGCTGGCACAGCTTTTTAGAACACCTCTGGTGTGCCTGACATTAACCCTTTCGTGGCTGGTCCTGGGGAGGAGTGGCAGGAAGGAGCACTCTCAGGGAAGTGGATATTTTAACAACTGGAGTGCCCATACTGGTGTGTACCTACTGAACTTCTTCAGTCTGGCTGGATTTGGAATGAGTGGGAACCAAGCAAAGAGGGCTTGGGGATAACCGGAAGAAACAGCAAGAATCAGGCTCAGAGGGGAAAGAGAAAATCTGGTCCACTTTGGAACTAAAAATAGCTCAGCCTGGCTAAGTGGTGAGAGGGACTGGGAGGGAGTGGTGAAAATGAGCTGGAAAGAGAGGCAGGAGCCAGATCCGGGTCACACACAGCTTCTCTTTTCCTTTGGGGTTGTTTCCTCGGGGAACAGTTTGACCTAGGGTGACCAGGACTAAGGGCGCGCCAGGAGACAGTACTTTTAGTGCTAAAACCAGGAGGGCTGGTCACACTAACTAGATCTCATTTTGCTCCAGCTGCTCTTCAGAAAGACCACAGCAGTTGAAACTAGAAACAGAGCAGGATTTTCCAAACCAACATGAAATCAACTTTCATTATTTTCTGTGAAAGTACTGATATGAAAGGTTCTAGTTTTTGTTCACATTTAAGTTTATATAAAGCTAGTATTTCTAATCCATTCCCTTTCCCCTCCTTTATCTCAAATTACAACTGTGTCAATAAGAGCTGAGTTAGCTTGATGGTCCAGAGCATGGAACAAAGCACCTGGATTGGGATGCAGGTTGTGCCACTTACTAGCTATTGTCTTCTTTGGGCTTCAGTTACCTTGTCTGTAAAATGGGATTAAAATAGTATCTCCCTCGTAGAATGCTGTGGAGATTAGAATAGTGCCCACACATAGAGAGTGCTCTGCAAGGGTGAACTATTATTATAATTATCTTCCCCCAGGTCAGGACAAGTATTTTTCAGATGAAGTCAAGGCCCTGCCTAAGAATGAACAATACAGATTTGGCAGGTTAGGTAAGGTTCAGAATTTTGTTTTCTGTGACCAGGACAGGGAACACAAAAAGAAATTGGCATTTATTCATCAATCTAATATACTGGTATTGTTATTATCTTTATTTTACAGATGAGGAAACAGTCTCCATAGAGGTGAAGTGACTTGCCTGAGGCCTCGTGGCTAAGAGAGAGTCAGGAATGTGGAGCCCACGTCTGTCACCCACTTTTCAGTCGTGCCCATAAGAATGATGGGCTACAAAGCCCATCATTCTTGTTTTATTATCTTTTGCCTTATAAACACTAATCATTCTGACATTTGGTCAGAGATCTTTTTAAAATTTTGTGTTGTGATCAGCTTTATTGAGAGATCATTTATGTATAGGATGTACCTATTTTAAGTGTATAATTCAATGAGTTTCAACCAGTATGTCCACCTATGTCATCATCACAATCAAGATACCAACATTTCCATCGCCCCTAACAAATTCCTTCTTGCTCCTTGTCAGTCAATGCTGCATCCCATGCCAGGTCGCAGGCAACCACTAATCAGATTTTCTGTCATGATAGCTTAATTTTTTTCCTGGTTTAGGATTTCGAATAAATAGAATTACGCTTTATGTAGTCTTTTACGTCTGGCTTCTTGAGCTCAGCATGACTTTAAGATTCACTCATGTTGTGTATAAGGGTAATTTGTTCTTTTTATTGCTGAATAGTATTCCATTGTATGGATGTACCACTACTTGTTTAGTCTCTTGTGGTGGACATTTGCGTTGGTTCCAGTTTGGTGCTTTTATGAATAAAGCGGCTATAAACATTCCCGTACAAATCTTTGTGTGGACATAGGTTTTCGTTCTCCTGGTACGGAATTGCTGGGTCATAAAGGAAGTGCCTGTTGAACGTTGTACCATTTCACAGTCCCACCAGCAACGACTTCCAGTTGCTCTACAACCTCACAACATGGGTGCTGGCGGTCTTTTTCAACATTTTGGACTTTAGTGTTGTTGTTGCTATTGTGTTTAACTACAAAAAAAATCTCATAATTTTTAAAACTTTGCAAAGTTTCTGCAAGAGGCCATTGTGGGTGAGTATGTAGGCAAGTTTAATTCCGACATATGCAGTGTGACATGGTGCACCCACGCAAATGCACATTGGCACGTTACGTCACGCGCTCACTGTCCAGGCCCCTCCCAAGCCCTTACAGTGTGTTGGGTCTTATGATCTACAACGTTGAAGGCAGGGGGAGCGCGGGTTGTTAGATTTTATTGGGCTTCACACTAATCAGAAAAGGTTCTCTGGCTCAGACGTCATCTGACATGTATCCTAGACTAAGGGACAGGTAACAAGCATAGCCACTGGCTCTGAGGCAGTGCCTTGGAAACCATTATTTCCTGGGCACTGTCCCCATGTGTCTCTAGATGGACTGCCACAAGGGTCTGGCTTTCAGAGAATCACAGAATGTTAGAGATGCTCAGTTTACAGGTGAGGAAAGGAGAGGGGCTTAGGGGGCCAGGTGACTTGGGCAACAGCAGCATCTGGCTGAGTGTGACTCTGCATCCGGAAAACAGGGGGGCCTGGTGAAACTGCATGGGGTGGTGGTGTTGGGAGAACACAGGCCAGCCTGTGAGGGGCTCCTGGAAGAAGTGGTGCTGGTACAAAGCATGCACCCCATCAAGATGCCAACACTCCCTAAAAGTTTAAAAAACTAGACTGAACACTAAAACTTTTCATTTTGAGACCAAAGAGCTTCAAAGGATGTCACTTCTAGCATACATTGAATATTGATGTTTAAATAAAACAATTATCTCATTCTTTTAAATGTATGCATTGGAATCTAAATACCAAAGCAATTTGATGTGCTCCATCATCCATTTCAAAAAAAAACATGTAGACAAACTTTTCTTTAACAGTTGGAAATTTTATGTTCTTTATATTCTCTTTCAATGTTTCCTTTCAATCTTACTGTAACGTATGTCATGCTTGAAAGTTTTCATTGATACCTTATCCTAATTATTTGTAATTAGTATATACATTTTTTGGGGGGATATTATAATGTTATATTTCTTGTTGTAAGGCTCTAAATCTTTTTTTTCCACCCCTCCCAGGGTCTGAATTCACTACCCATTTCCCCACCTCCTCATGAATCAGGGGATGTGTGTCTTTCTCAGGGGTCAGGGTGGAGAGAATCAGTGTCACTTAATGGTCCTAGGCTGTCATCTCCTCACAGTCAAGGCTGTCACTAGTGGTATGACACATACCAGGCCGAGGGTGGAGGAAGGATGAGGGGCAAAATTCTCTAAGTCTTAACATTGTTTTCTTTTGAATTATCATTATAGTTATTATTTAACTAGTCAAAACAAATATATTACACATTTTGATAAAAATAATTATACATAAAAAGAAAATTATATTAGAAATGTATCTCTTAATGAGATACAGAGCTTTTTTGTTTTTATTTTCAAATAGTTTGTGTATTTGGGGATATAATGCTTGACTGAGACAAAGTTCAGCATCAATTCTCTTCCTATATATTTTTTGTTTTGTGTTGATGTAAATGTGGAGAAACCTTGTTCATATAAATCATTAGATGAGAATGAAAGGAGGTTTGGTATAGCAATATTACCGGAGTATTTGACCCCCTTCCAAATTACATGACAAAAATATTAGTGATTTTTTTCAGTCAGTTCAAATCAGTTCTCAAACTGTATTCAAATTAAAGAACTAGAAACCATTTGGTGTGCAAAGGACTTACTAACAGATCTTTATTCTCCTTGTGGGAATGTCAACTGAATTCCAGTGATCTCCCTGCAGATTTTTAGGCCCTGAAGCAATACACCATGGTCTACAGGGTGTTGGTTTCACCAACCTGGTCGGTGAGTGTTCTTTTCTTTTGATGAGTAGAAGCAGGGAAGGCAGAAGGGAACCTGCCTTTGCTCCCAGGCACCTTCTCCTGCTGGTTACTTTTCGGAAAGAGCCAAGTGAAGCTGAGGCTCTGGACACCAATTCCTTAAAACTGTTTGGCACCCTGTGCCCCTTGGGAGAGACTTCCATACCCTTAAGGAAGAGTAAATCCTAGGGTGGCCAGATGGCTCAGTTGGTTAGAGGGCGAGATCTGAGCAACAGGGTTGCCAGTTCAATTCCCACATGGGCCAGTGAGCTGCGCCCTCCACCACTAGACTGAAGACAACTTGAGTTGAGCTGCCACTGAGCTGCCGGTGGGTGGCCGGATGGCTTCGTTGGTTAGAGCGTGTGCTCTTAACAACAAGGTTGCCCAGAGGTCCGGTTGAACCGGAGACTGGAGTTGGAGCTGAGCTGTGCCCTCCACAATTAAGACTGAAGGACAATAACTTGACTTAAAGCTGATGGGTCCTGGGAAAAACACACTGTTCCCCTTCCCCAATGAAATCTTAAAAAACAAACAGTGAACCCTAGTTTTGAGGACTGATGGCTGACCTGAAGATTCTTTTATTTCTCACCCAGACAAGTGTCTTTTTCCTTTCTGCCTGGTGGCTTCTCTGAGGCCGCTAGGCCTACAACCCGAGCAGGTGGTGGGGAAGAAAGAGGGCAGACTGGGTCTGCACAGACATTGGGCGGGGCTTAGACATTCACTCAGTGAGAGAGGAGATGACAGTGACAAGGAGGGGAGGAGGCTTTTTGAGAATTAAGCCGATTCAGGTAGGCTTGGAAGCATCTGGAAGGGAACCAACCAGGAAGGAGAAGAGATTTATAACCTCTTTGTAAAGAGTTGGGAAGAGGTGTTATGAATGAGCTGAGGACCCTCTTTCCTTCAGGATACACATTTTTCAACAGGGGTCAATAATGTGCCATGCCCCATCCCAGGAGAGGGGTGTACAAGACACCTGTCCTGCCCTCAGGGAGCCTATCCATTGTCAGCCCAGGGAGGAGGAGAGAGGAGAGGGGAGAGAGAAAGAGGAAGGGGGAGGGAGGGAGTAGTGGAAGAAGGGGGAGGAGGGGAGAGGAGAGATAGAAAGAAAAGTTACCAGGCAGTTGTAACGCGGGGTGATCAGCACAGGGGACTCGGGAGCACCTAAGAAGGACCCTGATCCTGGCAGGGGTGAGAGTATCAGAAAAGTCAGTCCAGAGGGGCAAACCTGCAAGACTAAATACCCAAGTGTCTGGAGGAGCGGGGTGCATTCTGGGAATATCCATAGATCAGCACTGAGAGATAAAAATAGACCCAATGGAGTTTAACTGGATATGAGGCAAAGAACTGCTCAGTTTCCTTAATAAATCTTGTAACTCTGTTTTAAAATGTATGTGTATATCATGATGATTCAAATACAAATTAAATTTAAAAACTAATTCCTGAATCTCGAATGCAGAAACATTCCAAATGATTTATACTTTACCCTCAAAGAAGCATAAACCCCCACGCCTTAAGTGTGGGCTGTCTGTAGTGACTTCTTTCCAAAGAGTACAGTATGGAAAGGGAGGAAAGAATACCTTTATGGTGGAGAAAGCTGACAAACCCTAACTCAAGGTGGTCAAGGTCAACGTCAACAGTGAGTGATAAGTCATGTTGATAGTATGTACCCTGAGACAATTGTACTTTACCTACCCCAAACCCATAATCCCAGCTAAAAATGAAAAAAAAAGGTATCAGACAAATTCAAATAGAGAACATCCTACGACATACCTGGCCAGCAGTCCTCAAGGAAACAAGGACACAAGAAAAGTCTGAAAAACTGCCATGGTCAAGAGAGGCTTAAGGAAACACGACAACTAAATTGAAGGGGATATCCTAGATGGGATCCTGGAACAGAAAGAGGGCATTAGATAAAATCTAAGGAAATCTGAATAAAATATGGACATTAGTTAACAATCATGATATTAATATTGGTTCACTAATTATAACAAATGTACCATACTAATGTAAGATATTCACAATAAAGGAAACTGGATGTGAGGTACATGGAAACTCTCTACTATTTTCTTACTTTTTCTGTAAACTTAAAGCCATTCTGAAAAAGAAAGTCTATTTTTTTTTTAATGAATTACTTGCTTAAGTCAATTAAATCATTCCTTTTGGTCTGGGTCTTCATTCAGTCAACAAGTACTACTAATAGTTAACTTGCATTGAGCATTTGCTAGGTGTAGACAGAATGCTGAATGATTTACATAATATCTGGTAATACTCACAATGCTGTAAGGTAGGTTTTCCCATTGATACATGTTGAAACTGAAGCATGAGAAAGCTCATTCATGAATTGTTTAATAAATATTTGTTACTTATTGACTGCCCCACGGGTGCTGAGTCTCTTCCAGTTAATGCCTTGCCGTGGCCTCTTGTGTCACTGTTTGGATGGAGCTCAATCATGTGACCTTCACCTCTTTCTCCCCATGCACGTCTTCCTTCACCCCCACAATGGTATCACCGCACCATCTGCCAGGTCTCCCAAGAGCTATCCTGCACTCTTCCTCCTCCCTGCCCCCACATCTAACTTGATACGACTGGTAAGTCCAGTGGGCCCTTCCTCAGAAATGTCTTCCCAGAGTCTCCCCAATCTACTCTCTCTTTCTTCAGGTTGTACCCTCACCACTTCTCTTTTGCTTCTGCCTCAGGTCTCAACCTTTCTGATGTGGACTCCACTAAAGCCACCACCCATCTTTCTAGAACCCACATCAGATGATCTCATCCCCAACCAAAGCCTTCCAAGGGCCCATTCAATAGCTTTCACAATCTGGCCACAGCTGGTCCCACTTCCTCAACTGCCCTGCTCCCCCAGGACTCTAGCTTTTTCTCTTCAAACATCACACTGTTTGCAGGCCTTTGCTCTTGGTTTTCTTGAGGCCTGCCTAATGCCTTTCCTTCTTTGCTCTTGGAAACCATACATGCACTTCAAGTCCTACCTCAAATTCACCTGCTTTCGTACACCTGTCCTCTCTCTCCCTGGCCCAGCAGTCAGCCCTTGCCTGTCTCATGGCAACTGCCACACGGATTCTGAGGGGTAGAAGCTGGTGGCTCTGTATCTGCAGCTGTGAGTTCCCGAAGGCACCTCTGATTTCTGTGCTCAGCAATCTTCAGATTATTCTCTGCAGTCAGATTCTGTTATATCAAACCAGAATGCCCACACTGCATAACTAGGTGCCAGTAAGTGGCCAGCACAAGAAAAGCCGTAGCAGTTCTGAGAGGGAAGTTGTGGTCTAGGGAGGAGGTAGACTTGAAAGACGTGAGAATGACTGTCAGGTTAAAGCTACGTTTAGGGTTTACTGAGCAAATACTTTGTGTTAGACATTATGCTATAGCTGTGCGCTTTCTCCTAGACCACCTCATTTACTCTTCAACGCAGACCTCCTAGGTAAGTATCATTATACCTATTTCTGTAGATGAGGAAACTGAAGCTAAGAGCAACAAATGTGCATGGCGTCAGCTAGTGAGTGACGGATAAGAAGGCTGGTCTTTTTACAAAGTGCAGCCTAAGGATTGAGGCGTGAATATGAGGAGGAATAGTGCTGTAATCACCTCTAGGGGGAGTATAGTATGTACTGAGTCTGTAGCAAGGAAGGACCACTTTGGTCCCGTCCCAAAAATCCCAGAGAGCAGTGGAGCCCAAGAGGAAGGTTTTGGGGACAGTAAGGAGGTGGCTGGAAGGACTCTGTATCCCTGACATACCCTCTCCCCCTGCTGACCTGTTCCGTGCAGGAGGAACACACTGCACAGTCCATACCTGAGGAATCAGCAGGAACCCTCTTCCCTCAGCTTGCACTGGGGGCATGGACAGTGTGATTGGATTTGAATATTGCCTCTTGGTTCCCTACTTCCTGGTCACAGGACTTTGGACAAATTGTGCCACCATCTGAACTTCAGTTTCTGCTTTTGTAACATGGGGAAAAGAGCAGTACCTACTTCGTAGCATCAGTGTGCGCGTAAAATAAAACAACGATGAATATTAGGAACTTAGTTTGGTGCTTGGCATATTGTCGGTACTCAGTAAAGTTATCTTTCATGACTGTTGGATCTTTGTCTGTACTTGTTTTCCGTAATGCAGGTGATCTGGGGTGGAGCCTTACGCACGGAGCACGGCAGCTCCCGGGCTGGGATCACTTTTCCAGCGCGGAAATCTCCTGCCTACCGCCCAGCTCTGGCACTTTCCCTGCCTGACCCAGCCTACCGGGCAGCGCCCCTGGGTGGGGGAGAGCTACTCGCGGCCGCAGGTTTCGGGCGGCAGTAAGCGAGACCCGGAAGCGACTGGCAGTTATCTTGGACTGAGTAACCTGTCACCCCCTCCTGGACCTGGCCACTCCAGGCCCCGAGAGCCCTCGGTGGGAGCTGCTGAGGGTCCAGTTGTCTGAGCCTGGCAGGGAAGGTCGGCAAGAGTAGTCTGACCACACAATGTACGTGCAAACCTGGACGCTGTTGAGAGTAAAGGGGGCTCTCTTAGTCATTACTCTTGGGCTACCGGTTAAAGCAGGGATGGCAGTGACCCTGGCCAAGAGCCTTCCACATTAGCAAAGTAGAGTCCTTGGGCCCCAGAAAGGAACAGACTCCGTCTGGGTCGCCTAGGTGGGTGGAAGAGGGAAATCCAACGGCAGTCGCACCCGAAACCTCCAAACCTCGCAGTTCTGCCCCTTAGAACTCTGCACCCTCCTCCAACGTCCCTTGTCCCTTGTTCCTGCCAGGTTTTGCAGGTATTTGTTCCCAGCTCTTCCGAGTTCCCACAGCGCTGCAGCTAAATCACTGGGTACGCCCCACGAGGGCAGAGATTTTTGCCCATTTTGCTCTCTGCTGTGCCTCCAGAGCCTGGAACAACGCCTGGCACAGAGAGTGGGTCCCCTGGTGGAATGGGTGACCTTCTGAGCAAATCCATCAATCGCTTTTCTAGCATTAATTATCTATTTACTGGCCCATCACCCCTGCTGGATTATGACCTTCAAGGACGGGGCTGTACTTATCTCTGTGACCCCAGCACATAGCCCCACGCCAGGCACAGAGTCATTTGTTGAATGAGGGAGCGGGAGCGTCCTAACACCCCTTAGCTGTGCTGTCTTCTCAGCTGCCCCTTCTGTTTCCCCTCACACTGAGGAGCCACTACGGAGCAGGTTGGAGACAGGTTAGGTAGCCCATGGCTTCCCACTGGCTGGGGCACCCAGCTCTGCCACTTTCTGGAAGCTGGTGGGTCCCTGGATGTGAAAGAAGGGAGGCCAGGACTGCTTGCCCGCACCTTGTGAAGGTAGGATCAAGACAGCTACGAGATTGAGGAGTGGGAGCATTTCCTGGGGACCCAGGGCAGCGAGCTGTTTGGAAAGGTGGGAGCAGAGTTGGACCGGAAGGCCAATCGGTCCATCTGAGGAAGGGAAGCCTGGGCACGAAAGGTGCCGAGGACCGGCTCCGAGGCTGGGGCTGGATGACGCTGGGCAGGTCCCGGAAGGGCTGAGAAAGCCGCGATTACCTCCTAGTGTCAAAGTCCGGAACTGCAGCAGGGTCCTGGACGGAGAGGATTGTGTTCCGCAGGGACTGTCCATCACCCGTCTGGTCTCCAACTGGACGAGTCCAGGGCTCCGCCCCAAGCAGTGAACCGCCGCGGCACCGCGGCTCTGGCCCTCAAAGGAGGACTGGGTCCCGGCCCCGCCCCCGCCTGGGCCCCGCCCCGCCCCCGCCCGGGCCCCGCCCCGCCCCCGCCCGGGCCCCGCCCCTCAGCCCTCGCGTGCCTCCCAGTGGTCCGCCGGGCGAAGTTCCTGCGCCAGCGTACGTGAGAGTCTGAGAACCCGGAAGTTACGTTATAGGCGCGCGTCCGGGGGCGGGAGTCAGCTGAGTTGCCACGGCGAGATCGGGATCACCTGGGCTCCACTAAAGGCAGCGGGTCATCTCTTGTGGGTGGGAGTGGGGCGCAGGACTGCGCCACATTCAAGGGGGAGGGCTACCCGGTCTTGTCGCTCTATAAGGCGTGAGCAGAAAAATCCTCAGGATTTTAAAGAGGAGGAATCGGTAGCGGATCGCCAGGACCTGTCAGATCACTGTCGGGGCTGGGGAGTCGCAGGCTCCAATCCGGGGCGACAGGGATCCCTGGGGGGAGCCCTGTTGTAATCCCTAGGCCCGGGACGGAGCGTCCAGAGGCCGGACACCATGGCGTCCATCCTGGATGAATACGAGGACTCCCTATCCCGCTCGGCCGTCTTGCAGCCCGGTTGCCCCAACGTGGGCATCCCCCACTCGGGTAAGGGAGGGGAGGGCGCTGCTGCTCTTCTCAGCTCTCCTGGCACCTGCGTGTGGGAGGAGTGGGGAGGGGGCGTCCAAAAGCTCTGGTTCACGCCCTGGACGTGCAGTCTGGGGCTAGGCCCCTGGTTCTCCTGAGCCTCTCTTGGCCCCTAAGTTAGTGGGTGGTAGAAGTTTGAAAGAACCCCAAGAGCAGCCGCGTGATGTAGACCCTGCCACGAGGGTCCTTCTAAGAGGGAACTGGGACCCAGATAAGGAAGTGACTTGCCCACAGGACTGCAGTTGGGAGAACTGAGAATAGGCCTCAAGCTTCATCTCCTTCTGTGCTTTTCTCACCAGGCCCCTGCCGGGGGTGGGAGGAAGAGAGTGGGCAAAGAAAGTGGTGGAAGGATTATGTTGTAGGGGAAGGAGCGGTGACCCTAGATGGAACTTTGTCACTGAACAGGAAAAAATGAAATATTTCAGGCCTTTGCTGACGCTGGGTGCAGCCTGGTATTGAGGGGACATTTTTGTAGAAAGTAGTACAGAGTTGGCAGAGGGGTCTGAAGTGCTGAGGTATTTTGGGCAATGGTAAGGGGATGAGAGTAAACGCTAGAAAGTAGCTTCAGTTTGTTAACCAGCTGCTTGGAACAGTTTTCCAGGACTCCCTCTGCCCTCATTCTTCTGTAGACATACTGAGAGCGTTACTGCGTGGGCAGGGAGGAGGGGAGAGCGTGGAACTAGGTGACTTTTACTTGAGCTGGGGTTGTAGGGCCAAAGACTGCTAAGGGAAAACGCCCAACCCTTTCCCCCATTACCACTGGGAACAGGTACATCATGGGGTAACAGCATCCCAAGGTTTCAAAAAAATCAACCCCTCCAATGCTGTCAGAAGTGTGGGGAACAGCCCAGGATCCCTAACGATTAAACTGTTTGTTAATCAAGGTCCTGGAGTAGGAATATGTTGGGAAAATGGAGAGGAGCACTGTTTTTCTACTGTTGTTGCCTCTCCTTGCCCTTCCTCCGTCCCTTCCATAGCTAACCTTTTCTTTGCTTTTCACCTATAGGGTATGTGAATGCCCAGCTAGAGAAGGAAGTGCCCATATTCACAAAGCAACGCATTGACTTTACCCCTTCTGAGCGTATCACCAGTCTTGTTGTCTCCTGCAATCAGCTCTGCATGAGCCTGGGCAAGGATACACTGCTCCGGTAAGTGAGGGCTCAAAAGATGTAGGATTAGGGAGTGGAATGGTGGTATTTGGGGATTCTTAACTGACTCAGGCCTTTCTACCCACCTGGCTAGGTGAAACAATAGATTTGGAATTTTCAGGAAATAGCTTTCCCAAAGAGAACCAATGTAGCGCAATAGTTCAGAATCAGATAGACCTGGATTCAGATCCCAGTTCTCCCACTTACCAGCTATGGAATCTTGAACAAGTCACCTAGTCTCTCTAAATGTGTCCCTTCATCTGATAAAAGACAGTACCAAGCCACCAAGTTAGTCACATGGATCAGTGGAACTGTCTAGAGTCCTGAAATAAATCCACCCTAACTGGAAATAATGTATCTTAATAAAACTGGAAATAAATAAATAAATAAAATACATGACAAAGGTGTTAGCAAAATTGTTTTTCTGGGATAAAACAGCTAAGCCTCTATACAAAAATGGATTCTAGGTGGAATAATTATTTAAATATAAAAAATAAACACTGTGAATATTAAAAGAAATTTAGTACATTTCTATGTTCTTGGCCTGAAGGAATACCTTCTTATTTAAACTAGAAAATCCATATGCCATAGGAAAAAGGTAGATGTATTTGATTACATAGTAATTGCTATTGTGACAAAAAAAAAAACAAAACAGCACATGAATCAGATCAAGACAAAAGATGGTGGGAAAATAATGTTTTTTCCACATGACTAACAATTTACTTCCTTGTTTCTTAAAAAGGCCTTGCAAGTTAATAAGACAACTTAGTAGGAAAGGGAGGGCAAAGAATATAAACAAGCAGTTCACAGAAGAGAAACTCTAAATTTCCACTAAACATCTGAAAATATTTTTAACCTCTGGGAAGTGCAAATTAAAATAATAGCAAGATGCCATTTTTTAAAAAACGTATCAGATTGGCAAAAATTAAAACAGTAATATGTGTTGCTGGTGAAGATACACAGAAGTGGACTCTCATACACTACTGGTGAGAGTATAAATTGCCACCATCTTTTGGAAAAGTAACCTGGCAATGTCTGTTATAATTTTACATATATATAACTCTAACCCAGCAATCCCATTTTGGGGAATACATAACCATAGGAAGAAAAGTACCAGCTTTGCAAGGATATAGACACAAGGATCTTGATTATAGCATTATCTGTGGTAGGAAAAACAGGACCCGAGCTGAATGCCCATCACCAGGGAAATGATTAAATTATGATTCAGCCATAAAAGGGAATATTACGCAGTTATTAAAACAATGAGTTAGAGCTGATTCTGTTGACCCAGTGGGATATTCATGAAATATCATTACGAATCAGGTAGACCTGGGTTAGCAAATTACTTGACATATTGATATTAAAAACCTGAGAAAAGAAAGTTATAAACTAGTATACACACACACACACACACACACACACACACACACACACACACACAAAATATGAAGGCATTTTTTGTAAAAACAGTGACAAAACAACCCTATTTATGTTATAAGCATGGATAAAGATGTTAATATCAGTTTCTCCATTGGGAGAAATGGGAGTTTGAGAAGAAAATTTTGAGCTTTTTCTTTATACATCTTTGCACTGATTTCTTTAGGTAGCATGAGCATGTAATTTGAAAAGAATTGAATAAGGGAAATATAATTCAAACAGGAGCACCCCTCAAGGTTATTGTGACGATTAATTGAGATCATACTGGATTAAACTCTTGGCGTGGTGCTTGATATATAGAAAGTGCTCAGTAACCATTAGCTACTGTTGGTTGTTCGTTCTTTACCTCACCAATCTGGGATACCCCTGCCCATCTTCCCAGATGCACTGGAGATCGGTTGAGCAGAGGGAAAAGACTTTTCTGCTTAGTGACTTCTCAAAATGAGATGGGGGAATTCTCAGAACTGAACGTCTTAAGTAGGACCCTGTATGTGGTTTAGAGTTCCCTTGGGATTGCATTCAGAGTTTTCGTGTATCTGTGAATGTCAGGGAAGAAAGGCTGTGGGTCTCATCAAATTATAAAGAGGTCTCTGATTTTGAAAAAGGCTCTGCCCTTTTCGGGAGTGATGCTGACTCTTGTCCCGACAGCATTGACTTGGGCAAGGCAACTGAACCCAACCACGTAGAGCTGGGGCGCAAAGATGATGCCAAAGTTCATAAGATGTTCCTGGACCATACTGGTAAGTGCTGGTGGAGGTCTGCGGTGGGGGGTGGGGGTGGGGTGAGGCTAAGGCGAAATCACTGCCTGGGTGGGTGGGATCTGAGGCTGGTAGGGGCAAGGAGGAGGCCCAGGGTGGGAACGGCAGCATCTTCTAGTGTGCCATGCTCTCCCCCACTCCAGGCTCTCACCTGCTGATTGCTCTGAGCAGCACCGAGGTCCTCTATGTGAACCGCAATGGACAGAAGGTACGGCCACTGGCACGTTGGAAGGGGCAGCTGGTGGAGAGTGTGGGCTGGAACAAGGCCCTGGGCACTGAGAGCAGCACAGGCCCCATCCTGGTCGGCACTGCCCAAGGCCAGATCTTTGAAGCAGAGCTCTCAGCCAGTGAGGGTGGGCTTTTCGGCCCTGCCCCAGATCTCTACTTCCGTCCATTGTACGTGCTAAATGAAGAAGGAGGTCCAGCACCTGTGTGCTCCCTCGAGGCTGAGCGGGGCCCTGATGGGCGTGTCTTTGTTATCGCCACCACTCGGCAGCGCCTCTTCCAGTTCATAAGCCGAGCAGCAGAGGGAGCCGAGGCCCAGGGCTTCTTGGGGCTCTTTGCTGCCTACACTGACCACCCACCACCATTCCGGGAGTTCCCCAGCAGTCTGGGCTACAGTGAATTGGCCTTCTATACTCCCAAATTGCGCTCTGCACCGCGAGCCTTTGCCTGGATGATGGGGGATGGCGTGTTGTACGGAGCATTGGACAATGGGCGTCCTGACTCCCTGCTGAGTGAGGAGCGAGTCTGGGAATACCCAGAGGGGGTAGGTCCTGGGGCCAGCCCACCCCTGGCCATCGTCCTGACCCAGTTCCACTTCCTGCTGCTGCTGGCAGACCGGGTGGAGGCAGTGTGCACGCTGACAGGGCAGGTGGTGCTGCGGGATCACTTCCTGGAGAAGTTCGGCCCACTGAGGCACATGGTGAAGGACTCCTCCACGGGCCACCTGTGGGCCTACACCGAGCGGGCTGTCTTCCGCTACCATGTGCAGCGGGAGGCCCGGGATGTGTGGCGCACCTACCTGGACATGAACCGCTTCGACCTGGCCAAAGAATATTGTCGCGAGCGGCCTGACTGCCTGGACACAGTCCTGGCTCGGGAGGCCGATTTCTGCTTTCGCCAGCATCGTTACCTGGAGAGCGCCCGCTGCTACGCCCTGACCCAGAGCTACTTTGAGGAGATAGCCCTCAAGTTCTTGGAGGCCCGACAGGAGGAGGCTCTGGCTGAGTTCCTACAGCGAAAACTGGCCAGTTTGAAGCCAACTGAGCGTACCCAGGCCACACTGCTGACCACCTGGCTGACAGAGCTCTACCTGAGCCGGCTCGGGGCTCTGCAGGGTGACCCAGAGGCCCTGACCCTCTACCGGGAAACACGGGAACGCTTCCGTGCCTTCCTTAGCAGCCCCCGACATAAGGAGTGGCTCTTTGCCAGCCGGGCGTCCATCCACGAGCTGCTCGCCAGCCATGGGGACACAGAACACATGGTGTACTTCGCTGTGATCATGCAGGACTACGAGCGGGTGGTGGCGTACCACTGCCAGCATGAAGCCTACGAGGAGGCCCTAGCCGTCCTTGCCCGCCACCGGGACCCCCAGCTCTTCTACAAGTTCTCGCCCATCCTCATCCGTCACATCCCCCGCCAGCTGGTGGACGCCTGGATTGAGCTGGGCAGCCGGCTGGATGCCCGGCAGCTCATCCCTGCCCTGGTGAACTACAGCCAGGGTGGCGAGGCGCAGCAGGTGAGCCAGGCCATCCGCTACATGGAGTTCTGCGTGAACGTGCTGGGTGAGACTGAGCAGGCCATTCACAATTACCTGCTGACGCTTTATGCCCGAGGCCAGCCAGCCTCACTCCTCGCCTACCTCGAGCAGGCTGGGGCCAGCCCACACCGAGTGCATTATGACCTCAAGTACGCGCTGCGGCTCTGCGCTGAGCATGGCCACCACCGTGCCTGTGTCCACGTCTACAAGGTCCTGGAGCTCTATGAGGAGGCTGTGGATCTGGCCCTGCAGGTGAGCCAATAAGACCGGGGCCTGGAGCACAATAGCTTCCGATGCTGAAGGGTTGGGGGGTGACTGGCTGGGGGCTGCCGGCCTCCTTTGTAGAGAAATGCTGCAGTGTAGGGGTTAAGAACACAGACGCCAAAGTCAGGATAGGAAATCAGATTCTGCCTCTCGGGCTAGTTTCTGAATCTCTCTGTGCTTCAGAAGGTTCAGCTGCAAAACGGGGGTAACATGGTAGTACTTTCCTCTGAGGGTTGATTACAGTACTGTGTACGAAAAGCACTCAGCATAGGCCTGGTGCTTAGGTAAGTTCTACGTACGTGCCAGCCATTGTATTATGGTCACAGTTGCAGAAGGGGAAGATGCTGAGAGACATTTCTCAAATCATGGATTATCTCCTAAAGGACTTAATCAGAATGTCTGTGGGTGGGGCCCAAAAATCTGTGTTTCATTTGCGTTCCCCAGGTCATTTTTAAACTCACAAAAATTGAAGCCCCACAATTATAAGTAGCTTTTCCAAAGCTGTGACAGAGACAGGCCTGTCACTGGGACAGGTACCTCCCGGCCCTGGAAGCCCTGCCTCGTTTGCTGCTGGGACTGCTGGGAATCCTGCCTTTCAGCCTCTCCTCAGGCCCAGGGTCTCCCAGGGCACGAGTCTTTTACGGTCTCTCCTGGGTGGGGAGGGGGCTAGACCCTGACACACATGGCCTCCCTGCAGGTGGATGTGGACCTGGCCAAGCAGTGCGCTGACCTGCCTGAGGACGATGAGGAGCTGCGCAAGAAGCTGTGGCTCAAGATTGCCCGGCACGTGGTGCAGGAGGAGGAGGACGTGCAGACGGCCATGGCCTGCCTGGCCAGCTGCCCCCTGCTCAAGATTGAGGACGTGCTGCCCTTCTTTCCGGACTTCGTCACCATCGACCACTTCAAGGAGGCGATCTGCAGCTCACTGAAGGCCTACAACCACCACATCCAGGAGCTCCAGCGGGAGATGGAAGAGGCCACAGCCAGCGCCCAGCGCATCCGGCAAGACCTGCAAGAGCTGCGGGGCCGCTATGGCACTGTGGAGCCCCAGGACAAATGTGCCACCTGCGACTTCCCCCTGCTCAACCGCCCTTTTTACCTCTTCCTCTGTGGCCACATGTTCCATGCTGACTGCCTGTTGCAGGCCGTGCGGCCCGGCCTGCCCGCCTACAAACAGGCTCGGCTGGAGGAGCTGCAGCGAAAGCTGGGGGCTGCTCTACCCCCCACCAAGGGCTCTGCCCGAGCGAAGGAGGCCGAGGGTGGGGCTGCCGCAGGGGGACCCAGCCGGGAACAGCTCAAGGCTGACCTAGATGAACTGGTAGCTGCTGAGTGTGTGTACTGTGGGGAGCTCATGATCCGCTCCATTGACCGGCCCTTCATTGACCCCCAGCGCTACGAGGAGGAGCACCTCAGTTGGCTATAGGAGGGAGTCACCCCTGTTGGGTGGGCAGGCAGGTGGGGGCAGCTGTTTGCCGCTTTTGGGAAGGCCACGTCGCAGTGTGTGCTCAGTCATCTGGAGACTGCGGGGGAGTGGCCCGTGAGGGGTCAGCACCTGCCGGCCGCTTGTGCGGTTCTTCAGAGCTGCCTTGGAGCGGCTGTTATGCCAGGATATCAGCCTGCCTCCCAGGATATGAGCCCAGAGAGGTCACAAATCTGACCGAATTCCTATCCCCCTACACCTATCAGCTCGTTTTTCCTTTTCACTCTCCGCACACAGCCTGTTCACCGAGAGTGAGAGTACCATTCTTCCAGTTCACTCTGTGTGCCTCTTCTTCGAAGAAGCCCTGTCTTCTGTCTGGCCCCGGGTCCCAGAAATGAAAAGAAAACCTCTCCCAAGTCCTGGGCATGAGGGGTGGGAAAGGTGGTGGGCATGCTCTTGTGCACACTAGGGCTCCAGTGTGAGGGGTGCCCTGGGAAGAGGGCCTCAGGGGACAGTGGGAGCTGCTGATGGGATGGAGAGCATTAAACTGTCTGCACTGCTCTGGTGGCTCTGGAGTGGATGGCTTTGTGTTGATGCTGAACTAAAGGACGTGTGAGTGATCTCCAGGAGTGGTTGGGGTGCCACCGGGAGGCTGCCAGGTCCCTGCATGCTTTCAAGCCATGGCCCTTGCTCCTTCACCTGGAGGTGTGACAGGACGATTTTGCCATTTCCTGCTGCCTTCCTTGTGTCTCCACTCTCTCCGGCTCCAGGCTTCTGTTGGAAATTACCACCCACCATCTTAAGTTTGGAGTCGGGACTGGTCCTCCCTTTGGCCAGCAGGTGGTGCCGTTTCCCACAGAATTCTTTGTTCTCTGGCCGCTGGAAGCGCTGATTTGTCCTTTTCTCCACCAGTGCTTCCTCAGTCTATTCCTTCCCTAGTTTCCTAAGAATTTTCTGGGAGTCTCCACTGCCTAACCTGAATCTAAGTCCCTCATTCTTCCTCCCCCCACTAGCCCTTATACATGCCAGATGTTGCTTTTGCCCCTCTCTGCCAGCCTGGATCTCTTCGTGCCCCCGTTCTGCCCAGCTTTGATACTGCCATACCACTGTTTGGCATTTAGCCGTAATGTTAAGTTTCAACATGGAGGTGAGACTGCCACTGCCACCATCCATGGCATTTGGCAGATATGTTTTCTTTCTGTCTAGTCCTGTGATCTGCCCCTCCCTCCAGATTACACTTTTGTTGTGGCTGGCGGCTAAGCCACAGCTAAAGAGTCCTGGAGCGGAGTGTTCCTGTGTCATCAGCTGAGCGCCTTTTGCTCCCGTGGACTGGTTCACAGTCCACTGCCTGGCCCAATGGGTGTGGTCTATCAGCTGCCAAACTGAAATAAAAGAACAAATGAGTGTTCCCGGAATCAGGCTGGGGTCAGGGCACCTGGCTGGTGCGTGCAGGCTTCTTTCTCTCCCTGCAGCCAAATCCTTTCCCGAGACTTATCTCCTGCAGTCCAGGTGGAATCTTGCCCTGCAGAGTTTCCCAACCACTAGAACAACAGGAGCTTTTCAGGCCTCTGCCAACTTAGAGGGCTGGAAACTGCCAATCTTTGACGAACCTCAGACTCCCTATCTTCCCCCAGAAGCAAGAGAGGGAATAAATGTGTGTGTGTGGGGAGGTCTCATTGGGTGGGTAGAGGGCATCATAATCCTGTTCCCTTTCCACTGTTCCAGGAAGATTTGGAGGGCTCCCAATCCCTCGCCCTGTGTGGCCGAAGTCTCCCACTCACACCTAGACGTGCCCAGTAGAGGGCTCGGGGGTACTGTGTCCCCCCTCAATCAGTTGCGTATTAGGTATAAACCTTGGCCTGCCACTGGCTGGTCACTTGCTTAGAACAGCTTTGGGCTTGTCTTTGCACATAATGGATGCTTAATACGTGTTAGTTAAACAAACACTACCCTATTGCTCCCTCCTTCCAGAGCACTTGGTTAAGACAGCCTGGGACTCCCCTGCCCCTTCTCTCCTCTCCTGAGCCTACCATCTGGCCCTAGGCTGCTTCCTCTTTCCTGGAAAAAGGCCCCAGTCTTCCCTGGCACTGACAGAACAGGGTTCCGTTGAGTCAGGGTAACGGGAAGCCACAGCTCTTAGATCCCTGAAAACCAAGCGCCGCCTAGAATGAAGGGGAGAGAGAAGGCCTTGAGGCCTTGGCCCTACGCCTGGGGGAGGGCCCTAAGGGAGAGGGGTAGGGGAGCAACTTCGTGGGCAGGAGCCAAGATGAATGAGCTGCTCCTGGAGCGGTCACTGGAAATAGGAGGAGTGGCCACAGGCAGTGACGTAGGGATCAGGGCAGGAGGCTTGTAAACAAGGAAGCCACCTGGGGGAGACGCAGGGCGGCCACTGGTCCTGTGGAGCAGGTGCTTCCTGAGGCCCGCCCTCGAGGGCCCTGGGGGGCCGCCCGGCCGAGTCGGCAGCGGGCACTAGGGGTCGCTGTCTACCGACCTCCCAAACCCCCGCAGCTCCCTGCCGCAGCTCCCGGGGGAGTGGCCATCGGAGGGTGTGCCGGCCCGCGTCTGAGGTCCCGCTTGCCAGTCCGGCCGCCCTCCCTTCTCTTATCCCCAAGCACACCGGCCAAGGGCACCAGCCCTGGAAAGTAGGGCGCGGGGCTCAGAGCCTGGCCAGCACGGGTGTGAGCTCATTGCCCCTGGACCACCAGTTCTCGCAGTTCCTGCTCCTGCCCCAAGGGATGGGGTCGCAGGCCCCGCCGCCACCAACTACGTTGGTTGGGAGGGGTCTCCGAGGCCAACAGGCTCCAGGCTGCCCTAGGCGCTGCCCCCCTGGCGCCAGGGAAACAAAAGGTTAGAGAGCCCAAAGGGAATTATGTGCCCCCCCACCCCCCAGCGGGTGTTGGGGGGGGAGGAGACCAAGAGGGGCACACCTCCTCACTCCCCCAGCTCTGCAGATTCTTCGAGACACTTTCACAGGCGGAAATTCCCAGAGGTCAGAGGAGGGAAACGGTTAATTCCTTTTATTCAATGGGTCCCCCCTATACGCCTCCCCCCAACTTCCCCCCTCCACTTCCTGCCCCCCCTGTGTGAACAGGAAGTGGAGAGGAAAAGGCTCTGAGCAGAGCAGCTGGGAGCAGGAGGCAGGGAGTGGGCGGCAGGCTTGGTGCCAGCCCTGCCCCTCATGGTTACTTGCTGGAGGGCCAGACCCACTGTGGCCTGGGAAAGAACCTGCAGCCCCGCTGGCAAGTGTCAGGGGAGTCGGGAAACAGCCTGGTGTTTGAGCCCCTTTCCATCAGCCTGATCCTGGGTCAGAGGCTGCTGCACTGGCACTGGGACCTGCAAGGCATCCTCTGCCGAAGACCCAGCTGCTCTTGCCACCTCAGCCCCACCCCCACTGCAGGCTGGGTATCCCAAAGCTGGCAGGCATCTCTTCAGGCAGCCGCCAGTCCTGGCACTGGCTCCAGCCACTCAGCCCCTGGCCCTGCCAGTTCTTTGAAGCTCATACAGCACTTCCTGTTTGGGGCGGGCGATGCCAGGGCCCCTCCCCCACCATTGTTCTGTAGAGACCATAGGTCCATCTGTTGCCCCGTGGTGGGGCCCCTAGGCAGTGCCACACCGGAGAAGCACCACAAAGGACCCTGCTGGCAGCTTTGGTTACGGGGAGCGAAGCTGGGCCCTGCAGCAGGTTGAGGGTGAATAGTGGCCAGAGGCAGGCCTGTGGTGGACAGTGGGATAGAAGGACGATGCTAGATCTAGTTCTTGGGTAGCTGGAGGCCTCAGCTTTCTCCTCCACCTGGAACATGGAGATGATATTCAAGGGGCTATACATGTGGAAGCCACCAGGAGAGGGACACCATTCTTATGCTCAGATTCCAAAAGAGAAAACTGAGGGAGGGGAAAACTTTGGTCTAGGATGGCTGCTAGAAGGGGCACAAAGAATGGTTCTTCTTTCATGGGGATTATTAGCCCCTGCTCGCTGAATGCCCCCTGACTGGGTGCTTTCCTCTTCCTGAGCAGCTTTGCGTATTCTCAGCTTTGGCCTTGAAGTAGCCCTTGAGCTGAACAGTCAGAAGCTATGAGGTCATGGGAAGTTAGGGTGGCCTTAGGTTGGTGACCAGCAACTGATGTCCACTGAGAACAAGCTCGGGCAGGCCTGGCAGAAAAAGAGAAAGGGGCACGGGTTTGGCCCCAGGAAGGTGGGTGCTGCTCCTTGTTCCCTGGCTGCCTGCAGTGGCCGAAGGTCTGTTTGTGTTTCCCAGGTGTAGAGGCAGGTACCGTGCAGCTCTGCAGCTCACCTCCTCTGCTGTGGCCTCATGTCACAGCTCTGACCTCGACCTGCTTCCTCCCACAGGGCTAGAAGCCCAGACATGGTCTATCCCACTTCCCTCATTAGATCTCTGGCTCCTCTCACCAGCCCAGGACCTGAACTGCCTAGATCACAGCTCCCAGAAGGTCAGAGCCGCAGAGACCTGAGATAAAGGCCATGGAGTGATGTGCACCCTTGTTCAGATAAAAACAAACAAACAACAAACAAACACAAACTTCACGGATGTGCAATACCTGAAATTCATATGCTGAGTTTTCCTGGTAGAAGCTGGGCTGGGGCCCGCACCCCTATTCTCTGTCCTTTCTTCCCCCATCCCAGTCTCTAGGGGATGCCAGGATGCCCAGGAACCCAGTTTGAAAATCAGGAGGGGGGATTGGAGCTGCCAGTCCCCAATCCTGATTTTATAGATGCTGAACCTCAGAGGAGAAATGGATGGCTGGTGTGAGGCTCCATCCAGGATTCTGTTCCTTTTGCATGAGACTGAGCATTAGTCACCAGGGATCCTATGCCCATGGGGAGTGAAACACTGTCCTAGGCCTTTCACTGTGCTTGCTCTCCATATCCAGCCAAAGTGGGATGCACTGAGTGGCAGGGAGGGGATCTGCAAAGTGCAAGTCTCTGCTCTGCCACTTACCAGCTGTCAGTTTAATCACACCCTTGGAACCTCAATTTCTTCACCTGTAAAATGCGAGTAAATATAACAGACCTTGAGAGGCTCCGGTGAAGCTTAGACAAGAGCTGTGCAGCACACCTGCCAGGTTAGCCCAGGGCCTGGCACCTGAGCAATTCCTGTTGGCTTGCTTTCTCTTCTGTTTTACTCTGTGCCTCATTCCTCTAGGGCAGGGACCCCGTGAGCCCTCTTGGGGCTCCTCCCTCAGAAACCCCTCTGACCTCTCTGGGAATCAGACTGGAATTGGAAAAAAGAGGCTTACTTGAGAAGGTTTTTCTGTTTTCTCAAAAGATGATGCTTGTGGGTAAGAGAGGGTCAGATGACATGAGAAAGGAAGCCCTCAGGCGTATAGAATATGGCCACTGACATGGGACAGGAGTGCTACCGTGGGGGACAGGGCCTGGTTTCCTGGAGGAGAGAGGGCACGACTCCAGCTCCAGGGGATAGATAGGATAGGCTGAGGGGGCTGGCCCAGGCATGGTTCCCCTGCCAACCTGCCCTCATGGTCCAGCCCAGAGCTTGCACAACAGCCTGGCTGACTGGCTAGCTGGCACTCCCCTGGGAGCCTCAGAAAGTCCCCCTTCACCCCCTTAACCTTTGATCCCTTAGGCCAGAATTCCAGGCAGCTGTCCTCTCTTTTACCTTCTGTTCCTGACCATTTTGAGGCTAGGACTCAGAGACACCCCAAAACTCCACCTTACACATACTCTCCGGGACAGACCGACTGGAACTTTCCTTACGCGAGCCAGTGAGAACCCTTGGCCATGAGCCAGCAGGACCCTTGGAGTCCAGCTGTCTGAAGAACCCAAGCCTTACAGGAAAGCTCTGCCAACAAGCGCTCCTGAACTAGACATCCTCCCAGGTTCCCTGCTTGACTCCATCCTTGTCTCAAAGCCCAGCAGGTGAAGCCAGGAACAGCAGACAGAGCCTCCTTCTCTTCCGCCATCCTCTGAGCAAAGTCAGAAGAACCCTTGATACTGTTCCACAAGAAACCATGATGCGCCTCACGGCACTCAGTTTCACAATCAAATAATTCCCTTTGGTTTTCTAGCGGAATTTTTGCTTTTATTTTTTAGCGTTTCTCGGCCTTTTTTTTTTTTTTTTTTTTTTTTTAAGCAATCAGTCTAAATTTGTCATCGCACATCCCCCATTTCCGCCCCAAAGGGCCTCCTTTTCATCCCCTGGAATCTGGAAACCATATGTGTGGGCAGAAACCCCCCAGGATCCCTCACAGCGCCCTGGCCCGGCCTGGCCTCCACAGGGGCAGCCTGTTGGCTGGGGAAGAGTCTACACTCCAGGCAGGGGCTGGAAAGGGAGTTTCTCTTTGGACCTTCCCAGCTCAAGTCATGGAGAAGCCGTGTGGTCTAGTGGTTAAGGCTGGAACACATGGGTTCTGTCCCCAGCAATCTCTTTGACTAACACGAAAAGCCTGGGAAAGTCCCCTTCGTACCCAAGGGACTCAGTTTCCCTACTGGCCGAGGGTCTCAGAGCTAGTTTATCTTCTACCTACTGTGGTAAAAGAGCTTTTGATCTAAAATTTTTGCTCCGTCGCGCAACAGCTGTGTGACCTTGACAAACGGCTTAATCTTTCTGAACTTCAATTTCCTCATCTATAAATTGGAGACTATTGTGTCTACCTCCTGGTTGTTGTTAGGGTTAAATAAGAAAACATATTCTCAAGGGCCTAGTGCCATGTATATTGTAAAAGCTCAATGAACAGTAGTTGTTATTGTTAATAACAAGTAGAAATACATGATGAGGTGGGGGAGTGTTCGCAGCAGGCACTGCTCCGAGGCCCAGCTTGCCTGCTCCTGTCTCTCCTGCGCAAGCTGCCCTGTCCAGATCTGCTTTGGGCTTCCTCTGGCTCTAGAAGGGGCAGGGATGCTTTAGCAGTTGTTGTGGATCAGGACTGAGGCCCTGCTGCTCGTCCCTGTCTCCATGACGACCCCAGCCCCTCCCCTCCTTCCTTCCTCAGGAGCTTTCTGTTTACTGTAAACAGCTGCCCCAGCTCAGCCCTAGCTGATCCTGCCCAGGGTCAGCCAGACCCTCTGAACTGGGGACTGGCTTGATGGGTGGCGGTCTTGGGCACAGCATCCTGGGCTCCATGTGGCCCTGAATAGGCTCTGCTTTGCCACCTTGACTGGAGGGGAGGAGCGAAGGAGAGGGGAAACGCCTGTCACCTCAGACCAGGGCAGCCAGGGCCTGAGAGGCAAGGAGCAGATGGAGTGTAATTGAGGAGGACCGTGCTGAGAGAGGCTGCTAGAGAGATATCTGGTTTGGCTTTAGACTGATCTGGGTTCAAATCCTAACCTGGATTTTGCTCCCTGTGTGACCTCAGGCTAGGCATTTAACTTCTCTAAGCGTCGCTCAGTTTATTGATTTATAAAACAGAGATAACAAGGCCTTTCCCAGAGGATTGGTTGCTGTGTATACTGGTGATAATGCACGTACATTATCATGGCATGTTGTTAGCCTGTCTTGATGGTGACTGGATTTATTATTTCACCTCTCAGATTCTCTCTGGCTCAGGGATCTTGCATGAGTCCCTGCCTGTTCCTCTACCGGGGATGCCTCAATCACACAAGCCCACAACACTGTACCTTTGCACAGAGCTTATACACGTGCACACAGCAAACACGTACAAGCCAGATAATGAAATGAAACTTGCAAGTGTCTGAGGCACAGGAGAATCTCTGTGAAGGTGGAGAAGAGTCTAGCTGTTTCCTATGCCTGTACCTGGGCCTGAGTGGGGCTGACATTGGAACTGGAACATCTGTATGTACCACCATCACCAAGTCACCACAACTGCCTACCTCTCCCTCCACTCAGCCTCTCGGATTGCACCCACTCTCCCTGTCCAGCTGACCACAGTACAGGAATACAGGGAATGCTGTTAGGGTATGGCTCCCCTTTCCTGGGGGCAAGTTTTCGGGGCAAGATGTCCAGGAGTGAAGCTCTTGGCTCCCAGCTCCCGAAGGTCCCATATTGGCTCCTTTGATTCTCCAGCGTCCTTAGAAGTGCCAGCTGGTTAGGGGAGCCTTAAAGGGTGAGATTTAGAGCTGCCATTCCCCTCACTACCAGAATCAGGGCAGGCTGGGGTTAGGCAGGGGCATTCATCGATTTGAGTCATTCGCCACAGGCCCATGAGTAAGTGTGGCTCTGGATTTCCAGCTCCCACTCCCCACCAAGATGCCTGTTGGGGTCTTCCAGGGCTGGGTTCCTGTTGGTTCCAGGTACAGTCCTGACATTCTGCCCTGGGCTCAGCTCCCTCGGATCACAGAGTAGCTGCTGGAGGCCTGTGGACTTAGCTGACGGTCGCCCCCACGTCCCCTTGCCAACTCCTGGGCCTAACTCTGGAGTTTCTGTCCTCAGCCTGGCCTGGGCTGCATGGGAAAGGAGAGGAGCCCCCAGGACTGAAGTCAGCGCCGTGGACAAGCCTGGAAATCCCCCACTTCTTACCTTGGCCAGTTGAGGAAATCAGCCTCCCGGCAGAGGGCCGCCTCCCGCCAGGGACTTTTCTCCTGGGGGTGACATGGCACACAGGGCAGCTACTGGGACCCCAACCGCACTCCAGCCTGCCTGGGTTTCAGGGGAGTGTCACACAGGACTATTCTTTCCCTTGCCGCAAGCATAGCAGCCAAAAATTCAGGAACCCACCTGGAACTTAAGCAGGCCCGAGAGAGTGGGCAGGGAGAAGGGAGGCCATGGTAGGGGGTGGGAGTGGGAAGTAGTGGCCACGAAGGGCCACACTGCTGGTGACATCTGGTGGTATGACGGGGTCCAAGCAGTTCTGCACCCAGACTTTACCAGCCCCTTCTCCACACTGCCTTCCCTCACCCAGCACCCAATCTGAAAGCCCCTGCTGATAGGGTATAAAGCTCTCACTAATCTCCCATGGTGGCAGTCTCCAAACTTTTTTGATTATGAATATTTATGGATAGACGGTATACTATAACCAAAACACATGTCAAACACATTCGAGTTAGATTTATTTTTTAGATAAAAAAATAAGTCTAAATAAAAGTCCTCCTATTTTCTCAGCCTCCCAGCAGATGGCCTTGCTCACCCTTAGACACAGCTCCCTGTGGCGCCCATCACACTGACAGATGAAGTCAGGAAAGCCTCTCTCAGAGCAGGAGGGTACAGGGTGTGGGGGTGGCTAGTTTTCTTAATACACTGCAAACCACAAACAACTGAGTAACCCATATCTGAAGCCCTTCTATTTGTTGTTGTCAACTTGAAAAGAAACGTGGTCATCTGAGTAAGGCCCATTGCTGCAGTGGTGGTTATGCAATAGCTCCCACCATAAAGGCCCAGGCAGCCTGTCCCTAGAACCACAGCACCTTGATGTAGAAAGTGAGTGTTTATCAAGGAAGAATGCATAGGCGTGTGTGTGTGTCTGTGTGTGTGTGTGTGTGTGAGAGAGAGAGGGAGAGAGAGAGAGAGAGAGAGAGAGGTGTCGCACACGTGCATATGTGCCTGGAGTATGCCAGGCAAGCAGAACTTCATCAGTGACAGCCTCTGTTTTCTGGACTGCTGGTGGTGGGGGCCTCATGCAGCTCAGGGAGAAGGGAGGCCATGGTGGGGGGTGGGAGTGGGAAGTAGTGGCCACGAAGGGCCACACTGCTGGTGACATCTGGTGGTATGATGGGGTCCAAGCAGTTCTGCACCCAGACTGAGACATCTGCCATTAGCCCCTCTGACCCAAGTCATAAGAACCCCTGACATTGAATCAGATACTGTCTCTCACCTGCGTCCTCACAACAGAACCATTTAGATAGGTGAGGCAGATATCAATATGTCAATGTTGGAGGTGAAGAGCCCAAGACACAGGGAGGTGAGGGAATTGCCCAAAGTCACAGTTTGGCAGCGGAGGGTTTCCTGTGTGCTCCCACTCCTCCCCGGGGAGTCTCTCCTCGTGTCCTGTCACCCTGCAGCTGTGTGGTAGCCTGCCCTTTCTGTCCCTTGGAGGGAAGGCAAGCCTAGGAACTTCTCCCTGTCCTTGGAAATGTGCCCCAACCCATGGGTCAACCCTATTAGTAGGGAGCAGGGGCCCCAAGGGTAGAGGGCAGGGGTCTGACTTTCAATTCCGGAGTTGCCCGAGTTCCAACTGGCCTGCTGGCTGAGGGGCCAGGGTGTCCTCCATTTGAAAGCTCAGTCCTGTAAGGGTGTCACAGGAGGAGGGTGAAGGGAGGGCTCAACCCTCAGCCCCCTCCCCCATCACTGACAGCTGTAATCTGCTTGGGAAAATCTCTTTTTTTTCCGCACAGGAAAAAATATTAGTTGTCCCGATAACAAGAAAAACAAAATCCAGTGCAGGGCATCAGAGACTTCCTGAGGCGGGAAACAATGTCCAGGGAGCTCAGTGGAGAAGCCTGAGCTGGGAGGCTGAGGGGGAACAGAGAGAGGACACTGGTCCAGGCCTATCCGGCCAGTGGGGGAGGGGGATGACAGATCGAGGAACTTGGAAAAAAGATTTCCCCCCCAAAACCTTGAAGTTCGGGCTGTTGAGCTATATCCGGGAAATGATTCAGGAGCAGTGCACAGCCCTGAATGGGAGCAGGCCCCTCCAGCTCAGGTGCTCTGAGGCCACCATTTTTTCCTCCAGGTCTCCAGCCTGTTGTCCTGGTGAAGTCCCACCCCTGGCCTGGGGGGCCTGAGGGTGAGGCAGGAGGGTCCCTTCCTGGGGCCTGGAGAGGCCATGGGCACCCCACAGGAACCCTTCCCCCAGGCTTCTTGCCTTGTCTTGCCCACAGCTGCTTTCCTGGGTAACTTTCCACTGGGAGTTGCGGGGGTCAAGTAGGGGAGGGCTTCTGCAAAGTCCCCACCTGCAGGCCTAGGGGATGCTTGTGCCCATTTCCGTCTCTGCCCAGGGCACTTGTGCTATTTGGTCCAGTGGGTGTGGCCTCTGAACACTCTGGGCTCCAGGGAGAAGCAGGTGAGGGCCGGAGATTTAAAGCAGGGCCCTAAGCTCCCAGCAAGCAGTAGTTCTCAACCCTGGCTGCACATTGGGTCACTTAGGGAACTTTAAGAAAATACCAGGCCTCATCCCAGACCAGTTATAATAGAATCTCTAGGGAGCTGTTCAAGTGACTCTTATGTGTAGTCAGGGCTGAGAACCCCTGCTCTATGACCCTGTGAACCTTTGGTCACTTGCTGGCTGGTCCCCTCTACCTCTACCTTCAGCACTGGCCCTTCAGTTCCAGATTGCAGCCCCTCAGAAATTACCACCTAGCTGGTGGTCTCCTGAGATGCCTGCAGAGTTCCCTGTCCAGCTGGAGGCCAGCTGTCCAACCCAATAGCAGGTTCTGGGTTAACACTCCCCCACACACACACCTCCCTCTGCTCCTTCTCCTTCCCTCTGGGCAATGACTTCTGGGGCCTTTGTTCTCAGCCAACAGGAGTGTGACGAGAAACCTACCCACAGCTTAATTACAGCCCCATTCACTGGCCATAGGCTGGCCACCGTCCACACTCACCTGCCCAGCTCTCCAGCTCAGCATCCCCTCACCCCTACAGCCTGCAGCCCAGGTAAGCCCAACGCAGCTCCTCCCCCATCCCAGGGTCATCACCAGCTTTGTTCTCAGGAGGACCTAAGTTTTCTTCCCGCACAATGCCCTCAGCCCTTGCTCTGCCCAAAACTTAGGGCCCTCAGGGAGGTCTGGGCTCTGAACAGAGGCCGTGACTTTCCCCAAGGGCTGGGCATCCCTGCCAGGGTGCTGCTGCTGTGCCATGCCAAATACTGGGCTTCCATAGCCCAAATACTGGGCTAACCTCTTTGAAGTCAGAGACCATTCCTGGTTCATTTGATTGTTCATAAGCATGTACCAGTCACTTAGCGTACGCACATGGAGAGAGCCACAGTCTTTCCTCTCAGAGGCCTTCCCAACACAGAGGGAAGGGCTGTCAGGAGCTACCTCAAGGTAGTACCATTTGAATTCCCCAAAACCTTCCTAGAACTCCCCCACCAGCACAGTGTAGAGGGTATGGTAACCACTCCTTAAATGTTTGTTGAATGAGCATTTGTCTCTTAGGTAGAGCATAGTATGTCCTTCCCCTAGCAGTTCAAATAAAGGGAGAGATCTTGGGTCAGGGACGAGATGGAGTTCCCATTGCATCAAATGGGGAGGGGGAGGACAAAATGAGCTGGGGCTTGCAGCCTGGCTGAAGAGAACGCACTAAGGTTCCTCTTTGCTCCTGGCCAGGCTTTTACCAACTGAGGGGTTTGCAAGTCCCGAGGGTCTGTCCAGAAGGCCTGTGGGTTACCACCTCCTCTGCCCAAGTGGTCTTGCCCACCTGGAGAATCACCAAAGATCCTGAGAGGCAGGACCACAGAGCAGGCTTCCCCTTCTAAGGGGGCCTTCTTGGCCTGGGATTCCCAGGGGTCTCTCCTTTCCCACTGGAGGAGTCAACCCAGCTCCCAGCCCCATCACAGCATTTTTCCAAACAGGTGGAAGATTCTGTGGACAAGTGACCACCTGGCTGCAGGGGAGGGGAAGCCCCAGTGCATGTCCCTGGGGTTTCAATCTCCCCGGGGGAAATGGTTGGCCAAGAAGCTATTGCCTGCTCCCCAGAAGCTTAGGCTCTGACCCTTGGCCTGAGCAGCAGGCTTCAAGAGCTTGGGGTGAGGGGGGCTTAGAAGGGAGGGGCTCCAATCCCAGCTGCCTAGCTCTGGGTACTAACAGGCCACTCCGGGGGCAGCCGAGATTGAGGGGGGGCACCACCACCTGCTTTTCCTTGTTTTGTTTTCAGGGCACTAATTACTGTGCTGAGCTCCGAGCTGCCTAATGAGGCCGTTTGGATTTCCTGTTGTTCTGGCTTCCCAAGACCCTTAAAGGGCCAGCATCACACTAGAAGTGGGCCTGGATAGGACACCAATTACTCCTGTAAGGGTGAGCACAGAGGGGCTATCCCTCGGTTCGGCCTGATTGCCAAGGGCAGTGACGAGGAGCTGGTACCGCACTTCCTGACCGCACTCACGCCCTCCATGAGGACCTGCTCAGAAGTGCTTGTGCCGGAAGCAGGAGCTTCAGAACTGTGTAGCCCGGTCAGACCATGGGTGAAAGGAAGGAGGAGGCAAAGAGGCGAGGGCTAAGGAGGAAAGGCTGGTGATGTCACCAGTGCCCAGACTGTGAGAACCACTGCAGCACCAGGCAGGAGGGAAACGTGGTGACGTCCTGTTCCCCCCCACCCTGGAAAATAAACACTTGTTGTCTGAGAGGCCAGCGCCACTTCCGAAGGGGCAGACTGGCCGGGCTAGAGCCCCAGAAACAGGTCCAAGCCCAGCTTTGAGCAAAGGCCTTTGCCCAAGTTGGATGCAGACAGGCCTATGGGTCAGGCTGCCCCTAACTCAGCCCCTCTGTGGCACACCACCCAACGGGACTTACTGGGTCCCTGTCCCTTCTATACCTTAGGGCTCATGTTGGCACATGCAGGAGCTGGGGATGCCAGGGAACTCCCTTCCAATGCTTGATGCAGGCTGCAGATGGACTGGCAGGTCAGGTGGGGGTTGCCCATCTGCCTCCTGAGTCTCCCTCAGATTTGACGCACAGCCTTAGCCCTAGGACTTGTCCCAAGTGCCCCTCAGGCTTCTCCAGACTGTGGGTCCCCTGGGCCCCAGAAGGCCTGGCCTGCAGGGCCCTCCCCCACAGACGGGGGTGACGACATTGTTGTTCTTATACGGGGCCTTCCGCCTGGAGTTCCGGCTCCGCTAAATGGTGGGAATGAGGGTCCCAGGGACAAAGCCAGCCTGGTTCCCGCAGCCACCTCAGAATGGACGGAATCCCCATTGTGTGCGGGCGCCTTGTGCCCGCCCTCCCCTTGCCCTTGCCGGACATGCCAACAAACAGCTCATTGAGCCCCGGGGGAGGGGCCCAGGAGACAACAATGTCCCCCAGCGGGCCAGGGCAGTGAGCTCAGCTGGGGGTGGGGGCTGCTATGGAGGCTGGAGGGCGATGATCTCAGCCTGGGGAGGGCCGGTCCTTGCGACAGGCTGACCCAAGCCTGGCCTCCCCGGTGAGGCTGACAAGGTCTGCCCGGGCTGGCTCAACCCTAGCTGCCCCACCCCCCAGGGCAGAGCTGGGAACCGACTGGAGCTTCTCACGCTTAAACTGCTCCAGCCCAGGGCGCCAAGCTGGCGCAGCAGGGGGGCCCAGCAGAGCCACCCCAGTACCTGCGGCTGGGGGACCCTCCCTCTGTCAGTGCCATTGCAGAAGCCCGTCAGCAAGGCCCTGCCCAAACAGAGCCCTCCCACACCACCAGCACACATTGACCAAAGCAGGACTTTGGGATCAACAAGAAGATGCATTTTCCAGCATAACCAGAACCATCTCAAGAGCAGGGATCAACCTGGGAAGAGGGTAAGGGTCCTGTCCCTGGAGGTATTCAAGCCGTTGGCTATAGAATGTGGGGTTAGTCTAAGTGCCTTTGAGTAAAGCACTTACCTCACCTTAAGCTCTAGCTATAGGGCCACAGCTCATTCCCTTGAGACACCTCTGGACTCCTTTTGTGGGTTCCAGGCCTGAGGTTGGATGAATCCAGGCCCCATCTAACCCTTTATCCTCTTCCAGGCAAGTCTAGGCTGCAAGGCAAGGCCTCTGAGGGAAAAGGAAGGAAGGGGGAGGGGTGGCTGGGAGAGTGGCATGGCCAAAGCGAACCCCACTCTCAGTACAGGAGCCAGGGGAGCCCTGATGTTGGTCATGTAGGACTCTATCTGGAGAGTAGGGGGTGAGAGGAGAGCACGACTGCCAGTCAGGAAAGTGTGGAGCCTATCCCAACAGGCCATCAGGGGTCTGGTGATCTCAGGTGCTCAGTCATCTCAGGGAAAAGACCAAGGCATCAGTGCACACTTGAGTCCCAGCCACAGACGCAGGAAGGCTCCTAGCTGCCTCCGGCCTTTCCTCTGCACCTCTAGGCTCCAGACCATCCTGTACGTCACTGCCAGGTGGTAGTTGAACACCCTCCTCTGCTCAAGAACCCACAGGTTCCCTAATGCCTATCAGTCAAGCCTGAATTCATCTGTCTGGTGGGTCTCCATATCCTGGCTATCCAGCTCATGTCCATCCCCCTCCACATATGAAGTCTGCTCCAGCTCCATCTACTTCATTTCCACCCTGGTCCTTTTCCTCTCTTCATTCCCCATGCCAGGAATTCCTTCTTTTCTCTTGATCTAAGTTCTGCTTTTTTGCCAGGTCCAGTGCAACCCCCCTCAGCCACAAAGGCTTCTTTGACCCTGGAGGCTCCAGTCCCTTCCTGAAACCTGGTTCTGCAGGTTTGTCACACTCCTTTGCATGGGCCTTATTTCATCTGCATGTCCCATGGGCATCAGGAGCTGACTTCCATGTTCCTTTTGCCCTCGTTGACCTTAGCCCAATGTTAGGCACATAGTAGATCTCATCCACGACTTGGCAAGCAATGGACCCAAACTCTGTATACACATGACGGCACACACACAGGCCTCAGGGAAACTAACCATGGGGTGCACAGTGCTGTGCCCCAGATGGAACACGTCTTTTGTCTGCATTCTCTCCTTTTGAAGGCAGTTAAATGGGCTTGTGCCAGCTTTCCACAGCTTCCTTCTTACCTGGTGATGGGGATAGGGGATCAAGCCACTTAAGAGAAGAGTGGAAGAAGAGAGGAAGGAGTTAGCCACAGAGCAACACGGGGTGGCAGAATGCTCCCACAATGGGGGGATTCATGCTGCCCAAGTAGGACGCATGAGACTTGGGTGAGAGGGCACAAAAGAGGGTTGAAACCTGTCTGTTTCTAAATGTATAGAGTTAGCTGAGGCTATTCATGAAACCCCTGGTGTTGGAGACCCTGAGTATTCACCATTGATCTGGAAATTGCTTCTGAGCTCCCAGACCTTAAATTCAGCCTGCCCTTTCGCTGCAAAGTTCAAGTGACTGGACAGCTCCATAGAGTTTGTTTTTCTGACAGTGGCAGCCTGAGGGCTGGGGGCAGGAGAGGCAAAGTGGCATTGGCTCACAGTGGCCTAACATTGTCCAAAAATCTCCTTGGGGCGGAGAGGAGACCGAGGTCCTGGTGCCTCCCAGGTCTTTCTGGAGTTCTTCCCTGGGGAGAATCTAGACACAAGGAGAGTTCTCTGGGCTGGAGGTTCTTTGCTAATCACAGGCAAGGCAAGTTACTCATTAGCAAGCATCAACATGCAATTCTCATCAACTCCAGGGGAGAGTTCAACCTGGATTAGTAACTGGAATACATAGCGTAGACGTTGTCACAGGAAGTTCTCCCATATGTCTAACCTAAATCCTTCCTGCCACAATTGAAGCCCATTTCCTCTCATTCTGACTGTGGTGGGAGAAGGAATCAGCCGGTCACCATCCCCTGCTTAAGACCCATTACCTACTTGACCAAGGCAATCAGATTCCTCCTCAGCCTCCTCCAGGGAACAGTGACCTGCCTGCTCAGGCAGCTGCTCAGAGTTGGCACCTGTCCCTGGTTTCTTTCTCTGTGTATGAGAGTATTTGAACTACAGCACTTCCTGGTTCAGGCCTGACCCTTCCTTCCAGGGAGCCTGCAGGGGACTACCGCCTGTCAGAGTAACCCCACTCCCAAGTTCCTAGGGCTGCAGAGAGGGAGAGGTGTGACCCCACCCCCTATCTCTTGCTTCAAGTCCTGGGTGGCACCTGCGATCAGAGATCAGAGGTGGTGTGAAGAAATGAGGAGAGGTCAGAGTTTCTTCCTGAGTTGCTCAGTGGAGGAAGGTGAAGGGCACACAAAGACTCAGGGACACCAAGGGGTCAGGGATAATGCTTGGCCTAGATGCTAACGGAAGGCCAGAGCCAGAAGAGGGGGAGTGAGGGCTGCGTGGGAGAGTGGGGCTAGGGAGAGCTTTCCACCTGTGAGAGTTCACAGAGAGATTTTAGGGACAGATGAGCTGTACACTGGAAAGGGGGCAAGAAGAGAGGGCAATGAAGGTGAGCTCAGCCAGGGCAGAAGGTAAATGGGTAAGGAGGCTTCTACAGAAGAAAAACCTTGGGGCAGAGAAGCTGGTCCAAGATCTAGGGCCAAGGGGGAACCTGAACCTTTCCTTTCAACTAAGCCCCTGCTGCCCCATCCACCCATCCCCTGTCTTTCAGCACAAGTTGGTAGAAGGTTCTCTTTTGGCCCCATCCCTCTCAGCAATGCCTCTGCCCTATGTCCTCCATTCTTTATGCCTGTAAGCCCCTCTCACAGTCCTCTGTGCCCCGAGGAAATTGGGCAGGAGGCAAGGGCAGGCTGGAGCAAGGCCTGAGCCTGAGGGTCTCCATGCAGAGGCCTCTCTAAACCTTCCCTCCCTTCCCCTGAGCCTCTGTGATCACTGGCTAGGGTGGGGACAGGAAGGAGCTAGGGAAGGGGAAGCTAGGGGCTCTGGGAAAGTTGCCGTGGAGGCTGCACTAAACCCCGGACTCCTCTGTGGCTGGAAATACCCACTGCACGGCTCCCGGCCCTTGCTTTCCAGGCACCCCTGGTGTTTTGCAAATAAAGCTGGGGCAGCTGCTGGGTCACCACCAATAAGGGCCTTTGCCTCCAGCCAGCAGGTCTCCACCCTGCCCCTCCTCTATCTCCTTCTTTCCTCCTGACTAGCACACAGGAGGCTTGGGGAAAGCTTCCTTCCTACACCGTTCAAAGGGGCTTCTCAGGTCAGGGGCCCTCCGCTTCTCCTCTGTTGGGCCCATTGTCTGTGCAGGCCAAAGCTGCTCTCATGGAGAAGAGAGGGCTGGGTACATAGCGTATTCCCAGTTATCCCAGCACTACCTGCCCTGGGGTTTAGAGAAGGCAAAGGAATCAGAGCATGGACTAGCCTAGGCCCCCAGGCTCCCGGGAACCAAAGAAAGAGAAGGTAGGAGGCCTTTCTGATCTCATGAGGAGCCAAAGCAGTAACTCTAACTCATGCTCAATGGTCTCTCCCACTCAGACAACCTTTCTTTGGGACATTTGGGTCATCAGGCATGAGCCATCAGTCCAATGCAGTCTGTGTGGCCTCTTGGTGACTTGGGAAGAGCTGAGCCCCCTGAGCTGCCAGGAGCCTCAATGACCAGGACAGTCAGAAGTTGACTTCTTCCTCCTACACACCTCTTCTCTGAAACACCACTATGAAAGACAAGGGGTGTCAACTTGAGATCTACATTTGGCCCTGGCCAAAGGGTCATCTCTGGAAGGCCAAGGCCGTGGGCAATTGGTTCTTCCAAACCTTCATCTCTTCTCCAAACCCACTCTCAAAGCTCCAGTCTTCTCTCTCCAGTCCAGAACCTTGTCACATCTTCTGACAAAATGCCCTTACACTTGAGGTTTTCCACAGGGTCCATCTCTTTTCCAGGCCCATCTGGCTTTCTTTCTTTTTTTTCACCCTCTGCTCCTCTTGCCTCATCCTTTATGACTGTCTTCAGGTA
Organism: Rhinolophus hipposideros; assembly: GCF_964194185.1. Taxonomy (NCBI): domain Eukaryota; kingdom Metazoa; phylum Chordata; class Mammalia; order Chiroptera; family Rhinolophidae; genus Rhinolophus; species Rhinolophus hipposideros. The sequence continues at coordinate 38,132,207 of NC_138051.1, forward strand.
TCCTTTTTCCCTCCTTTCCTCCTGGAACTTATTTGCTGTCAGGGACCTTCCCTCTACTCCAAGTCTGCCCCTGGCTGTCAGGATGTCACCTGTGGGAAAGGACATTGGTTTATTGGGCCCTGCAAATGTATCATTGGGTATAGTCCGTCAGCACCCTCCCAAGTCACTGTCATTATTATCCCCATTGCACAGATGAGAAAACTGATGTGTAGAGATAAGACTTAAATTACAAACCCAAGACCACATGGTTTCGAAGCGCCAAGAGCCCTGTCCACGTAATGCTTATTCAGCAGATTCAATCAGAGGTTGAGAAGAGGCCCCATTCCACCTCAGCCCTCCCCTTCTCCATCATGAAGATTCTTCAGAACTCAGTGTGTTTCCGCAGCCATGCCCCAGGTCCTACCCCTACCTGCTTCTCACAGGGGCTCTCACATCTTATCTTCAGCCACATTCTGCCCGCCCCCACCGTGAGGCCCCCATATGAGTCGTCAAGGTCACCACACGTCATCATCTTCCTCTCTCCTCCACCCGCCTCAGGCCTGTCCTATGGGGAACCCACTCCGTCCCGCGGGAAAGACCCCGAGCAGGCAGTTCCTTGTAGTGACTCCAGAGAGAGGCGAACGGAGCCCCGCGAGGCGCCGCCTGCAGAGCGGGAATCCCGGCCCTAACCGCTGGCGCCCTCGAGGGGCGGGGCGAGGGCGGAGGTGGTTCTGCGGCGGCATCTGTCCCAGGCGGGCGGGAAGCTGCTGCATTAAATTGTAAAATCGATTTATTGACCGGCAGGTGCGAGCAGCGGCAGATGGAGAGTAGCGCTGCCGGGGCGCATCTGCGGGGAGCGGCGGCATCGATCCTGGCCCCCCTCCGAAACCCGTCCGTCCCGGTCCTTTCTCTTAGGCTCGCTCCCAATTGCAGGGCCAAGGTCCGCGGAACTGCGGCGCCTGAGCGGCTGGGGTAGCTTGGCTGGCTCCTCCTCCCCCCTCGTGGCCTCAGGGTCCCGGCTGCGCCCCCGCGGCTGGCAGGCCCTGCCAGCCCCACTGCCCCAGTTGGCACGCGGCGGGCCGAGCTGACGCGTGGCAGCGCCCTGCGGCAGATGAGGCACGCGCCGGCCTCATTTCAATGTGAATGGATCGAATGGAGCAGCCATGTGGCAGCAACAGTTTGCAAATCTCCCCGCCTTCTGTGCAGCTCCCCGCCCGCCGCTCCCTGCACGTGGCCCCTTCTCCGCAGCGACCGCAGGGGCGCCCCTCAAGGCTCAAGTGCCCCGCCCAAGCGAGGCTAACTCCCCGGCCTGTGGCCTGCCGGGTGGGGACTGTGGCCTGGCCCCCACTGTGCTCCTACCTGGTTGCGGTTTGCCCCGCGGAGAACGCCGTCCCGGGGATGTGGGGGAGGGGTGCGCCTCCTCCCCTGGGGAGGGCGTGTAGTCTATCCATAGGGGGAGGGATCCCGAGGCTCTATGCGGTCTTTGTCGCACCCCAAAATCCAAGGGTCAGTTTGGGGCACGGCTGGAAGACAACCTTGGCGCTTCCAGTCCCCGGTGCGGGTTCGGCCAGCTGGGGGGCTGTTTGCAGCCGGTAAGTGGAGAGGACCGCAGAAGGAGAAGACCCGCTGGGGCAGAGGCTGTGAGCCTCGCGTGAAGCCAGGTCTCCACCCTGTTCAGCTCCAGACTCTGGGCAGTGTTTCCGTTGCCAGTCGTAGGTGAGGAGCCCTGGACCCTCAGAGGCCCACAGTCAGTCTGGGGGACCCCAGGTCGGTGGGGGCGAGCGTCTGCATAGCGGCAGGGTCAGCAGACGTTCACGTGGATCCAACCCCACTGTGATTTGCACCCTCCGATTGCCTCACAGCCTCCTGCTCCTGGGAGCCCCTAGGACATGTGTTGGGTTCTTCTGCCTGCAAGTCGCGAGTGGGAGAAAAAGGGAGGAGCCCCAGTTGCCGACACCTCGCATTTCGGTTCCCTATCCACAGCCCGGCCCTCTCCTGCTCAGCAAATGGGGCAAAGCTGGACCCCAGCAGACTGGAGTGGTAGTGGGTACTGGGGGCGGAGGGCTGCGTCCTAGCAGGATAATGAACTTCAAATAGGTGCTTCATAAATGCCTTTTGATAGTGATACCTTTCCTCTTCAGGTCAGAGGGATTCCTAGGTCTCTGGGATCCCTTGCATTTGGGGTCTCTGAGGATAAAAATGATATTTTTGTTTGGTCCTTGACTGCAAAGTGCTTTGGGGTATATTAGTCCGGATGTTTATGAGGGGTAGAGAGTTCCATATCTACCAGTATTGAGCAAAATACCTCCTGTGGAACTGGATGTCTCCCTTGAGTCAGTCAAATGCCAGTGCCAGAAAAGAACCCAATTTTTATAAACCCTCAGGCCAGGATTTTGGGGGAAGCGCACGAACTAGGTAGGGCTGGATGTCAGCTCGGAGTGAAGGGCACTCTTTGCCACCCTAGGCAAGTCTAGGAGGGACCGGTAGAGTATGGGTGGAGAGAGGATGGGAAACCCACTTATCAGTTTCGTTGGGAGGCAAGCCCCGGGCTCCCCTTCCCTGGGGCCTGGGGACTCCGCCTGCCTATAACCTACATTGACTCTGGAGTGCAGCCTGGGCCCATCTGCCGGCCCCCGCCCCACCTCGGTTCCCCACGCCAACCCGCTCGCGCCAGATGGTGGCTGGGAGGGGTGGCCGTGCGTGGGGGACCCCGGAGCCCATCTCTTCACCTCGCCCCTCCCCCACCCCACGCTCCCAACCTCTTGTTTCTCATCCTGCCCTCCTCCCAGTCCTCCACCACCACCCCAAGTCAAAAAATCAGACCATACTCGACATAGGCAGCTGCTGGGCTCCGCTCTGCGCCTTCCCCCCAGCCTCCCCCGGGCCCGCGCCGCGTCCCTACTCCCCCCGCGCAGATCTTATCGCCCGACGACAGCCATCGCGGTGCGGGCAGGCTGACAGCTGAAGCCACAGGGCCCCCGCCGCCCTCAGCGTCGCAGAGAGAGACGTCTCCCGCACCCCCGAGACTGGGAGAAGCCGGCCCTCCCCGGTCTCAGGCCTCCGGGGATCACGCCAGGTTCCGGGAAACCAGCTGCACCGCCACAGCTCTGAGAAGTGGGGCCACCGGAGGAGCCGCGAAGGCGAGACGGGTGAAACCTCAAGAAACTCAAATGGGTCCGTGCGCATCCAGTTCTACTCCACATCTCGCTCTATGAGGAGAGGACCCGGGTGTGCCCGGCCTCGGCCCTCCACCTTGACTCTCCAGTGGCTTGAGCCAACTCTGGAGCCTGGAGAGTTCCCCCCTGCCCTAACGAAGCGACAAGACGCGGGAGGGGACTTGAGGCTGCTGGGTTGGGGCTAGATGGTGGGCTCTGGAGCAGAAGCTGAACCCAGGTGAGGGAAGCGCTGGAGGTGCCCCTCATTACCATACAGCTGATGCTTCCCTCCTCTCCTGCCTCGGGGACCACGCCCTCTTTCCCCATCTCCGCGACCACGCGTCTTGGGGCTGGCACGCGCGGAGCTCCGGCGGGGTGCAGAAGGGAGCAGGCACGCTCTGGACACGCCCCCTGCGACGGGGGAGGGAGACGCCCACCAGGTGGAGGGAGGGAGCCCCTCAGTCTTAGACGCGTGGCCCCTCTTCTTGCCCCCGGTGGCTACAGAGAGATTAATGCGTCCGCTGGCTTCCCTGCGGTGCCGGAGACGCGTGGTGGGTGGGCGTTCACAGGTGGAGGACCGACCAGGCTAGGGCTCGCGAAGCTCTGTGAAGAAGATCCGAGTCCTTTGGCGCTGGTTTCGCTTTCCGGACATAAGTTCTTTTTACCTGCTCGAGGGCTGCAGGTAACCAGCGCTGGCTGCGGACGCACCGCCCACGGGGACTCCCCAGTGTCTCCACCCCCACGACCATCCCGGAACCACTCGTTCACCTCCCGCCCCATCCCCCCTGCCCCTCCCCTCCTATTCTCCTGCTGCCCTGGTCTCCGCGCGAAACCCCACGATTGCGGAGAACTGGTCATTCGGCACGCGCAGAGCTGCGGGACCCAGGGGCTGAAAGCAGCACTGAGGGGCGGGGACCGGTGCCTGACTGGTTGGCGGGGAGGGGGGGTGGCGGGGGCGGAGGCCCCCTCCCGGCGACGCTGGGGCTGTAGCAGCTAGAGGCCGGGAGGGGAGGGGAGAGTGACCATGAGTCTGAGTGACAGGCAGCGAGGACAGGAGCCAATATATATAAGGAAGGCTCCCGAGCGCGCAGGTTTCAGTAGCGGCGCTGAGCGCAGGCTGGGAACACGAGGCCAAGAGCCGCAGCTCCAGCCGCCTCCAGTGCACTGTCCCCAGGCACTAGCCGGCTTGCAGTCCCAGGAGTAGCCCGAGGACACGTCCTAAGCGCGGCCGCCGCCCAGCCGCCCTCACCTGGATTACCTACCACGGCAATTTGAGTGGAGCTAGCGAGGAGGCGAGGCGGGAGGAAAGCCACGAGCGGCGCCTGGCTTTTCAGAGACTCCTCCGGCGGGTGGACGGACACACGGCGAAGCGGCGTCCCGAACTGAGCCAGCTTCAGGGCGGGCGGGTGGAGAGAGCGACGCTCCAGGGAATGGCAGCCGCGTCCCGTAGCGCCTCTGTTTGGGCGCTACTGTTGCTGGTGGCACTTTGGCAGCAGGTAATGTCCCGCGCCCCCTCCGCCCCTCCCGCCGCTCTCAGGGCCTGAACCCCGCGTCCGCCGAGCTGACGGCTCCCCTCCCTCCTTCCCTCGTCCCTGTGCAATAGCGCGCGGCGGGCTCCGGAGTCTTCCAGCTGCATCTGCAGGAGTTTGCCAACGAGCGCGGCGTGCTGGCCAGCGGGCGGCCGTGCGAGGCCGGCTGCCGGACCTTCTTCCGCGTCTGCCTTAAGCACTTCCAGGCGGTCGTCTCACCCGGGCCCTGCACCTTCGGCAGCGTCTCCACACCTGTGTTGGGCACCAACTCCTTCGCGGTCGGGGACGACAGTAGCGGCGGGGGACGCAACCCTCTCCAGTTGCCTTTCAATTTCACCTGGCCGGTGAGCACAGCCTGGGCGCACTGGGAGGTCACGAAAGCCGAGAGAAGGCGGCTCCCTGGGACCAACGCCTTCTCCCCAGACTTTGCTCCAAAACAAAACAGCAAAACAAAACAAAACAAAAAAGGATCTCTTCCGATCCTTTCTTTCCGACTCTCTCATGAGAGGGACCTCATCCTCGGAAAGGCTCTCACCAGTCTCCCTCTTCCCAGTTCTACGCCCTTTCTTCTCCCAGCTCTTGGGATACTGTTTTCATCACCTACCACCCCGGCGTGTCCCCCACCTCCGAATGGCTCTCGCGTACATTCCCCCATCCCTCAGCCCTCCTCCTACCCGGGGTTCTCCTCTTGCCTTCCCTGCTCGCGCGCGATGCTGCACGCAGACTCGTTGTGTTGACCCGGGCGCAGTAACTGTATCCTGCAATTAGATTAATTAAACAGGCTGCCGCAAGGCACCCCCACTTCCCCCCGCTCATCTCTCTCTCTCTGTCTTCCCCCGCCCCCTCCTTTCGCTTCCCAGGGTACCTTCTCACTCATCATCGAAGCTTGGCACGCGCCGGGAGACGACCTGCGGCCAGGTGAGTAGCTCTCTCCGCCGCCACAGGGGGGCGACACGGCTCAGCGCCGAAAGAGTTAACCCGTAATAAATAATAGGCGGGGGAAGCGCGGAGTGGGGGGTGGGGTGCAGGACGCGTAGTTGGGCCCGGAGCTGCGCCCCGCGCTGGACGCTCGGATTCCGCCCGCTGCCTGGACTCTGAGCACAATTGCGTTTCCTGCGGGTTATTTTTGGCGTGGGAACGCGGGGAGCACGGCGGTGAGAAAAGGCCGAAGCTGCCAGCGCCGCTGACGGGCCCCTTCCTGTATTTTACACCTTTCGCGAATTCCGCTCCTTTGGAAAGGGAATAATGGCTTTGGGATGTTGTTCTGACACAGAGGAAAAGGATATTTCAGCAGCACAACAATTCTCACTTTGAAAAGGAAAAAGAAAAGCATTACCCATCTCTGAGGGCAGAACCCCTGAATGGGCACCAGAGGACCCCTTGCTCCTGGGGTCTTCCCCAGCATAGAGCGCTGTTCTTTTTTTCATTTTTTTAATTCTGTGTTTTTGGTGGGTTTTTTTTCCATTTTGACCTCTTTTCCTCTTTCCCCTGCCTATCTGCCTCCAGAACTCTGGGATATCTTAACATCCTTCTATTGTCCCCCTTTTGAATGGTATCAGGCCACTTGCAGATGTACACACACAGGGTAGCTAAGCAATGGGACCCTTGGGTTCCTCTGGCCTGTGCTTGCTGGCAGGGGGTCACTGAACAACTGGTTTGATCCATCAGTTGTTGGCACCCTCCGGGATTGGCTGCCTTTCCTTGACCTGGCCCTCTGCCCCTTCAGAGGCCATGCCACCGAACGCACTCATCAGCAAGATCACCATCCAGGGCTCCCTAGCTGTGGGCCAGAACTGGTTACTGGATGAGCAGACCGGCCCTCTCCCAACAAGACTGCGCTATTCTTACCGGGTCATCTGCAGTGACAACTACTATGGGGACAGCTGCTCACGCCTGTGCAAGAAGCGCAATGACCACTTTGGCCACTACGTGTGCCAGCCAGATGGCAGCCTGTCCTGCCTGCCCGGCTGGATTGGGGAGTACTGCGAACAGCGTAAGCAGCCAAGCTCCCTCCTTCCACCTGCCCTGGGGTTGGTGGGGGTGATGGTGGTGGGCCCTGAGCAAAAGCAAAAAAAAAAAAAAAAAACAGTGGCAAAGGTGGCATCTTCTCCCCACAGCCTGCTTCCCTCACAGCGCATGTCTGGGCTCCCACTGGCGGGGCCTTAGTTACAGCCAGAGCTGCTTAAGACAGTTTGGGCTCGGACCTGTCTCCTTGATGCTCCACCCCATCGTGCCAAAGCCCACAAGGACCCTGTTATTGCATTCCATTTAGCCTGGATTCTCCTTCCTTGTGCTCCTGTCTTCCTTTAAGACACCCATGGCTCCTCTGGGAGGCCAGGAGTGGGAAGTGAACCCAGGAGCGGGGGGAGGGGCACCCCACCCCCAGGGCCAGGAGAGGACAAATAGGGCTTCAGAGTTGTTGGTTTCCCAGCCTCACTCAGCCCTGTTTTCTTTCCTCAGCTGTTTGTCTTTCTGGTTGTCATGAACAGAATGGCTACTGCAGCAAGCCAGCAGAGTGCATGTAAGTAAGGGACCGGAAGTGGTAGGGGCTCATCCCCTAGCCAGGCCCTCAGCTCACCCTTAGCCTCTCTTGTTCCACAGCTGCCGTCCAGGCTGGCAGGGCCGCCTGTGCAATGAATGCATCCCCCACAATGGCTGTCGCCATGGCACCTGCAGCACCCCCTGGCAATGTACCTGTGATGAGGGCTGGGGAGGCCTATTCTGTGACCAAGGTGAGTCAGGGCAAAGAGAGGATACAAAGGGGATGGGAGAGATGAGCGAGGAGTGGGAGCCAGAGTTATCACCTGTCCCCTTCTTACTTGGTGACCACTGAGCAGGCTTTCCCATTATCCTTCAAGGAGCTTGGGACTTTTGAGGGTCTTTACAACTGGCCTAGAATAAGACGGTGGGTCCTTCTTCCTCAGGTGCTGGGGAGGCAGGGTGGCTGCAGAAGCCAGGAGGGTGACAAGTTGGTGGCCTGGAGATTGCACTCATATTATAAATTCCAGCAAGGCCAAAGAGAGAGGGATGCCGAGCTCAGTTCCTCTTTCGACCTCAGTTACCTATTAACCCCCTAAGTGTTTGCTTACCTGCCAGGGCTGTTTGAGCAGCTCTCCCCTAAACAGCTGTCTGGTGGGGTGTGCCCACCAGCTGCCTAGAGGCTGTGTGAACTAGGCCTCTGGGTGGAGTGGCATCTAACTGACTTCTCCGTGTGGGCAGAAACAGCCTCCCTGTTCATTCCTAGTTGCACTTGCCAGGCAGCTGCCCGAGTCCACGCTGTGTCTTCTTGGTGTTTGATGAGGCTGGTCACTCTTCTGGCTCTACCGGGGTCTGCCAGCCCTAACTGTGGGGGAGGGAGCTTTTATCTCCTTCATTCTGGGAGCCAGCTGCAGCATGTGCCTCCCATTTTCAGGGTCAAATGGAGTGGCTGCTGCCATGGAAACACCAGCACAAGCCTGGATAGGGTGGGCAGGGGGCTTGCCAGGATAGAAAGAACTTGCCTAGGCTCTGACTCTCTGGCAACAAGGGGCTTAGAATTCAGCCCCTGTATTCTTTGTGCTTGTGCGTTGCTTTCTCCCCTCCCCCCACACACACCTGGTCCCTGCCCATTCTCTTTCCTCTGCCCACATTTGCTCCCAGGTGACACAGTCATATACTCACGATATGCAAACACAGCCCTCACAGTCCCTATATTTGCTCTGTCTGGTTTTCCCTCCTTGTCCTTCCCAAATAAGGAAACAAATATTTATACTTCGGAATGCCCTCATAACGAATTCCCCTTTTCAAAATACCTGGTCACTACCTATAGTGGCTCTCACCTCCCCTCTACCATTTCTCCCTGTTAAAGTGTTATCCCTCCTTCCAGGGTTATTCAGCTACCCCTCACGAAGCCTTTTCTGACTTCCTTCTCAACATGTAGCCTTGCCATCCACTCCTCTTCCTCACCTTCATTCTACCCTGCCTGCCAGTGTTTGTGAGCTTACCGGGCAGGCAGTTAGTTGTTCATCTGTATTTTTCAACTTTGATTTGTTGCACGGGTCAGATGTGATTCAAGGTGCTTCATATACATGGTTTCCCTGGGGGAGGCGGAAGGGTATTTGGGCCTGGAGGACGGTGTTGAGGCCTCTGGGCCAAACACGGGCAGTGAACTTGTATTACAAGGAGTCTGAAGACGGGGACAATTCTCGCTCTGCTCAGCTGGTTGGTTCCTGTCTTTGCAGACCTCAACTATTGCACCCACCACTCCCCATGCAAGAATGGGGCAACGTGCTCCAACAGTGGGCAGCGGAGCTACACGTGCACGTGTCGCCCAGGCTACACAGGTGTGGACTGTGAGCTGAAGCTCAGCGAGTGTGACAGCAACCCCTGTCGCAATGGAGGCAGCTGCAAGGTGAGGTCCAGACCAGCAAAGGAAGGCAGAGGTCTGGCTGGTGGTACCTTAGTGTCCTCACCCCAGGTGGCCCATGGATATGTAGCCGTGGGCAAGCATTGTGGGTGGGTGGGGCCTAACCACCAGCCACGCAATCCTGCCACCCACGGTCTGACTTTGGCCCCTTTCTGGTCTCTCCAGGACAAAGAAGATGGCTACCACTGCCTGTGTCCCCCAGGCTACTATGGCATACACTGCGAACATAGCACCTTGAGCTGTGCCGACTCCCCTTGCTTCAATGGGGGATCCTGCCATGAGCGCAACCAGGGGGCCAGCTATGCTTGCGAATGCCCCCCCAACTTCACTGGCTCTAACTGCGAGAAGAAAGTGGACAGGTGTACCAGTAACCCATGTGCCAATGGTGCGTCTTATTGCCTTGCTAACCTGGTATAACAGCCCTGGGGACAAGAGAGCCTTCTGGTGAGGGAGGTCAGGAGAGGAGACAGGCCTTGCCTGTAACTCTGGGCAGGACACGATGGGTCCCCATCTATTCTGGATGGTGAAGAGCTTGCTTGATTAGCTGCGTGGCTCTGAAAGAGGAGCAGGTTAGCAGTGGGTGTCCCCTGTATGCCTCCCATTCCTATTCCCATGTCAGAGCTCTGAGCCGCTGTGGTGGCCTCTGACCTTCCCCAGGACGTCCTGGGCTAGAGAGAGGGACATTGGAGGCCTTGTGTCTCTCCTTGAGGGAGGCTGGTGCGGTCAGAGCTCTGCTCCTGAAGGCCTCGCGTTGCCCCACGAGTTGCCTAGTATAGTGTTGCCTAGTATGGCACAGGCAGCTAGAATGTTCAGCATCCTTTGGGATGCAAAGCATGCTGGTTGTCTTCGTCTCCTTGGCCTCCTGGTGACCCACCTTGAGGCAGGCGAACAGCACCTTGCAAGAAAGGAGCCTCAGGAGTTGGAGAGGGGTTGGAAGGGCTGAGAAGGAGTCTGCTCTCTGGCTAATCACTTAGTTAACTCCCTTGGAACCAGTTTCTTCATCACTGAATGGGAAATATACCTGTCCTCTGTGTTGCACGTGGTTTCAAAGATTAAATTAACCCTCAGAAATCTCCTATGGAGGGGATAGCATTGTACTCCAATTTAACAAATGAGGCTTAGAAACAAGGTAAAGCAACAGGTGTCAGATCCCCAGCTAGAGACAGCTGAGATTCAAACCCAAGCATATCTGTCTGAGTCTACTGTAAAGCTCTGTGCGATGCTAGTAATTTTTATACACGAGCCCACAGAGGCGTAGCGACCAGGGTCACCTCAACGCCAGGTCTGCTGACTCTTCGTGCAGTGCGCTTTGTAGTGGGACCTGTAAATGCTGGCTGCGTTCATGGAGGCGTAAGGACCTGAGCTTCTTCCTGGGATGGAGCACTCACCCTCTGCACCAGAGGAGTTCCCAGGCCGTTGCTGACTTGTGCCCTGTGTGTACCCACAGGGGGCCAGTGCCTGAATCGAGGTCCAAACCGCATATGCCGCTGCCGTCCTGGATTCACAGGCACCCACTGTGAACTCCACATCAGCGACTGTGCCCGCAACCCTTGCGCCCATGGCGGCACCTGCCATGACCTGGAGAATGGGCTAGTGTGCACCTGCCCTGCTGGCTTCTCTGGCCATCGTTGTGAGGTGCGGACGCCCAGTGACGCCTGTGCCTCGGGACCCTGCTTCAATGGGGCCACCTGCTACACTGGCCTCTCCCCGGAAAATTACATCTGCAACTGCCCCTATGGCTTTGTGGGCAGCCGCTGCAAATTCCCTGCGAGCATGCCACCCAGCTTCCCCTGGGTGGCTGTCTCCCTGGGTGTGGGGCTGGTGGTGGTATTGGTGCTGCTGGGCATGGTGGCAGTGGCTGTGCGGCAGCTGCGGCTTCGGCGGCCGGACGACGGCAGCAGGGAGGCCATGAACAACTTGTCGGACTTCCAGAAGGACAACCTCATCCCCGCTGCCCAGCTCAAGAACACAAACCAGAAGAAGGAGCTAGAAGTGGATTGTGGCCTGGACAAGTCCAACTGTGGCAAACAGCAGAACCACACATTGGACTATAATCTGGCCCCAGGGCCCCTGGGGCGGGGGGCCCTGCTGGGGAAGTATTCCCACAGCGACAAGACCTTAGGGGAGAAGGCGCCACTGCGGTTACACAGGTGAGCAGCACCTGGAGACCCAGGGCCTGGTCACAGACCCGGGTGCTACTGCCGGGGCTGCCCAGGGGCAGGTGGGAGGCTGGCACCGGGACCTTGACTGCTTTAAAGCAAACGAGGTTTTGCTACTGATCTTCCAATAGGATTTCTGCCAGGGTTTTTTTTTTTTTTTTTGTCCCTCATTCATTCATTCACAAATGTCAAGTGTCCACACTGTGTCATTCCACGGCATGGCTTGCCTCTAATGTTAATGCTAGATTTGCCAGGCCTGAGACCCTCTGGGAAGGGTGGGGTCCTATGGCTCTCTTAGGGACCTATTCCTAACTGCCCCCCAGACTAGCACTGGGCATCCCCAGTCCCTGCGTCTCCCCCAGAGCCACTTGTGCCAGTGCCCTTTGGCTCTCCAGGGTCCGGTTAGTGCTCCCACCCTCCCCCAGCCCTCTCCCCATCCCTCCCTCAGCGACCTGTCTTGTGTTCCCTCAGTGAAAAGCCAGAGTGTCGGATATCAGCGATATGCTCCCCCAGGGACTCTGTGTACCAGTCTGTGTGTTTGATATCAGAGGAGAGAAACGAATGTATCATTGCCACAGAGGTGAGTGCTGGGCTCACCTGCCCTTCCAGGATGCCCCTCCTACCTTTTGGGAATGGGAAAGTGGCCTGGTTACTCTTGGCCCCAGGGGCCACTCTGAGGTGGGTCAGGACCCTTCCTTGGCAGGCCAAGTTCATTGGCTCTCGGGTCCCTGCTGGCCTTGTTGCCACAGAGGGTGTGAAACAGGAGCTGTGCTGGTGAGCCGGGCCTGGTCTCTTCCTGCTGTGTTAGTGCCGGGCTGGGCGGCCGTGGCACCTGGCCAGCTCCCAGGCACTGCTTCCCAGCTGCTGGTGGGTGACCGTGGTCACCTTGTGCCCCTCCTGCCCCTTCTCCCTGGCTTTGTCCCCTGGCCCACCTTATGAGCACAGACTCCCAGGCATGTGTGTGTGTGGGCTGACGACCGGGGAGGGCTGATGACCGGGGAGGGCTGCCCTACTTTCCCTTCATCCCACCTGCCCCATTATGTTCTCCCAGGAAGGCCCAGGGCAGCCTGGAGGGAGGGCTTGTACCCCAAGGTAACGCACTCACCTACTCTCCACATGCTCCCCAGGTATAAGGCAGGAGCTCCCAGGACATCCCAGCTTTGCCCAGCAGCTAGACCTTCCTTCTGCATTGTTTACATTGCATCCTGGATGGGACATTTTTAATATGCAACGTGCTGCTCTCAGGAGGAAGAGGGAACGGCATGAACTGGACAGACTGTGAACTTGCCAAGAGATGCAGTGCCTTCCACACTTTCGGGTGTCTGTCTGGCATCAGATTGGCCGCCACACCAGCCAGGGAAACAGAGGAGAGGAGAGGGGCCACTTGGACCTGCCTTGCCAGCGGTGGACTTCAGAAGGTTCCTTTGGGGCTCTGGCCTATTTTCCAGAGGAAGTGGCCTTGGCCCTATGGGGCCTGGAGCTGCTGTGGTCTCCACTGGCATCTGTGTTTCCAAAAGTGCCTTTGGCCCAGGCTCCACGGTGACAGCTGGGTCCAAATCAGAGAGGAGAGACGAGGCCAGTAAGGGCAGGGCTATCTGTGGGTGAGGAAACCACTGGGTGCGGCTCTTGGCAGGAGTTGCCCTGCAGGTGAGGTAAGCGCCCAAAGCAGGAGGAGCACTTTCTGCCCCATGCCTCCAACTACTGCATGTGGGTCTTGCTCATGACACAACCCAGCCTCTCCTCGCCCAGGCCCTCTGGGCAAGGATGTTGGTAAGCCTTACCTGGCTTCCATAGCCTGCAGCCTTGGGTATCTCTGGGCTCCTGTGAGCAGACAGGTGGAGGGCCAGCCAGGGGTGCCAGACCTAAGTGGGGAGCTCAGGGCAGTGATGTTGGAAATTCCAGTGAGAGAGAAATGGGGTGTTGCCATCACCTAGACCCATTCCTATGGCCCTGAGCCTGGGCTCTGCCCATGCCCACTACTGCCCCCAGCTGATCTTCAGAAATCAATAATATGAGTTTTTATTTTGTTTGTTTTTTGTAGTTTATTTTGGAGTCTAGTATTTCGATAATTTAAGAATCTGAAGCACTGACCTTTCTACATTTTATAACATTATTTTGTATATAATGTGTATTTATAATATGGAACAGATGTGTACAGGAATTTATTACTTCTTGGGTTCTGTCTTTGTGATGGCCGAGTAGGAATCCTCTCCCTGTCCTCTCTGACGCCCCTTCTCATATTGATGCCAGCTGTTCCACAAGGACCCCTGGGACCTGTGCATGCACTTGGGCTTGGCCTGTGTGCTCCAGGCTCTTGTCCACTTCCAGTCCTTGGGGAACCTGGCCTTGCCCATCTAGTCCTCAGCCTCGGTGAGCCTTCCCTGCCTGATAGTTGGAGGCTGGCTGTGGCTCCCCATTCCCCTTCTGCTCTCACCATTCCTTGGGAGATATGCCCCCTGGCCTGAATTTATCCCCCTTTTCTCTCCTCAAGTCTGAAAAAGCTTGTGGGCTCCTGAGTCAACCTGGGGGATACAGAAATTTGGGAGATGGGGACAATCATGCCTGTTTTCCTCTTTTCAAAAGATTCTCTTGTTGGAGAATGGCGTCTCTGAACCATGATGATACCTGGGTCCTTCCTCCTGCCAATTTTAGATGGGCTGATACCCTACTCTCTTTTCAGCCCCAGTAGGGCACTAGTCTTCAGAATGGGGGATTTGCCTTGGGTTTGTTCTCCTTGCAGCTGGGTACCTGGTCTGCCCAGGCCTGCCCGAGTTTATTGAAGACGGCAGGGAGGGGAGGAGGGGGCAATGGCCTTCCTTGTGTCCAGGTTTCTCTGGCCGAGGCACTAATGAAGGAGTTTCCACTATCAGCTTCATGCCTTGCTTCCTCTAAGGCGAAAGATGGTCCTAAGATGCCACAGTCCTCTCTCTACAGCCACAGACATAACCCATGGAGAGCAAATGAGGAAAAGAAAAAAAACAAAAAAAGAGCCATTGACAAAAAGCTGAGCGGAAGCTCCCAGCTCTCTGCCTGTCCACAGTAAGGCAAAATAGACTCACCAGATGCTCCCAGTGGAGTCCAAGGATATGCAGTACTACTTGCCACCTTTTTCCTCTTTCTCCCTGACACACAGCTTGCCCGCCTGGGTGCTTATCGCAGAGACATGGAAGCCAGAGACCTAGGCTCATCACACTCCCTGCACACACAGGCTCCACGTCTTGCTCATAGCTCCCTGTTCCCCTTGCTGCACACACAGGGTATCAAACAGGAAAGCATTCAGGGAACTGTTCCCACAGCCTGAGCCGGCAGCAGGGGGAAGAACAACACGACCTCACTCTTCCTGCCCAAAATGAAACAGGAAAGCAGCTCCCGGGCTCTGGGGGGGGGGGGTGTGTGGGGGAAACTGGGTTGGGACACGAAGGCGAGATGACGAGGCTCCCATGTGGGGGACAGGTAGGACGCCCGCAGGCCTGCACGTCCACAGCACCAGGCTGTGCTGGACTGCACCGGCTGCCAGCCTCTCAGAGAAGAGCCTTGGAGAGGAGCTGGCCGGCTAAACACACTCATCGGCTCTAATACCCTAGGACAGGGAAGAGGGGTTCATGTGTGGGCTTGGTCTAGGCAGCTCCAACCTGTGGCTCATGCCAGGCTCCACCTCTAGTGACATGGCAGAAGCTGGACAAGGCACTTGGCTGTGAACAGGACATAGTTGAAGCCCTCCTCTCCCTAGGATTTCCAGGAGGTCACTCCCTGAGGGTCCAGCCCCTTCTCATAGGTAAGGTACCCAAGGCTTTTCTGACAGTGTCCAGGTGCACAGGTGAGGTCCCAGGCATGGCAGAAAGAAGGCCAGGTGATAGCTCTAGACTCACTGAAGTGTTTTCCATGGCTTAGCAAATGCCTACGTGTAACCCATATGGGTATTTCACAAGAGAAGTCAGAGTTCAGCACTTCCTTAACAGCCTGTAGGCAGTGTACTGCCTACAGGGTAAGTCTGACCCCACCGTGACCTCCAGCTGAGGACAGCTGCTTTTCCAGGGCCCACTGGCTGGGAACCACCTGGATATCACTGTGGGGAGGTGAGTCACAGAGAGGCTGTAAAGAAGGAGGCTGTCCTTTATCCTGCTTGCTCAGCTGGGGTCCCCTCTGCTGCCTCAGGGTCACAGTCAACTGGTCAGGGTGTAGAAAAAAAGGACAGTGTCTCCTACCTCCCCCCAACCCAGGCTCGACAAGGCCACTAAACGTAGGTCGTATGGACGCTCCACCCCCGACGGGGACCGACGGGCCTCTCCCCTCCTCTCCGCGTGGGTCCCCAGGATCTGTGGACCCAGCCCTCCGCCCCACGTGGTCTGCTGTATTCCAGGAAAGGGATGGAAGTGATTCACTTAGGGAACTGTGACTGTCCCTTCCCGGGGATGGGATGCGCCTGCGAGGTCCTAGCAGCCTTCCCTAGTTGGCCGCGCCCTACCTCGCGCCAAGGCGCACGGTTCAGCCCCGTGGCCCGCCGGATCCCGTTGGGTACCGAGCCTTGAGCGCGCGGAAGAGGCAGGTGCGGCGCGCTGACCCGGTCAGCCCTCCACCTGCCGCAGCCGCCGGGCGCCCCGGAGGTCGCGGGCTCCCCGCCCCCCGCGCTCTTTGTTACAGCCCGACTTCCTGTTTGCCGCCTCCCGACCCCGGCTCATTTCCCGGGCGGGGAAGCCGCCGAAGGCCGCGAGTTTCTCGGAGACTACCCCTCCCACTCGGCTCCACCTCCCGCACCCCCGAATCCCGCCCCGGGCCTGGGAGCCGCGGGCCGCAGTGAAGGCCTGCGGGCCGTGCACCAGAGGGCGCTGCGAGGCCATCGGGGCTGCGCACCGATGGGGGCCGCCGGCCCCTCCAGACCCCGGGTCAGCCCTTGTCTGTTCTGGGGCCCATGGTACCAGCCAGGGAGCGGCAGCTGCATGCGAATTCAGTTCTGGTCCTTGTCGCGCAGAGCTCCCTCCAGGCCTCGAATCTCTAAGCGGAGTAAACTCGAGGACGCTTTTCCCTAAATATACCTCAGGGTGTCCAGAGAGTCCGGGTCCTTTCACGTTTTCTGAGTCACTGCAGCAGCCAGCTCTCTCCCCACCTCCAGATTTCAGTTCTCCGGGCATCCCTGAGGATGCCTCTGGCATCCTGAATAAAAGGGAATGGGGACGGGCTGCAGAGGGCAACGGATTGGAATGGGTGACTGAAGCTCCCTGCCAGCACCACCTCTCATTACAAGGTGACCTGGGACAGGTCCATTTCTTCATTCCCTCCCCACTGTTTGAGCACCCTTTATATGCCAGGCACTGGCGATAAAACATGGTCACTGCCCAAGGAAGCTAACCATCCAGTTAATTATCTTTAACCTCTCAGAGGATAATATCTCTTGCACATTACTATGAGGTTAAAATGAGTTCGTATTTGAAAATATTCGTGAGTAATGAGTTCTTCCACTGGTTGGTTAAGTCTTCTCAAGCTATGCTAGCAAACCACAGCATGGGCATGGGCTGGAGAGGAGCTTAGAGTCCGGCTGGATGGACCCAGCAGTAGCCCTAAGACCAGGGAGGCAGCTGAGATCCCAGGCTGCCCCCACCATTGCTTCCCTGAGATCCCAGGCTGCCCCCACCATTGCTTCCTTTTGTGTCCCTGTCTTTAAGGAACACCACTAGTCTAGGTCAACTTCCTCTGCCATGGGAAGTAGTGGAAGGAAGATCCTGGATGTGGGAAGAGACAACAGGACCCCAAGTCCTCAAGAGTCCCCTTCCCCTTGAAGATCTACCACAAGTGGCTTTTGCCATCTTTTCCTGGCTTCCCGGGCCCTGCACCCTATAACACTCAAGCCCAGAGTGAGCTCAGCCTATTCCTTTCATCCCAAAGACCCCCTGAGGCCATGACACAGGGTCCAAAAAGCCAGCTGAGGCTATGGCCAGATGCAAGGTAACTGGTATTGCAGAAGTCTGGATTTAGCGACAGGTTGGTTAGCTTTGGGCCCAAGACACTGTGTCATGGTTTCCCTGCAGGGCAGAGCCGAAGCCCTGCCAGGCCTGGCCTGCCTGCCTGTCTTCAGTGATCCCTCCTCCTGGCTCAGGTTGGAGGCAAAGCAAGCTCTGGGGGTACCACTTGGCTTGTCCAAGGATTGATGTCCCTTTTCCACAGTGGCAGACTTCTGCGCCAGGTCCATCATACTAGGCCCGGTCTGTTCAGTTTCACCTCCATCAGTGACTCCCTTCACTCAGTGCTTCCTCTTCTATCTCTCTGGTAAAAGCGATCTAAAAGGTTTTGGGATCTATTTCCCATTCCCGTTCTTGGAGAATGGAGTCCCAGCTGCTTTCATTTAAGGGGCTTCACTTCCTTGGCTCTCGTGGGCCTCAGAGTCTTCCCCCATAGTTAGGACCCTTTCGAGCAGTCATACTTCTCCACATGGGCTGTTTTTCTAGGGTACTCTTCCAAAGCTAAGTTCTCCCATACTGTAGCATTTCCATGGGATCTGACTTTTGACTCTGACCCCATGGGTCTCTTCTCTATGCAGCCCTGTCACTCCTCTGAAATGCTCCGTTCTGCAGTTCTCGTTAGCCCTGCAGCCAGCCACTTCCTGCCCCCACAAACTACACCTTTCTCTCTCCTTAGAATTGGGAGAGAGGCCCCACCATCCCAACCCTCTGTTGGAGCCCTGGCCTCTTCCTTTCCAGGTACACTGGGCCAGATCTGAATAACTGGAACCTTGGCCATAATATGGTATCCAATCAGCTGCATCTTTTTCCCTCCTTGGAAGCTAGAAGTGGACAGGGAGCCAGGTTTTCCCATCATCTAATGAACCCTTTTGCCAAAACATGGGTGAATCCTTATAGTCCCTGCTTTTATAGACAGGGGACTAACACTGGCCCTGGATTCAGGTGGCATAACCAGCAGAACAGCTCTCTTTTCTTCTCTCCCTCTTCTGAGGTAGATTGTATTGAGGGATTCAGTTACTTCTTCTTCCCATCCTTTTTCCAGAGTGTTGGTGTGGCGTATGAGGTCTGACAATTAAGTTTGCCAACTTGTTGCAACAATGTCACTAACCTTTTTTTTATCACAGGAATTATTCATTATGAATTTGTACTAATTGGACAAACAGTTAACCAAGTTTACTATTTGGAAGTGCTGAAAAGGCTGCCTGAAAAAGTTAGACGAAAACAAACTGAACTTTTTGCCAACAATTTATGGCTCTTACATCACGACCAGCTTACACGGCACTGTCTGTGAGGGAGTTTTTAGCCAGTAAACAAATAACTGTATTGGAAGACCCTCCCTACTCATTTGATCTGGCCCACAGTGACTTCTTTCTTTACCCAAAGGTAAAGGAAATGTTGAAAGGAAGACATTTTGATGACATTCAGGACATCAAGGGTAACGTGATGACAGCTCTGATGGCCACTCCATAAAGAGTTCCGAAATTGCTTTGAAGGGTGGACTAGGTGCTGGCCTCAGTGCATAGCTTCCCAAGGGGAGTACTTCGAAGGAGACCGTAGTGATATTCAGTAATGAAATAGGTAGCACTTTTTCTAGGATGAGTTCACAACCTTAACTGTCAGACCTCATATATATACATACACACACACATATATATACATATATCTTATTATAAATTACAATATCACAGTAGCCTGTGGCTTTATCCTGGATAAAATGGAAAGTGAAAAGTCTGGAGTAAAATAACAAGGAGCCAACATGTATCGAGGGCTCCCACATGCCAGGTGCTGGCTAAGTTGTTATTGCTTTCAATCCTTATCAAAACCTACAAGGTACTATAATTTCTCATTTCATAGTTGAGGGAAAAAAAGGACCAGAGACAGTGTGTCTGAGGTCACCGAGATGGTAAATGGTGGCATAAGGCTCAAATCTGGGCAAGCTGGAATCAGCAGCTTTTTAAAGCAACTTCATCATTTAGCATAATAAACTAGCGTGGTCCCCTAGTTCCTAAAACACACACTTCCATTGTTTCAGATAATTGTGAGCACTAACACCAGGAGTTGATTACAGTGACTAGAATGAGAAATAAGAAACAGATCATAAGGACATGAGAAGTGACTGCCTGAAGGGAAACAATAAGGAAAGATTAATTTGGGGGAGGTCCAAAAAGGAAAGCCACCATGGGCATAGCATGTGCAACTCTTCCAGGTGGAGGTGATGCTCTCTCATCACCCCTCACAAGCTGGCACCTCTGTGGGCATGACGTCTGCAGCCCCTTCCTGAGGGGGTTTTAGGAGGAAAGATGGGATGGTTGTTGCAGTTAGAGAGGAACCAGCTGAGTGAGTGGTTTACTGCCTGGGAGTGTCCCACTGGGAGGGAAGGAGACAGATGTCGTTGGCAAGGATAAGGAAGGAAAGGGAGTAAGACATGTTCCTGGGAAGGTGGCCAAGACCCCTAGGCCAACTTTTGTGGTGATTCCTATTTCGAGAGGATCAAGGTTGAACCTGTGTCTTTCAGGATTCCTTCTCTTCTGAACCCCAGGGTGACTTGGCTTTTTCCAAGTAAGAGAGCTTCAACTCTACCTAGTTTTTGTAGAAAGTTCTCAAGGAGAACTTTCCTTGAGCCCGCATATGTTGGCTCCCCCGGTCCTTCAAAGATGAAGTCTGCTCTCAGGGAGCATCAGGTTTGTGGGAGACAAGATTTCAAATGCTTGTAGCCAGTAGGCTCTGGGGTTGGACTACCTACCTTCAGTCTCAAGCTCCAGTTTGCTTATCTGTGAAATGATATTCATCTCACAAAGTAGTGAAGAAGTTTGTATTTAGAATAGATGTAAAAGATTTTAGCAAACTGCCTAGCTCATGGTAAGCTCGCAATAAATGATTGTTTCTGTTATAAGCATGAGGTGAACAGAAAAATAAACAGGTAAGGGGTTGTGGGAGCAGAGAGGAGGGAGTGCCTAACTGCCTGGAGCAAGAGCTGGTTCCTGATGATCTTACCAAGGGAGTTATTAAAAGCTGGGGCTTTCGTCAAATATATGGTGATGGAAGGAGAACTGACTCTGGGTGGTGAACACACAATGGGATTTATAGATGATGTAATACAGAATTGTACACCTGAAATCTATGTAATTTTACTAACAATTGTCACCCCAATAAATTAAAAAAACACAAAAAAACCTGGGGCTTTCGTCCCTGTGGGAGGAGGTCTCAGAAGGGGCATCTTAAAAATGTTCTCTGGGAGATTCTGCTGTTATCTGCCCCTTAGCTACCAGAAAACTACTAACTACTCTTTAAAAGGAACTTTTTATTATTAAAAGTATGCTTCATAAGACTTAGAAAATAGAGAAAAGAATCATCCCAAATCCCAATACCTTAACACATCCATCATTAGTATATGGTGCCCCTCCATCTTTTTCCTCAGGCATCGTGTTTTTGTTGTTTTAATAGTTTTAATTATAGTGCATGTGATAGTCATATTTTGCATTACTATGCACTCATAGGAATTTTTACTATGTTGTTCTCATAATGGATTTTTATTTTGATTTTTTACTTTTTTTTCTAAATAGAAATGGTTTATGTTCTCTTTTTAAAAATCCCAGACAATCTGCATTGGTATAAAAAAGAAAATGCAAATTTCATGGAGTCCTACTACTCAGAGGTCATCACTGAGCATGTTTATGTGTTCTTCCAGATTTTTTTTTTCTAAGCAAAGAAACACATACAGACTGTTTAAGTTTAAAGAGTTATATTAGGTTATTTTATAACCTTCTTTTTCACTTAATTATACATCTTAGATAGGTTTCCATGTTAATAAGTGTGGGCATATATAATTGTAATGACTGCAAAGATTTAATTTTATGTCTATATGAAATTTATGTAACTTATCATCTATTGTTGGATATTTGTTTGCTTTGTGTGTTTGTGTGTGTGTGTGTGTGTATTTCTCCACCATGTGGATTGACCAGAATTTACTTAAACATTTAGCTATTTTTGGATATTTAAGTAGTTTTTCTTCTTTTGTTTTTCCTATAATAAATAACAATGCATTGAAAGATCTTCAGGCATATGGCTTTCCCCATATTTTGAATAATTTCCTGGAGTGGAAGTATTGGTCAAAGGGCAGGGACATTTTATGATTCTTGATTTGTATCACCAAGCTGCTTTTTCAAAGGGTTGTTTGTGTCAGTTCAGATGCTTCCAGCAAGATGTTCATACTAGTTTCTCTGTCTCTCACCCAACTACCCAAAGGCGGTAGATGGGGGTGGGGGGCGATATTCTCCCTCAGAAACTAGCAGCAGAGGAGGTGTCATGGGAACAAGATAGAGAGCAGAGGAGAAGAAGAGAGAGTAAACATGGGGAATGGAGGGAAACAGAAAGGAATAATTAGAAACAACCATTTTACCTGTAATTCTTTCCAATTAGAAAACTAATTCGTGCTCCTTGTAAAAAAACCCAAACTTTTACATAAATGTTTCCATTTACTACGGAAAGTCCTCCTCTGGTGACAGGTTCTGCTAACAGTTTAGGGATGTTCTTCCAGATTATTATTATTGTTAATATATCATTATTTTTACAAACATTAATGTATAACTTGTTTTAAAAGAACTAGCTTCATACTACACACACCATCGTGCGACATTCCTCCGGGAGAATATGTCTTAGGCACCTTTGGAATGACTGCTTTAAGTGTGCAGATAGTTTTTAGTTTAAATATCTAATTAGAATCGAGTGAGCAGCAATGTTGTCCACTTCCCCTGCCAGAGGGCTCACCCGGAACCTTGTCAGCAGTCCCGTGCGGGACAGGCGTTCTGCTCTGTTTCCTTTTTTCAGCCAGAGATATCCCCAGAGGGACAGGCCTTTGGCGCTGCTGAGGGGGGCAACTCCAGGCGGCCGGAGGAGCCTTTGTCAGTGAGGAGTCTGGTGGCTGCTCCCAGCCCTCTGGGAACCTGGCTGTGCCGCCTTGGGTCCGCTGCTCCCGGAACCTCGGTTCCTAAGGACTAACCCAACCCACTGATGCAAAAGTCTCAGGTATCCGCAGAACTCAACCCACAGCCTCGGGGCAGGATGGGGTCTGGCTTTCGTGTCTTTATGGCCTCTCTCCGCGGGTCTCGCCACCAACACCAAAGGGACGGCGGCACTTTCAAGCTCTCTGGCTGGCTCTTCCCGAGCCTACCGGGGCTGAGGACGTCGCACTGCTGGCCCGAGGCTCCCCCGTCACTGAGGTCCGGGGCTGAGGACGTCGCACTGCTGGCCCGAGGCTCCCCCGTCACTGAGGTCCGCAGGCCCACGGCGCCGGGCCTGGCTCAGCTTCACAGCCTCCGCAGAATCCCTCGTCAGCCCCGTGACTCCGTTTCTCCATTTGCTCACGTGGGCCAACGGCGTGAGGCACCTGTGCGGAACGCGGAGGGTGCCTCCGACAGCCTCTCCAGAGTCGTGCTGTGAGGCGGCCGGAGCCCCAGACGGGCACTGACGCCGCCCGGAGAGCGCCTCTGGCCAGGCCCTGCGCTGGCCCTGGTCACACCTGGTGAGCCCAAGGCCAGAAGGCGCTCTCTGCGGGGTCCGGGGTGGCAGCGACTCGGCCAGGTGCACCGGCAGGACTTCTGGGGGACACCGCCTGAGACCCGCCTGCCGTGGTGCCTGAAGGACCCCGGTCATGGAGTGGCAGCAGGGAGACGACAGCGCCCGCGTCCGTGCCCACGGCCCGCCGCCTGACGCAATCCGCGGCGCCCTTGCTGCATGCCAAAGCTGGGGAAACCCCCCCCGCCGTTGCATCACTCCTGACAGGTTTTCTACAGCGATGGAGCCGAACCAATCAGCGGGCGCACTGGACCAGGGGCCGAGGCTCAATTACCCACTCAGAGGGCGGCGCGGTTAACCGGGCAGCAAAATCCAAAGGTAATTGGCCCAAAGGGAATTTTCCCCGCCCCAATCACCGCGGCAGCTGGCCGCGGTGGGCGGGGCCTGCCAGCCGGAGGGTTTATAAAGGGCCTTGGCCGGGGCCGCGCAGCTGGAGCGACCGAGCGGTGCCAGGCCAGGTGTGCGTGTCCGTCGGTCTTTCCGTGCCCGCGCCGGAGGCCTGTCCCGGAGGCCGCCGGGCCCGTCCCTGTGCCCGGCACCATGAAGCAGGAGTCTGCAGCCCGGAACGCCGGGCCCGCCTCCCCGCCCCCCGCCTCGTCGCCCCCCGTCTCGTCGCCTGCGCAGCCGCCCCGGGTCGACGTCGACCCCCAAGCGCTGTGGATTTTCGGGTACGGCTCCCTGGTGTGGAGGCCCGACTTCGCCTATAGCGACAGCCGTGTGGGCTTCGTGCGCGGCTATAGCCGCAGGTTTTGGCAGGGAGACACCTTCCATCGGGGCAGCGACAAGATGGTGAGCATCCGATCATGCCCCGGAGAATAAGGGGTTGGGGTGGGGGCAGGATAGTGGGCGCTGGTGCCCTGCCACGTCCGGGGCGCTCTGGGCAGACTGTGTGTGACTCGGTGCTGATGGGGGGTGTGTGTAAACCTGTGTCAGGGGTTTGTGGCTTACATGTGTGTGCCCAGGGGATCACTCACGGTGTGCTGGCCTGAGCCTGTGATCCTGTGGATCACTGTGTTGATGAATATTTCTGCTTGTCAGTCTGGGCCACTACCCTGTATCCATTTCTCCTACATCCGTGCATCACTCCTTCCACTTTCTCCTGCAGGAGTGGAGCTCTCTGAGGCCTGGGCCCGCAGGGTTGATAAGGATTTCCTCTGGCACTGATGGCAGAGCTGATTTTTAACTTGTCCTTTTCAAAACCTTTCTTCCCTTTCTAGCCTGGCCGTGTGGTGACCCTCCTTGAAGATCATGAGGTAAGTGCCTGAGTGAAGAAAAGGACCCTGGGGTGGAGCATGGAGGGGTGTGGACAGACAGAGCTTGTGGGTCGTGGGCTGCAGGCCAGATTAGATGTCTCTCTGGTGGAAGGGAAGGGTGGTCTAGCTCAGTGCTTCTTTCTCACAATAATCTCCCGAGGATCTTGTTAGAGCCCAAAACTCAGATTCCTAACGAGCTTACAGGTGATGGCGCTGGTTCTCAGACCACACTCTGAGTAGTGATCTTGTTCACCCTGGGTCTAGACCACCCTGTCAAACCCTTGTTAAGAAAGGGAGAATGAGGGCTCGATGTGTTGTTACGAGATGGCTCATCAGCCCTCCTCCCATGTCCTTAGAGAGCATAGTCCTGGGGTGGGACCAGCAGGAACAATTGTGACTGACCCCGGTGCCCGTGTTTCCTCCTAGGGCTGCACTTGGGGTGTTGCATACCAGGTGCGAGGTGAGCAAGTGAGCGCAGCCCTGAAGTACCTGAACGTGCGGGAGGCCGTGCTCGGTGGCTATGATACCAAGGAGGTCACCTTCTACCCCCAAGATAGCCCTGACCAACCACTCAAGGCACTGGCCTACGTGGCCACCCCGCAGAACCCCGGTTACCTGGGCCCCGCGCCTGAGGAGGCCATCGCTACACAGATCCTGGCCTGCCGTGGCTTCTCTGGCCACAACCTTGAGTACTTGCTGCGCTTGGCAGACTTCATGCAGCTCTGTGGACCCCAGGCACAGGATGAGCACCTGGCAGCCATCGTGGACGCTGTGGGCACCATGCTGCCCTGCTTCTGCCCCACCGAGCAGGCTTTGGCACTGGTCTGAGGGGCTGAGCCCCTGCAGGGAGTGCCTACATGGACATGGGGGCCAGGTCCCCACTTCTGTGCACAAAGACAGACTTGGTACAAGGAGCCCAGTGAGAGGACTCATGGGCAGAAGGGGCATCTCTACCTAAGCCCTTGCCTGTCTGTCAGCCTCCAGCTCCCTCCTGCCTGACGCTGACTTACTACTTGAAACTATTTATTGCACCATGTTGGTGTTGTGGTCAGTGGGGGGGGCCTGCCCTGGACACAGGGGCTCTGCTGAGTGGTGGCCCACCCTAGACACCCGGTGCCTGACCAGATTCCCCTCAGTGCTGCTGCTAACCCCACACTCCCCAGGCCTCCACCGCCCCAGGGAGCCTTCAAGAGACTTGACCGTGACCCCCCCCAGATCAACCATTCCCTTGCCCCAGAAATACCGCCTAAGAAAGATGTCAGCCTGCTGATGAGGGACAGGAGGAAGTGAGGAGAAGGGCCCTGTAGGAATTGAGGCCCCTGTCAGCACTGCTTATCCTCCAGGTCCCCGGGGCAAAGCTGGGTCTGGAGCCCAGGCACAGCTGCTAAGGCTGGGCCTAGGCCTCTAAGCCATTGGCTGTGCTCCCCTGTCCTGTGTCCTGGCCAATCCTGTCTGTCTGTTCATCTATTGGTAGGAAGCTTATCACTATAGGTCCCAGCATCATCCCATCTGTCCCATAATATTATCTATAAACGGATCTCTTCTAATCTGTGCTGTGCTGGAATGTGGTTCTTTCTTCAGATGGGTTGGGGCGAGTGGGGCTGTGAAGCCCTGGAAGCCTCATCAAAGGGGAAAGGACTCCCGCTTCATGTGCACCCCTCTCTCCCGGGGAGCGGGCAGCTCAGCAGGCAGCACTGCCAGGTTCCAGCACTCGTATGGGGCCCACTCGTGCTAGTGCACAAAGAACACCCTGAGTCAGGCAGAATTCAACCCAGGCGGCTGTATGTGGCAGCCTTGTGAACAGTGTCCTTGTGACCGACCTGGTACCGTGTGTCTCCTCCTAGCTGCTCTGAGGAGGCTGGCGGACTTGGAGCTCAGAACAGGGCTCCCTGCAGTTGCAGGGCCAGCTGCCACCTCTTCCTGACATTAGATCTCTGGCTTTGTTAGAGGAACATGTGGGGTAGGGTAGGGTGGCGACAACTTCTGGGACCATGCTGGGACCAGCAACTCCTGTGGTCTGCAGGGCCTGGTGGCCCTTTGACTTTGGAGGTCTAGGTGTTCACTGTTGCTTTCTGGGGTGTGGGTTGTGTCTTCTGTCTTGTCCTGACCTGCCAGGACTCTTCCCTAATGGAATGAGTTGCTGAGATACCCTCTGGGCTACTGCTTGTTCATCCCCTGCCTGCCTCCGGCTACTCTTCACTGGCCCTGTCCCCCGGGATCTCATCCTGACCCTGGCCTCTGACACTGGGAATGGCCCCTCAGTGGGCCCAGCCTCTGCTTCTGGACCTGCAGAATAGGTGTGGGGCTCAGATGAAAGCCTTTAGCAGAAGAACCTGGCTGCAACCCAGCCCTTCCCACAAGCCCACCGACCTCCAGAAAAGTATTCAGCCCTCGGAGCATTAGTTTGCATTGGAACACTGTGTGGTGTGTGGTGCTGCCACTTCTGTTGTGGCTGGTGTCCTGGATTGGTCTGGGTGTCCCCAGCAGGGTCATCTCTGACCAAGTTGGTCAACGTTGTGCCTGGGGAAGCTGCCCATGTGTTGGCAGCCTCGTGTCTTGGCCATTGATGGGAAAAGTGTGGAGTCCAGCCAGATTCTTGGGAGCTCAGTCAGGACAGCACAGCAGGACGAGACAATGGGTGGCAGGGAGCCCTGCGCGGCCGCCTCTCGGGCCTCCTGTGCCGAGGCAGGGCCAGGCAGTCAGTCTGGGTGCTTGGAGCAGACCCTGCTCTATACCAAATGGGGGTGGGGAGGGCTGCTTGCCAGTTACACATGGGTTCAAATTCTTCAAGTCATTCATTCAGCAAGCATTTACTAAGCTGCTATAGGCCACTTACCATTCTAGGCACTGGGGGTACAGCAGTGAAGAAATCCTTCTCAAGGAACTAGGAGCCTAGAAACTCTGAATGGTGACTGTTCGGTATGAAACTGGGCTGTAATGGGAGGAGATGAGGGCACTCTGCTGAGAAAGGGTTTCTGGCCTGGTGGGGGTGGTCAGGGAAGGCTTACTGGGGGAGAGAACAATGAGGCAGAGCCCAGAGCTGGAGAAGGGGTCTTAAGTAAACAGAGGCAGGGAACAGCTTGTGCTAGTAAGGGAAACAAGGTGAGATTAGCTGGGACAGAGTGTGTGGGGGAGGGGACACGGGGCTGCACAGGTGGCAGGACTGCATCCTGTATCCTGCTGGCTGGCTCGGTGAGCCATGCTGCGGAGGTGGCATTCTTCCTGGGTCAATGGGCTCCTTCTGTGGACTCTGGGTGGGGAAGAGACAGCTTAACAAGGAACACTGGCTGCTGTGTCAGATTGGAAGAGGAAGGCCAAAGGGAGGCCCGGGAGAGGTGAAGGTGGCCTGAGCTGAGGTGTGTCAGTGGGCACGCAGGAGCGTGGATCTGAGAGCAGGTTAGGGGGTGAGGTCAGCAGTATTCTGTGTGACTGGTGTGTTTGAGTTTGGGGGTGCCCGTGTGGGCAGTGCCCTCCAGCTGGATACGTGGGTCTGAGACTCAGGAGAGAAATCCAGGCTGCAGTTAGAGACTAGGAGCCATGCATGGGCTTGAGAGTGGAGAGTAAAGAGAACAAGGTCCAGCCCAGCCCTGAGGATCCCAGCCCTGGTGGCTTGAGCAAGACAAGAACAGTTGAGAACAAGCAGCTCTGAGGTGAAGGAGAACCAAGAGGGACAGGCTTATGCTGCCAAGACGTCAAGGACAGTATGGACAGGAGTGTCCATTAGATGAAACGCTGGGGGTGCTTGGTGGCCTCAGTGAAAGCAATTTCAGGAAGAGTGGTGGGAAGCCAAAGACGGGGGATATAGACAGCTCTCAAAACATTTGGCTGCTAACAGGGGAGAGAAGCAGAGGAGCAACGGAGGGTGTGGAGAGGGCATAGGTGACTCAGGACCCCTTTACAAATGAAAAATTATTGAGGCCTCCAAGAGCTTTTGTTTATGTGGGATATAGCTACTGACAACATTTAGTCTATAAGAAACTGAGAGGTTTAAAACGTATTTAAAGATAATATATCCATTACATGTTAACATTTTTAAAGAAAAATGATTCTATTTTCCAAAACAATCAAATTTAGTGAAAAGAGTGGCATTGTTATATATTTTTAATGTCTGACAATGGAAGTAGCTGGATTCTCATCTGCTTCTATATTCAATCTTTTGCAAATCCACATATCATATAGCTCTGGAAAACTCCATTGTACACTCATGAGGAAATGAGAGTAAAAAGGCAAATAACCTGTTAGTATTATTATGAAAATAGTTTGGACTTCGAAGATCCCCTGAGAGGGTTTTGGAACCCCTGCCCCCAGGGGTCCCTGGGCCATTTTTGAGGAATTCTGGTGTAGGATCATTAAAATTTTTTTGGTTTCTTTTCTTTTGTAGGTGGAAGGATTCGAGCAGGGTGATGTGTGGGCGCCCAACCTTAGGTTGCAGCATTAAGGAGTTTCCGAGTTAACAGGAACCTCAGAAATCATCCTGTCCATCGCTCAGGGGTATCCTTCTGGAGAACTGAGGGCGAATAGGAAAGATCAACCAATTCAATCCCCATTTAGCGAGTCTGCAAAGTCCACAGGGCCCTGGACCGCCAGTTGTGGGAGACAGAATCACCCTCAAACCTGGTCTGAGATAAGGGCAACTCCAGGAACTTAGGGGATGGGGCAGAGGTGGTCAGGTGTAGGAGAGCCTTAAAGAAGCCACAGGAACCCACCAGGTAGAGGGGGCATTCCAGACGTGCGGATTTGGCTCCAGCAAAGGAGGGAGGGATGCAGTTTGGCAAGTAGCTCTGTGAAGGGAGCCTTGGGGTGTTGGAGGTCAGGCCGAAAGCTACTTTGGAGTCCGTTCATGGAGGAAGTGACAGACTTTGTCTTGTAGGGAAGTTGAGCTCTGTGGTGATGTTTTTGTTTTTTCATGTGTTTTTCCTCCCACAGAAGGGTCTTTGTTTTTATTCTTTTTGTTTTGTCTGCTTGTCAAGCAGAGATGGCGTTCAGGCCTGGGTTTAAGGAGGCTTGTGCTTGTGGCAGAGGAAAGAGAGTTCGAAGGCTGCAAGACCTGGGGGGCGTCAGTTGCAACAGTCCGGGAAGGTGCAGGGGAGGGCTGAACCATGCACTGGGGATGTGTGGACAGCTCATAGGAAATGGGGGTAAGCAGGAGGAAGGAGACTGGGGATCGCATGGTTTTGCTGAGAAGGGGCATACACTGCAGGGGACGTGATGAACCACTCTGGACTCCATGCACCCGTCTAGGGCTGGCAGGTCCCTAAAGGTTCTCCAGGTGATTCTTCCCCTGCTCCCCTGCCCAGAAAGGACCACATACCTCTGGGGGCTGTCACTGCCCTGAAGATAGTGGAAGCAGCCATATCAGCCATCAGAGAAGCAGAAGGTGTGGGGAGATGGACCTCAAATGGGAGAGACCTCGCCTTTCCCCAGGCCTGGCTCTGAGGAGGGTTGGGTGCTGCAGGGTGTGAACCCAACTTCAGTGCCCAGGGACAACTGGGGGAGGCAGCAGTCACAGGGAGTGTCCTTAAGGGCCAGGCTCGCACCCCATCGCCAGGGCGACCACCGATCCCAGTATGCCCAGGACGTGCCTAGTTAATCGTACTTTCCTGGAGTAACTATTACTTTCATTCTCAGAAGCATCCAGGTTTGGACAGTAAATTGCATGGTGGCTGTGGAAATTGGAACTGAGCAGTGAGCATTTTTTTATCAGGTGGCTGTCAAAGAGAGTTGGCCAAAGCCCCTGAGTAGGCCTGTCCTCTGCCCTCTTTGCCCCAGCCCAGTGGCCCAGGGAGGCCACTCTCCTCTGCCCTTCCCTGGTTGCCCTGGAAGAGTTCCCCCCCATCCAGGTCCATCCTTCCGGGTTCAGGCCTGTCCCTGCCCTCACCCCTACCCTGGGCATTTCCTCAGGAGAGAGGGAAAGCTGGAAGGAAACACCCTGAGGGCTCAGCCACAGAGCTGCTCTCCAGTCCCTGACCTGCACCTCCACCCACGCCCTCTCCACCTCCCCTGTGCCTGACGCTCCCCCTTAGGCCAGACCCCCCACGAACACTTATCCCATGCTCTGCTCCTCCCCTGGCGCTTCAGTTCCTTCCTTTGCTCTGTTCTGGATCCTGCCCCTCACCCTGGCCATCCCTGTTCCAGGGCCCACCAGGAAGGT
Organism: Rhinolophus hipposideros; assembly: GCF_964194185.1. Classification (NCBI taxonomy): domain Eukaryota; kingdom Metazoa; phylum Chordata; class Mammalia; order Chiroptera; family Rhinolophidae; genus Rhinolophus; species Rhinolophus hipposideros. The sequence continues at coordinate 38,162,366 of NC_138051.1, forward strand.
GGAGCCTGGCGTGAGCGCTCCCCGCTTATCTAAGCTCAGTCATGGGACCCCGCCTTCCCCCTCACACCTCCACACTCGCTGCTTACTGCATCCACTACCACCACTGCCCGCAGGCTCCCTCTTTCCAGGGATGGTTGTCAGGACCGCCAAAGTGATCCAGCTTCCCCGTTTTGTGCCCTCCCTGGATATTTATTATCCACATAATGTGAAATGCAGCTCTCGCCACAACCCTCCACACTGACAAACTCTGACTGCACCTCACAGCTCTCAGGATGAAGCCCTGTGGCCTGGGCTCTGCTCTCCCCTGCAGCCTCGGTGCCGTGGGGAGGGGCCACCCCACCTCCTATGTCCACGCTGTTCTCCTCCCACCTCGTCCTATTTCTGGCCACTAAGTATTTGCTCTCACTACTTTCCCTACCTGACAACATTGCCCAACCCTCTTCCATCCTTCAGAACTCAGTGGCAGCATCACGCCTCCAGAAGCTGCTGCAGCCCTTGGCAGGCAGGGGCCCCTCCTCATGCCCACCCCCAAACCCCCGTTTTGTGCCCAGCATGTTTTATTGATGTGATCTGCTTGCAGGTCTGTCCCCTCTAAACCAACACCTCACCCCCCACCAGCCCCAGGGCAGGAACTGTGTGTATCCCAGCTCGAAGCACAGATCTGGGGCCCCATAGGAGCTCAGGGGACTTATGGGGAACAGGTTTTAATGGGACACCCTTCTGAACGCAATGACACATGTCCCCTTGGAGGGCAAGTCTCCATGAAAACTTCAGTCATAGCCAAGGAAGAACGCCAAGCTGCCTACCCAGGCTAATATTCAATCTGAATGTTTACGGGCACAGCCCAGGAATGTGGGACTGGGAGCTACCGGGGCAAGGACGGGCCAGCCAGGTATGGCAGCCCCAGTGCACACCTGACTGGGGCCGCGCTGATGCATGCACGCCAGCGGCGGCCATCCTGGGCTGGCTCTCCCCCCACACCACCCTCTCAGTCTGAGAGATGCCAGGCTCTCAACGCACGAGGAAGGAAGGGCCGCCTTTCGGCAGGCGTACCAGGGCAGGGTCCACACCCTGGGTAGTTCTCCCCACTCTGGCCACTAAGCTGGAGGGCTGTGTGTGCCTCTCTCAGGGGGTGGGGCTCCCCGGTCCCACAGCAGGGGGAGCTTGGCCTTCCCAGGCACAGCCTGAGCGTTGGTGACTGGGAGGGCTAAGGGACAATGACGTGCCCACCTTGGCTTCCCCCTACTACAGTTAAAGACTCCAGCTGGCACAGCCCCTTCTGGGCCTAATCGTGTCTGCTCCAGGTCAGGATTGTGGCAGGAGATGGGGAGTGTCAGGCGTGTGTGGCTCTGGCTGGGCAGGATGCTAAGTCCAATGGGGAGGGGAAGCCGATGACAAGTGGCTGACGTGGGTGCCTGAGTCATGCGTCCACAGGAGTAGGCCCTCTCCCATGGGGATTTCCACGGGAAGGGAGACCCAGTTCCTGCTCACAGCCCAGAGAGGCGTGATACACATTGACCTGACAGAAGCCTGCAACGTGCAGGATGCCTTCTTACTTGGTCTTGCACCCTCCATTCCCTTCATCCTGAAAGTTTCTTCCTGCCAGCTCCAGCCTGGCTAATTTGTCACTCAGACTTCAGGGCTCAGTTTAGATGCCACCTACTCTAGGAAGCCTCCCTGAACCTCCTCCACTCAACTACCAAGGCCTGGCTTTGTAGCCCCAACACCCATCTCTGACACCTGTGCTTTTTCTCTTGCAGCTTTGATAGCGCTGTGTGGCTAGCATTTATTGAATAAAAGCCCACTTACTCAGCAAGAGGAATGCCCTAATGAGGGAAAGATGGGGGCTGTCTCCCCACAAGAGGGGCAATCCAGCAGAGGGAGTATGGGCTAGGTAGGAGTACAGGAGAGGGGTGGAGACACATCTACCATGACCATGACCATCCCCCACCCCAAATCCACCAGGGACTCATATACTGGTCAGGGCACTGCACTGGGGTTTAGTTGCACAGAAAGAGGTTCCAGTCTCTGTTTTAAGGTCCTGGGGCTTTTCCTCTCTCTGGGTCTCCATCTCCTCAAATGTAAAATGAAGAGCTGCACCAAACACCAGTTCCCATCCAGTTTCAGTGGCTCCTCTTTTTCAGGAGGGACACGGACTTGAGGTTACAGGGACTGGGTCTGAGAACCAGGGCGCCACGTGCCCTGTGAGTCCTTGGAATATCTGTGATCCGCAATTTCTTCATCTTTAAAGCGGCACTGATAACCGCAACTACCTCTCAGATTTTTGGGATTGGATGCACTATCAGGAGAAAAACACTCTGTACTTGAAAGCTCTATGTGAATGTTGATTATCACTATGATTTAACACAATTATTTTTCACGAACACTCAATTAGTTACTTGATTACCTCTAACCTCACTAGAGTATAAGCTCCATGAGGGCAGGATCCAGCAACTGTCTGTTCGTTGCTGTATCCTTGGTGCCAGCACAGAGCCTGGCTTATCTCAAGCCCTCAAAAAAATATTTGCTAAACAAATAAATGGATACACGAGTTGACTTGGACGAATGACTAGATGAATGAAGTCCACTCACTTAGCAGAGCACAGAGGACAAATCAGATTGACTGGCATGGAGGGAGAAAGGGAAAATGGGGAAGAGGTACAGGAGGAAGGGAGGGCTCCCTGGGCTGCCCAGGCTCTGCAGGGGAGGGTGGGTGAAGGAAAGGCAAGAGGGGAATGACAGAAAACAAACTTGGGGCAGTGAGACGACGCTGCTTCAGAATATGCTAGGGCTGGGTACCTTGAGGGTCACCTCTCCTTATGAGCCCTCTTCCTGGTCAGTGCCCTCGTCCACCTCTCACAGCCCCTGTCCTGCCAGCCAGCTGGGGAGAGAACGCAGGAAGGAGAGCTGGCTGAAGCCAGGCCATTCTGGTTTGTTTACCAACAGCACAGTCCTCCTGGGTCCTGATACAGCCAGCAGCATCTGACCCAGCTAAATATATCTCCTCTGCTGGCTGGGACCACACAGCCAGCCCCTGAGGCCAGGGACCACCCACTCATCCTCTGGGTTGGGCCCTCAGCCTCCTCCTGACCCCAGGACCCAATGTCCCCAAGGAGCCAATGGCCAATCGGGGTCCAAACTAAATGCAATCTCTGACTGAACCCAGGCAGATAGTTTCATTTGGACAGTAAGAGGACTTAAGGGGGAAAACACTAATTGTCCAGCAGTAGGACAACCAAATGGCTCATTTCCCTTTGATGGCATGTTTGCAGCCATTAAAAATGTTTAGGAGGTGCTCACTTCGGCAGCACATATACTAAGAATGTTTAGGAGGACTATTTACTAATGTTAGGAAAACATTTTACTCTCTTTACAGTACTCTCATAACATTACTATATAAAATGACAAAAAAAGCATACAAAGTTAGATCCTAGTATGAATACAATCATAAAAAGCATAGAAACATGTCTGGAAGACATCACCAGAAACTATCAACACAGTTTGCTTCCCAGGAGGGGAATTGGGGGCCAGGGGATGCGATGGGAGAGAGGCTTTTTCTTCTTATGCTCTTTTGTATGTTTTTGATTTTGAACTGTCCAAATGTACTACTTATTCATAAGTAAGTCAAATACATAATAAAATAAAGATCTGCTGGTACCACTGCTGCTAAGGGGTCTGACTGCCCGGTCTGGTGGCTCCTGGTGCCATGAGGCCACATTCATTCCAAGCCGCCGCAGGCACAGCTGCGAACCATGGGTATCACCACTGGGCTCACTTCCTGTTTCCCGTGTGTCCTTCTGCCATCGGGTGGGCCCTGTCTCACCAGGAGAGCTACAAGAAGTGGGAGCACAGGGGCTCTCCTCTCTCTCACCTGTGACCTGACACCCCAACCCCTGACCTATCCCGATCACATCCGCTGCATTCCTGGCCAGCCTCCTCCAGATCAGGTCCTCCAGTTACAGTGACCTCTTCTGCAATCATGATCTCTCGATTTCTCCATTGTGGCATCCTGGGACCACATACATCAGTTTATAAGGTCCTGCTCAGTTGGGCCCCCTTGTAACAATAAAGTCTATTTAAATCTTGAAAAACAAAGAGAAAAGAAAAAGTGTATGCACAAAGAGATGCTGGAAATAACGCGCAGAGGTTACGAGCACTTATTTGGGTGACGGGCCATACGGGGGCTCCCTTTTCTACCCAGAGGAAAAGCTGGCCCTATGCCCAGGTAAACCGAACATCAGCCTTGCCAGCTGGAGCAGGGGTCTGTCAGTGAGCAGAGTTGAATTTGAGGCACAAAAAAAGACATACCTGCCTTAAAATATCTCCCCATGGGGTCTGAAATTCTAGCCCATGCCTTTGCCTGAAGTACAGCTTCTCTGAAGCCCCCATGAAAACATTGAGGTGAAGGGGGTGTTACCATGTTACCATTTTGTCACGTGAATTGAATGGAAATAAGGAGACACACTGTAAGAAAGCTTTGATTATGGGAAATGTCTTATTTTTCTTGATTTTGAGGGTTTTTCTAAATTTCCCTAAAAACATATACTTTATTAATAGTCCTTATTATAATTATATATAAAGTAACACATGGTCATAGTAGAAATTTTGGAAAATACAGAATGGTATAAAGAATTTAAAATTCTGGGGAATATAGTCAATAATGTTGGGAAAATTACATATGGTGTCAGATGGGTACTAGACTGGAGGGGATCACTTCATAAATTATATAAATGCCTAATTACTGTGCTGTACACCTAAAACTAATATAATATTGAATATCAACTATAATAGTTAATTATATGTTTATATTTAACTATATATTATATTTATATTATATATTTATATTATAAATATGTATTATATTATATTTATAATATAAATATATTTATATTATATTATAATTATATTTATATTTAATTATATATTTATATTTATATTTAACTAATATAATAGTTAAATATAATATAATACAATCATGGGATGTAAAGTACAGCATAGGGAATAGTCAATGGTACTGTAATAACTATGTATGATGTCAGGTGTGTAAATGTCTAATCACAACGTTGTTTTGTAGACCTGAAACTAATAATTAAAATTTTTAAAAATTCATTCATAATTAATTCGACCATCCAGGTGAGTTTATTTCCTTCTAGTCCTATCCTCTTACTATTCTATTAAAAATTGTGTTACATATACATATGTAAGTGAAAACAGAATCGATCACACTTTACCTACTATTTTGTTTCCTACTTTTTCACCTAAGATTGAATTGTGAGCGTTTTTTTGTCATCAGATATGCTTGAAAATATTGTTTTTAATGACCTAATATTCTATCATGTTGATGTAGAAAAGTATATTTAACCAATCCTATATTGTTGCCATTTGTATTGGCATTTGGGTCATTTCCAATTTTTTGCTAGGGTCGGTTATTACTTTCATGAACCTTTCTTGTTAGTTGCATATAACAGAAAATCCAGTTCAAATGAGCTTTAGCCAAATAGATGTTATTGGCAAAACCCAGAAGTTAAGAGGAAGGGAGTTTCGGTCAAGGCTCAGTCAGGGCTCCTGCTCCATTTCCCTGCAGTTCTTCCCGTTTTACTCTTCTCTGTGTGCCAGCTTCACCCTCAGGTTGGAGTCTCCTCAGCCCCTGGAGCAACAAGCTCCATGTGGTGGAGAGATGGCTCAGGGCGTCTGTTTTGCTCTGATCGGCCAGTTTATGAAAAGATAGCCACGAGGCTCCCACGGCCTTGGGTCCGGGTCCCATGCCCATCCTTGAGCAAGTCATTGTGGCAAGGTGTGCGGGGGAGTGTTAGGATTATCCCTGTGGCTCTTACATAGTGTGGGAAGGGAAAACACTGAGTGGCAGCCAGAAAATGTCCTCTGTCTCTGAGGCTGGCTACACAGATTGAGGCCTGTGGACATCTGTGTCATCTGGAACTAATTGCAAATACAGAAATCTTAGGGACCTCCCCACACCTAGTGAATCGGACTCTGCCTTTTAAAAAGTGCTCCACTCAGGAGATTGTGCATTAAAGTTGAGAAGCCCTGCCCTATTTGATTATTCCCTGAAGACAGATCCCTGAAAGTAGAATGGCTGGGTAAAAGGGCATGGATATTTTTTAAATTCTTCAAATATATCATCAAAGTGTCCTGCACAAGGCTCTGGCACTTTACATTCCCACCCTGGGATCTGGGTGTGTGAGGCCTCAAGCTTATACAACTTGGGAGAGCCATCTTTAAGAAAAAGAATACAAAATAAAGTGCAAAATATTTAGAATAACAGAACAGAAAAGCTGACTAATACCTTAACAACATAAAGTAACATTAATTTTAATTATTAACAAGTTGAAACATATGAAACTGCCATATTTGTAGATAAAACAGTCACAAATGATTAAAAAGCGATTTCATGTTGTTTAACCTAAAACTCCCCTGCCCCCATTTTTGGCTGTATTTTTATTTTTCTTCCTTAACAACTCTATTGAAACATAACTCATATACCATACAATTCACTCTTTCAAGTGTACAATTCAATGGCTTTTACTGTATATTCACAGAGGTACGCAACTATTACCACAGCCAATTTTAGAACATTGTTATTAGCCCCAAAAGAAACCTCACAGCCTTTACCTGTTATCCCCCAACACCCCCATCCCAGGACAACCACTAATCTGCTTTCTGCCTGTTCTGGATATTTCATAATCATGTCATACATGATCTTTTGTGTTTGGGTTATTTCATTTAACAAAGTTTTCAAGCTTCATCCATGTTGTGGCATGTATCAGCACTTCGTTCCTTTTTATTGCTGAATAATACTGCTTTGTATGGATATACAAGAATTCATTTATCTATTCATCAGTTGGTGGACATTTGGGCTGATTCCACTTTTTTGGCTATTATGAACAATGCTTCTATGAACATTTGTGTACAGGTTTTATGTGGATGTGTTTTCATTTCTCTTGGGTATAATCCAGGAATGGAATTCCAGGTCATATGTCAGGATTCTCCAGAGATACAGAACCAATAGGGTTGACCTATAGATAAATAGCTGATAGGTAGACAGACAGACAGATGATAGACATACATAATTAGCTTGTGTGATTATGGAGGCAGACGAGTTCGAACATCTGCAGGGGGAGTCAGTCAGCAAGCTGGAGACCCAGGACTGCCAATGGTCTGGAAAGCTAGCAGGAAGAGGTAATATTTCAGTTCTAGCCTAGAGGCAGGAGAAAGCCCATGTTCCAGTTAAAAGGCAGTCAGGTAGGAGGAATTCTCGATTACTGGAGGAGGGTCAGCCTTTTCTATTGAGGCCTTTAATTTATCGGATGAGGCCCACCCACATTAGGGAGGAAGACCTGCTTTACTCAGTCTACTGACTTAAATGTTTCATTTCATTCAAAAACAGCCTCACAGAAATGCCCAGAATGATATTTGACCAAATGTCTGGGTATCCTGTGGCCCTGTCAATTTGGTACGTGAAATTAACTATCATGGTAACTTTTGTTTATGTGGAGACAGAGCCAGGACAGCGGTTTCCAGGCTCTCGGCCTCACGTGGAAAGGTGCTGGCTCGGGTAGTAGATGGCCATCAGCTGTTATTGGTTAGCCATTAACCACTGATACAACTGCCGTGGCTGGGCTAGCAAGTGCGGATTGCAGTTAGCCAGGGGTTGGTTGGCTGGCAGAGAAGAGGATGGCAGGTTGCAGATCGTGTGGCTCCTGCTTCCTGTGTCCCAACCCAGCCGCCAGCAAGAATATAGTGGTGTGACTCCCCTATCTATGGCTCCGTGGGTGTTCCTTTTTGGCCTCACCATATCCTGTGTTCTTGTGCGGGTAGAGGGACTAGAGACCCCGCATGACCCCCTGCATGACAGTTTATTTCTTAATTTTTTCAGGAACTGCCAAGCTGTTTTCCAAGGTACCTGCAGCATTTGACATTACCCAAATAACGAATGACTCGTTTCTCCCCATTCTCATCAACACTTGTGTTTCTCATTATTTTATTATAGCCCTCCTACGGGGTGTGAAGGGCTGCATATTCTTGGATTGCCTAATCAAGCAATAATGATATTGCAATTTCACTTTCTATAAAAAAGAATAGGAATAAAACATCTTTTGTATAGCATGTTTCGTATTCATCTTTTATGATTGCAAGTGTGGGGAAGTGTCTTAGTGCCACCTCTCTAAGTTCCTCAGAGATACCTGCACAGGCTAGGCCTGGCTCACTATCTCAGTAGGCATGGTTTCCCATGGCAGCTGGTCCAGCCAAATGCTGCTCTGTTTGCCCCTGATATTTCCTTGGTGACACTTGGGGGTATCGTTCTGTGAGGGCTGAACTAGACCAAGCTCCTGCCACCCCAGGTCTCAGAGAAGCATGAGAGAGCAAGAAAATTTTCCATGTCCCTGAGAAAGACTTAGGAATTTGCTGAGAAAGACTCATCCTGCAGAGACTGGTGGTCGTGGTAAGAAAACACACAGCGGAAAGTAGTGAGTCGAGGGATCACAGGCCCTCCCGGGAACGCCAGCAAATAAAGACTGCGTGTTGGTGTAGGTCACACAGGACAAACAGCAACCTTTTCTCAGATCTAACATATCGAACAGGTGCTACCCAGGGGAGAAAGGTGAGGGCAAAAGCCATGAACTGACAGTTTTAAAATGGAAAAAAAAAAAAAAAACCCACGGAGAAAACGCGTATGGAACCGAATTTTCCTGGACATGGTAGGGTTTCATTTTCTGTCATCAGGTGGATTAAGTTGAGTAACAAAAAATAAAGTATTGCCTGCACAGGGCTGCCTGGCTAGGGCGGGGCCCTACAGAGATGAGAGTGGATTCTGACTCGCAGGCCTTGTTATTCCAGGTGTGGTTCAAGGACCAGCAGCAAGGCCATCCCTTGGGATATGTTAGAAATTCAGTCTCAGGTCTCACCCTAGATCTTCTGAAACTGAATCTGCATTTTAAGATTCCCAAGGTGATTCTTATGCATACTCAAGTTTGGGAAGCATTGATTTAAGGGATGATTCAGAGGTTTAAAGCTTTTTTCTTAAGAGTTTAACTCCACACAAAACCTTTTTCTGGCAGTAAAGGAATGCAGGTGATTTGGGAGGCCCACGCCCCTTGAGCTCGTCATTCACAACAGTGCTTGAGGCACACCTGAGGATCTCTGTTGGCACTCCGGAGACCAGCTGACACCCATGATTGTGCCCAGGCTCCTAAGTCTGGCATTTAAGGGAGTTCAGGAGATGTTTCTAACAACAGGTGGTCTGCTGGGAAGGACAGGTGAGGGTGTGTGGATTGTACCCAAAAGCCAGCAGCGAGGCTTTATAGATGGAACATGCCAGCAGACACCAGCGCAAGGCTGCGCAGAAAAACCCAGCTCATTGCTCAGCCCCTACTGCTCGCCTCCTGCCTGTCCTCATCCCGGGAGCCAGACAGACCCAAGCAAGTCCAGGGGTGGGTCTCCACAGTCCTGGGTGCTTCAACAAAGTAATAAGCCCAGTGTGCACCCTGTATTTCCAGGGCTGCTCGTACAGACCCACAATCTTAAAATCCACGTACCTAGGAAGGACTCCCAGAGCTGGCTCATGTGGCAAGGTGACCCCGGCTGAAAGGATGGCCCTCCTTGTGACGCAGCCCAGACCTGCACTCTAGGACCAGGCTTCTGCGCTTCCTGAGGGGGACACTTCTTAGTTAGGTGGAAGTTCCCCCCAGCTTTTTTTCATGTTAAGGGACTGGGTCCCTGGGCGCAGAGGTGAGAGCTAGCTCTCTAGCATGGGAGAAGGACACATCTTCAGGATAGACAGGGTGTCATGCAGGGTTTCAGCTCCTGCTTCTTGCACCAGAACACAGGATATGGTGAGGCCAAAAATGAACCCCAACAGAGCCACAGATAGGGGAGTCATACCACTGTATTCTCTGGCGGATGGGGTGGAGACACAGGAAGCAGGAGCCGCGATCCTCAACCTGCCATTCGCTTCTCTGCCAACCAATCTCACTTGCTAGCTGCAATCCGCCGTGCTAACTGCAATCTGCGCTTGCTAGCTCAGCCACCATCTTCTTGCTAGCCCCCATCTTGCTGCTAGTATAGCCACGGCAGTTATATTAGTGGCCAATGGCTCACTGGTTACAGCTGACGACCAAATAACCACAGTTGATGGCCATTTACTACCCGAGCCAGGACCCTTCCACGTTAGGCCGAGAGCCTGGAAACTGCCCTCCTGGCTCTGTCCCCACACTCCACTCTCCAGGGTCTCGCCTCACAATCTACATGACGAGCGTCTTCCGCGAGGGGCCCTGTGCGAGGAGCCTGGAGGTGAATGCAATAACCTGGGCACAGCCAGGCTCTCTGGGCACAGCCAGGGTTTCTCAGGGCACCACCAGTCCTTCTGGGCACAGCCAGACTTCCTGGGCACAGCCAGGGTCTCTCAGGACACTGCGCTGGAATAGTAATAGCTCACAGCCAAGGTGCTTACATATTCTTGACGGCAGCCGGTTGAGACACAGGAAACAAACACCCACGGGTTCCACTACATGGTGGTACATTCTCAAGCAAACAGTCAAATCGGTCCATCAAATCAGGATGGAAGGCAAGTCCCCATAGTCCATAGTCATTAACCAGGGCTGTGCACCAGCCCCACAACGTGTCCCCTCTCCACAGGGCGAGGGCTCCAAGTCCTCCCCAAACTGGGGGTGAGGGACGACTTTGACCTCACCCACATCTCCCACCGAGGACTCAGCAAGCGTTTCCTCCTGGGACTACAAGTCCTGCATCCGGGCTACCCCAGCAAGCACTTCCCAGCCCACAAGGCAGCAACAACCTTTGCTTTCTCGGGCCTGTGCTGGTTGGAGAACTGTCCACGGTTTCCCACCCCTCCATGGGGTCCAGCTCTCCGGGTCTTCCCGAGGCTAAGTGTTCATACGCACAAACTGCTCCACCGCCTTTCGGGGAGCTTTGGCCGGCACCGTGCCCTGCTGGCGAAACTGAGCTTTCATACGTATAGACTGCTCCATTACCCCTTTGGGGATTCTGGCCGACACTGTACCCTGCTCGCTGTGCCATGTGTCATGCAGGGTCTCAGCTTCTGCTCCCCACATAAGAACACAGGATATGGTGAGGCCAAAAAGGAACACCCACGGAGCCATAGATAGGGGTTCATACCACTATATTCTCACTGGCGGCTGGGTTGGAGCCACACAATCCGCAACCTGCCGTCCGTTTCTCTGTGAACCAACTTCACTTGCTAACTGCGATCAGTCCTTGAGAGCCACCATCCGCTGCTAGCGAAGCCACGGCAGTTATATTAGTGGCCAATGGCTCACTGGTTACAGCTGACGGCCAACTAGCCACAGTTGATGGCCATTTACTACCCGAGCCAGGACCCTTCCACGTGAGGCCGAGAACCTGGAAACTGCCCTCCTGGCTCTGTCCCCACATTCCAACCCTCCAGGGTCTCGCCTCACAATCTACGCGACAAGCATCTTCCGCGAGGGGCCCTGTGCGAGGAGCCTGGAGGTGAATGCAATATCCTGGACACAGCCAGGCTTTCTGGGCATAGCCAGGGTTTCTCAGGGCACCACCAGTCTTTCTGGAACAATAATGGCTCACAGCCAAAGTGCTTACATATTCTCAATGCTGGCTGGTCGAGACAAGGATGCAAACACCCACCGGTTCCACTTCATGGTGGTACATTCCCAAGCAAACAGTCAAGCGGTCCATCAAATCAGGGATGGAAGGCAATTCCCCATAGTCCATAGTCATTAACCAGGGCTGTGCACCGGCCCCACAACGTGTGCCCTCTCCACAGGGCGAGGGCTCCAAGTCCTCCCCAACTTGGGGGTGAGGGATGACCTTGACCTCACCCACATCTCCCACTGAGGACTCAGCAAGCGTTTCCTCCTGGGACTATAAGTCCCGCATCCGGGCTGCCCCAGCAAGCACTTCCCAGCCCACAGGGCAGCAAAGACCTTCGCTTTCTCTGGCCTGTGCTGGTCAGAGAACTGTCCACGTTTTCCCACCCCTCCATGGGGGTCCAGCTCTCCAGAAGCTGCATGGCTTTTCCTCTGCTGGTCGGAGAACCGTCCACGTCTTCCCACCTCTCCACAGGGGTCCAGCTCTCCGGCAGCTGCTCCTGCTGGTCTTCCTGAGACTCAGTGTTCATACGCACAAACTGCTCCACCGCCTTTCGGAGAGCTTTGGCCGGCACCGTACCCTGCTCGCTAGGCCATGTGTCACGCAGGGTGTCATGCAGGGTCTCAGCTCCCGCTCCCTGCATGAGAACGCAGGATATGGCGAGGCCAAAAAGGAACACCCATGGAGCCATAGATAGGGTGGTCATACCACTATAGTCTCGCTGGCGGCTGGGTTAGAGACACAGGAAGCAGGAGCCATATGATCTGCAATCCGCTGGCACTTCTCTGCCAACCACCAACCAACCAACCAGCCAACCCCTTGCTAACTGCAATCCGCCCTTGCTAGCCCCTATTTGCTGCTAGCGCAGCCACGGCAGTTATATTAGTGGCCAATGGCTCACTGGTTACAGCTGACGGCCAACTAGCCACAGCTGATGGCCATCCAATCAGTTGATGGCCATTTACTACCCGAGCCAGCATCTTTCCACGTGAGGCCGAGCCTGGAAATTGCTCTCTGGAACTCTGTCCTCACACAGGGCATGAGTCGTAACTTCAGGTTGGACCCAAGTTGTTAATGAGCTTGAAGCCTTCACTTTTAAGATTCAAGTCCCACACCCTCAGGTAAAGGACAGGTGAGGAGGGACATTAAGGCTGTGGGCATCCTTCAATATGAAATGTTGTTTCTTCAGGGATTGGATTGAAAATGGGTGAAAAGGGAGCATGTTTGGGGACAGAGAAGACAGAGGGTTCCGATCCACAACTTACCACACTTCTCAAGAGGGCACGAGCCCATCACATCTGGACAAAGCTGTGCAAGGATCTGAGTTGTCAGACCCCCCGAGGCAGCCACTACTGACCTTTGGCAAGGCTCTTGCAGTAGTCACCAGGGCCTTGCTGACTAATAACTGGAACGGATCCATCCCAGTGGGCTCGTTGACCAGAAGCCAGTGGTGACAACAGGGCAGGGTTCATTAGGAAACTGACACTGGCTTGTTCTGTGTGAGGTCTTGGTCAAGTTTACCAGCAAGAAAAACAGGACCCAGCATATCTGACAGTGGTACTACTGGAGATGAACAAAGTGAAAAGGCTGACCCTGTGGCTGGGTGAGCCGCAGCTGCCCAGGAGCCAGCCCACCCTGATCAAGGGTATGCAGGGTGAGCCAAGGCTCGGGAAGCCACCCTGCCAGGGAACGGCACGAGCTCTGTTCAAAGGTGACGCCAGAGCATATCAGTGTCGTAGCTCAATCAGAGGAACACCAACTGCTAGTCTAGGCTGGGCACTCACTCTTTTTAACTGACCAGAGAGCTAAGTTTCCAAACCTGGATGTCTCTGGAATCCCTAGTAACGTATCTCCGTTTTCTCTCACGTTTCTTACAAGTGCAGCTCATTTTGAGAACAGCAAGTTCCTTTCGGTTTGTTAGTAACAGGTCCTCAAATAACATCGTTTCATTATAAGGTTGATGAGGAAAACAACCTGATTCCCAGCCAGGACCCGTGTGTGGATTGCACGGTGTCTCCATGTCTGTGAAGGTTTCCTCTGGGTTCTCTGGTTTCCTCCCACATCCCAAAGATGTGTACAACAGCTGGACTGGCATATCTACACTGTCCCAGCCTGAGTGTGTGTGCCCCTGCGATGGAAGGGAGTCCTGTCCAGGCTCGGGTCCCCTGCTTGTGTCCTGAAATACTGGGACAGGGCTCCAGCCACCCAAGACCCTGAACTGGAAAGCGAAAATAATTTTACTGGTTTGTATTAATCTTTATTAAATGTATATGTAGCTTATATTTATTTCAATGTTTACTATGAGAAGGATTCTGGGTCTCTAGAAGTTTGGTGATGTTTTTGTGAGCAGAAGTATGCTGTAGGAACTTAAGTCGTTTATATCGATTAGCATACGGTAAAATTGGTTTCCTATATTCATTTCGCTTAACGTTGCACTTTCCAGGAATCTATTGATGACGTTGAGTGAGGACTTACAGTATTTCCGCTGGCTGGAATGATCCTGAGTGTACTGGAACTGCAAACGGGCTGCTCCTGGGGTTTATATATGCATTTGTTCACATATCAGTTTTAGAAACCGGGACCATGAAATTCCGACTGGTTGGCGATTTTACATATTGCACACGACCAGGATCGTCTCTCCCTTGTGTGGAACATGAACCCGTCAGTATTACTACAGTGTAACTGCCTGATGGTGAAACAGGCCAAGCTGCCCACACCGAAGTCCTGGCGTTTAGGTCCTGAATCGTACGTAACAAGCCCAGACTGAGGCCTCGGCCTTGCATAAGGCACGTGGTAAAGCCTCCTCGCTGACGGATGGAGGCAAATTTCTCACCTCAGTCAAGGACGCCACTAAGGAAACCCATAGAAACGTGCTCCTCCCACGGACCACCTGTCCTCTCTGACCACACATCCCACCAAGAGCCCTGTACACCCCCAAGGAGAGGCAGCTGCAAAGACCACAGGCACTCCAATTTACATAAAATTATCTCACTCCATTTTATTTAAGATTTTTTTCTCCAGTTAGTAAAAGAAAGATGTGTCTCTCTTTATACATATGTACAAGTTCAGTTATAAAAATAGCACATTCAAAGAGAAAAAAGGCTTGGCATTTTTCTGCTTCCCTCTAAACAGCATCTGTACAAAGGAGTCTGAGTTTGGGCAGGGGAATCTTAATGATTTAAATTAAATGATTCCCCTACCACTCCTACTCCCCAAAAAAGTTTTAAAAATCAATCTATCTAAACTCAATTCCGCGATTTTCAGGTGTGCAAATTAGAGGCTGGCCCGCCCGGAAGCACCTGCTCCACCAAGGACATCAGGCTGGGGGACAGGCAGAAACACCTCCCATGCAAACACCACCCCTTTGCCTCTCTTGGAGGGAAGCAAGCTCAGGCTGGTGGGGCTGGGAGGGTCGGTGCTGAGCTTGCCCTCTTTCCATCCTCTCCTCACTCCTGCTGTCCCTTCCTTTCTCAGTGCAATACAGACAGTGCATACAGCCAAGCAGGGGGCTGAAGGGCGAGGGTGGGGAGACTGTGCATTCAGGAAGGGCAAGGGGAGTCTGTAAGAGGGCAGTGAGGACGTCCTGCTGATTGAGGTGGCTCCTGGTCTCTTACTGGCTTCTAGGAGTCCCAAGGTGGGAACTGCTGCTACTGTTGCTGGTGGGACCTGAAGGTTCTCCGGTGTGAACCATGCAGGACAGGGGAGGAAATGCTGGGAAAACACGGTCTCCAGGCATGCTTCCTCCAGCCTTCTGTCACCCCCAAAGCCACGACCTTTTTTTGCACTCACTGCTTTCTTCAACGGTGACACTGACAAATGGGGTTTGGAGACCTGGGGAGCTGCCCAAAGACTGAGGGTACCAGGTACATGATTTCCTCCTTTCTGAGCCCTCTAGGAAATCTCAGCCCTAAGGGAAGGCTCCATGTGGAAGGCTATTCACAGCACTGTGGAGCCTTTGCAAGGGACACGGCAGAGCTGGAGAGCGGAAGGGGGGTGGAGTGTGCCTGAGCGTCTACCTGCGGTCTACGCCAGGCCCTTCCCCGGGAGCACGAGCTGTAAGACGCAGCTATCAAATTCATCTGAGATGCTGCGGGGCTCATCCCTATTCTCGGGCCTCCTTCCCACACGCAACCCCAGAGCACGACTCAAGACACAGGTGATGAAAGTGCTCACACTAACACCTGCCTGTCCTTCCTTTGCTGCAACTGGTCATCTCTGCCCTCTGACCTGGTACATAAGATACTGCACTGGGCAAGCCACACAAAGACCACCTGCAGGCTAGGGTGCTGGCCCCCAGTTTGGGTGAAGGAAGCCGGAGGGCCCAGGCGGTTACCGTCCTCCAGAGGGGTGGGTGCCTTTGCCCTGTTTCCGGACCAGGGAGTCTGGGGCTAGGCTGCTGGTCAAGTGGAGGCTCTTGGGAGTCCCAGGAACATTATTTCCTTTGCTCAAAGGGGAACTCAAGGGAGACGAGGCGCTTGAAGGTCCAAAGTCAGCAAGGCCAGCAGGCCGAACAAGGGACGTCTGCAGAGGACTGCTGGCAGATATTCCTGCGGGGGTGGAGAAAGAGACAAGAGGAAAGTAAGCAGCAGTCGTGCTGAGCTGCCGGAACCTGACCTTGGTTACTGGAGTCTGCGCTGGAGGTGAGGTCGTGGGGAACCTTCCCGCAACCCCTTCTGAGCACATTTGCTTACTCCTGTCAACTGTCCATTCAGTAAGAAGGATGTATTTTTAAGAGAAATCTGACACCTACACAGCCCTCTTCACGTTATGTTATCTACAGGAGTAAGACGTCACCTGGGTGCTCGAGGACAGAGCACGTTACATGTGGGGAAGCTGAGGGTGAGGGATGAGCTGTAATTTACTAGGCACTAATGTATTTTCTTCCACATTCCTTCTTTCTACACCATTTGTGCTTAGCTGCTTCTTAATTTTAGATTATGTCCTTTACTCGTCTGGCCAGAGGGCACAAGGCTGCCCAATCTATCTGCGTCTATACTCATGCGGTTCTCCTGGCGCCAGATGTGGCCACCCGTTCTCTAAGCCTTGCCACTTCAAGGACCCAGTTCAAATTTCCCATCTTTAGTGATGGCTTCCTGGGCAACAGTGAACTCTTTTTTCCTTGTATGAGCCAAATCCACTTATAGCTGACAACATATTGTCTCATATGATGATTCAATTGTTTCTTGTGTACTGGTTTTACTTTCCTAAACAGAATTTTCGGTGCTTGGTGGGCAGACACCTGTCTGTTTTCAGCCACAGTGGAACTGCAGGTAGTCTCTGAAGCAGTTCTCCTTGTTTCCCGTACCCAGTTATCCAGCACTGCTGATTTTTCTTGTGGCACTCTACCCCACTGCCTCCTTTGCCCCTCCTGCCCCCTTTCAGGCCAGGTCTCCAGGAGAAAGCCCGATGATGCCCATGCTCTGCCTATTTGTGGGTGAGACCCTGCCATGGAAGCCCTAACTACTGGCAATGTTGCTGTTTTCCAAAGATGTGATGAGGGTTCAAAAACACTGGCCTAGGCTATTATTCTTCACGTTTGTTGAATGAACAAACAAATGAAAGTTGAGATTGCTACAGTAGCAGAAAGGGGAGGTGAACTAATACTTACTGAGCACTCTCTATTCAATAATACCCTTACTTGCTACACTAATCCTATGAGTTAAATACTGAGCCCATGTTTTGAATGGGGAGAGAGGTCTGTAAACTGGTGCGTCCCTTCTACCCCTCTTGGATGTCCTATATTCCATTGCTACAACTATCGTCCACCTGTCAGGGTCACAACAGCCACTCCCTTCTCAAACTTACCAGAGCCCCTTGTCATACACCTGACAAGCTCTTGCCCATCAAGTCTTGCCATGTCTTTCCAAACTTGGCTTCCACTGCTGTTCATTAGCACAGCCTGACTAACCTGCGTGGTGACCCCAATAGGCCTTGGTCACTGCCAATTGTGTTGCCAGTACAAATCATTTGTTAGCCTCCTTTCTGAGTGACATTCTGGGCACTTGATCATCAGGTCCATAGTTACTCCTTTTTCTGATCTACAGCCACAAGGAAAATCTCACTCCCTCTTTTTTCACTCAATACACATATATTGCCTTGTCTCGCTGTTAAACATACTACACATAGAGCTTCCCCTTTTTACTTCTATTACACACTTAAGAGCAGGGTCCATGTTTTATGTACACAGCAGGTGCTTAATATCTAAGGTGATGGATCACATAACTGGGTAAATGTTAACTATGCTAGCCGAGACTACTGAAAAATAGGTCTCGGGAAATGTAATTACTGAAATATGGATCTTAGGGAAAAATCAGTTCTCAAAGCAGGAAAAATTCTGACTGTTGAAAGTAGTATAGTCCAGAAATTCAGCTCTCTCTTTCCACAGCTATTTCCACCTTGAAGGTGGCTCTGTACTAAGTCACAAGGACAAAGGGAGGTCAGGACCGCTCAATGCAGAAGCAGAACCCAACATGGGCTCTGGGAAGGAGCTTCCTGGGCTGGGCGTGTCCTACCTGGTCTACCCAGCAGAACACTCAGTGGACTCTCCCTGACCAGAATGGAGCCTGCGGCCCCATGGGGCCTTGTACCTTTAGACACGTTGTACCCGTATGCAGCATAGGCGGCTGCGGAGGCTGCGGCAGCTCCTGCTTTGGCCCCTGCCATTGCGGCAGCACTGCCTGCGGTGGACTTCCGGCTCCGGCCTTTCCCTGCTCCTTTGGCTGTGCTTCCTGAACCTTTGGGGCGGCCTCGGCTTCGGGCTGAGTGACCACGTCCTGCGGTTGGCATTTCCTGAATGGAAATTCCTGTGGGAATAAGCGGGCCAAGAGGGGGGAAAAAAAAATCAATCTCTTCATGCTAACAGAATCTTCCCCTGACAGAGTAGGCTGGCTTGAAGGGTGTTTGTTTCAGGGCTTGCAGGGAGGTCTAAATTCCCCTTTAATGGCTGGGCCACAGAGTCATACCAAGGTAGTCACAAATCTAAACAGAATAACCCGACTCCTCAAGCTGTTTTCTTTCTAGAAGAGTGATTCCATTACTCCTGAATTTCTTCTCTAAACGAGATCATTACTAATGAACCCCAGGGACTGGCTACCTGAGGCCCACCTGTAAACTCCAGTGTGCACCTGCCTCCGAGAGTCAACCTTTACTCCCGTTCTTAACCTCGAGTGCCTTGAGGCATAGCAGCCCCACGGGCCCCACAGAACCAAGTGAGGGAAGGCCCAGAAAAGCTAATTTTAATTAAAAACTAGCAAAAATAAGGTGAAATATGAAAGACCAGGTGACTAAAAAACAAAGAAGTTTGAAATCTTTGTAAAGTTCTTACTGTGCTTTCCCTACAGCTTCCCTTTCACTTAACAGGGCTAATGAAAGACAGCCTACAAATTATTTTTGTTCCACTCCACTCTTCTTTAAAGGAAACACAAATGCCATTATGCTAGAACAAACCAGGATCTCATCCACCGCCAAACCAACGCCTCTTCTGACGCAGGGGACCAGGCCCAAGGTGTACGGGCAGCAGCAGCACGTACCGTTCACGGTGTCCGAGACAGATCCCGTTATGGAAGCGGGCGAGTTGGTGGCTCGAGACTGAGGGGCTGAAGAGGCCGGGTCATCCACGATGACCAGCATGTCATTGCTGCTCTCATCGGGGGGAATGGAGCCCGTGTGCAGCTCACTGCTGATGGAGATCTAGAGGGAGGGTAGAAACCACCACTGCTTGTACCCACAGCCCGTGGCCCTGTGCCCAGTGTGAGGGCGGCTCCTCAGGTCTCGCCATTGCTTCCCTCCTGAGGGTGAGACCCCCTGCTTTGGCTCTAGAGAAGCCAGCCTGTCCTCATTTGTTTTCCTTATGGATTCCACGTGCAACCCCCTTCTACAAGGCAGGGGGACTCCAGGAGAAACAATGGCTACCGGTCAGGGCAGTCCCATTGCTGCGATGAAGGCATCTAAAAGGAGCCTCACCTCACTGAAAGGGCTGGGCATGGCCGAGTCCACGCTAATGAAGGAGTCGTCCCCATCAGCAGAGAGGTTGGAGTTATCAGCCGAGGGAACAAATGGAATCACCAAGTTCACGCCCTCCTTTCTCCTTTTCCCATCCAATTCGTCTTCCTTTTTCTTCTGGGAACACACAAATCAAGAAATACAGACAAAGCATGAGGATAGGCACCAAAAGAAGAGTGGGGGTGGAGAAGAAAGTGATGACAGAAATTTGACTGTAAACTTCTAGGTTTCACTTTTTTCAATTAGTGAATTTTTAAGGAAAAAAAAAACTCCTAAGGAAGGAGGAAGGAGGAAAGGGATGTCTTAAGAGTGCATGTATATTCTACCCCAATAATACCGAACTGAAAGGCAGGCCAGCCACACCGAGCCGAAGCTGCACCAGGCCTCCTCCTCACGTGGACAGCCAGCTTCTGGCATGTCCCAGCGGCAGCACGTAGCAGGGCTGAACGGATGCGGTCCCACAAGAGGGAGGGCCGATGCCTGTAGCACATTTTCTGTACATCTGTTTTTACTCTGCCTTCTTTTTAAATATACATGAGAAACAATGTTCTCATCATACGCAAGGAATAATGATGGGTTTTTGTCATTTTTTGTCATCATTTCCTCAATTTACATGTAAATGTTTATGGGTTGAGTGACTGAGCTACACTAAGCAGTTTCTAGAACCAAGTTCAGTCAGGTTTGTCAAGATTAGGAACCTGGAATCACAGAATGTACCTGCAAAATTCTGGGAAACACATCCACCCACTGTACCTAATTTATTTGTTTCTACATCTACATTAGGGTTGATATGATATGTCTTTGTGTATTTTACATTATCACTGGGTATTTATCTGCAACTTTTATGCTCAGAGTAGGGATGACGTCTGATGTGAACTTAGTAAACCCTACAATGTCCTGTATGAGAAAACCACCTTTTCTTCTAAATGTTAAAGCTATTGTAATCTAAATCGTAGTAAGTAACGGGTTAGAGATTTGACCCTGAGATGCTGGGTACTGATGGCAGCCCAGGCTAGGAGGAACATGATCCTTCATTCCGGGCATTTTTCAGCTTTTTAACTACAGTGAGCATCAGGGGCGTCCTTCAGAAAGTGTTCTGCTTAGCAGAAGGGACATACAGAGATGCCAGAAGCACAGGTGACTAATTTGTTCAAGAGCAGGGGCCAAACCAGGGCTGGGAGGGACAGGGTAGCACAATCCAAAGGTAAATCCACCAGGAAAAATTAGGAAGCACTTTCTGGAAGGTAGTAAATTGGTTCCAAAACAACAGTCCTGGGACATATAATAAGTCTGGGAAATTAGAACTAACGGGTTGACTCCTGAAATAAGACCAAGTCCTGAAGGCCTTACTTCTGACCAGGGGTAAGGATTACTGACACAGTATTTTAGTAGAAACAGCAAGACAGGAAGAAATGTTGGGGAATTACATCCCACTTTGCAGCCAGCCTAGTGGGCTCAAGCAGGAAATGTCAGAAGGGAGACAAAAAATAGCTCAAATCCTTGTCATGAATTGGAGAAAGAGAGATGTACAGACTGGCCAGCGATTTCTTTTTCCAATGGTGGACGACACTGAATGGTACACTAGCAGAATCATGGTAGAAAGATTGGATCTAATGACCTCCTGCCCTTTCTAAGATTCTATGGAATCTAATAATGTAAACACATCCATTTTACCCATATTTAGCCTTATGATTTATAACATCCCGACAAATGGTTTTCATAATCATGTGACCACAGACAGGGTGGGTCTGTGTAGGGAGTACAGGTCTCCCAAGGCTTTGTTTCACCTGATCAAACGTCCAGAAGCACAGAACTGCTGCTTATCACACACAGCTGGAGCTGGATTACCAACCAGTAACCAAGACAACAAGCCATGTACTGCGAAGCCTTTTCTGTAAGCACCTCCCTGCCCCCGCCAGTCCTTGTCAGCCACCCCAAGTTTGAGGTACCTTCTCTGCATACTTTTCCCTCTTGCGCTTGCGCTCTTTGACTCGGTTGGTTTCTTCCTGCTGCCGTTTCTCTTCCTGCCGCAGTCTTACTATCAAGAAAAAAAAATCGGATGAAGTATCTGTGCAATCATAATCCTCTTCTTTAAAATTAAAGTGGTCACCTCGTTTGATATTTATGTTCCAAAGTATGATTTTTATCTGCCCTAGGCAGACAACAGGTGGTTTTCTAACTTGGAGAAGGAACAGAGTTCTTGGATTCTTAATAGTTTTGGGGTTTAAACCATGACTGTGTAATTACCATGGGTCTTTCCTTGCCTTTGTTTTTTTCCTTTTCTTTTCAGTCTTTTGATATCTCTCATTGCACAGACCAAGTGTGGCTGTAGAGCCCCAAAAGGTTTTCAGAAGGCGGTGGCAAATGCGAGTACCCTAAGAAAGGAGCTTCATCCTCTTTTCTGATGTGGCGCTGTGGAAGCCCTCAGAGGCTCACATGGTGAGTCAGACACCCATGGTTCTCAAAAGCCAGAAACACATGGGAGAAGGGTTTGTATTTTACAGCAATGTGCTCTTGCAGCTCCATAAAAACATTTCCTTGGGTAGAATTCAGTAAATTTATGACTGCCAGAGTCTAGGGATCTAGCTTTCTTGGTACAAATTTATTTGAAGTCATATTACTTTAAAAATATATGTGCATTTTACCTTCTATTCCATAAGTTGTGTTTGTGTTTTAATATAAAATATTAACACAAAAATGTTTCTCCCCAAATAGCCTTTGGCTCTGTCTACCCTTGGCACACAGCCAAAAACCTCTTCCATTTTCAGATGTGCGGGGCCAGAAAAACATCTTTTGTAGGGAGGAGAGAGCATTAATAAGAGGTTAGAGTACGTACGTTTCTTCTCCAATTCTTCATCATCTAGAAGCAGACTAACTACCTCTTTGGGTTTCAGGGTATCTGGTTTGAAGTTCCCACCAGAAATTACCATCCGCTGAATCTATACAAAAGCAGATGAAAACATCATAACCAGGCATCCATCCCCGTATGGGCAAATATCCAGGAAGAAACATGTTTCTCAGTCTGCTCCTCCGGTGAACCCCTGGGTCCCCTATTTCTTTTTCATTCATCCAACTGGCTCATCCAGAGAATTTATTCCATTTCCAACAGAAAGGACAATGAGAACTTTGCTCGGGACTGCTACCTGATAGCTAGAAGGTCCAATAACATTAACGCAAGATGAAAAAAAATTCCAAATACATTTCTTTGGAAACTAGCCAATTTGGCATACAACTTAAAGGCTGATCAAATCTAGAGTACTAGGGTGAGCGCTCCAGTGTTCTTTCTTCTTCTCTGCATGTGAGAGTATGTCGTACATGAGGGCAATGGTGTCATCTCCACATAACCAACAGCCGGATCTAGGCTGTCAACAGCATTCTGGTAGAAAAGGAGTGAGAAATGGCCAGGGCAGGAGAGATGACTGCTATCCAGGAGCTGATTTTATTTTCTATCCAGGAGAAATTAAGCCCCTTCGTGACTGACGAAAGGCAAGAGCGTCTTCGTCTAGTGGATATGGCTGGACTTCCCGTTTCCTCCACCAGGACAGTGCTTCCTTTGCCTCGCGCTTACCTCGCTCTTCTCCTTGGCTCTCTGCAGAATGCGTTCCTCAATGGTGCCCTTACAGATGAGCCGGTACACAGTCACCTGCTTTGTCTGCCCCAAGCGGTGCGCCCTGTCCATGGCCTGCTGGTCCACCGTGGGGTTCCAGTCGCTGTCATAAAAAATCACCTGCGTAGGCAGGACAAGAACACAGCAAGGCCTGAGCACTCTCAGGGCAAGACCAGGAATTCTGACAGCAACTCAGCCACTCATCTCTTTGCAAGAGTTTGGTGCCAGATTTTTTTCTATGATATTAAAATGAGCAGATATTCACTTATAAAACCAAGCCACTGTTTCACCTGCCCTGGATAAAGGGATATACTCTGGGCTTTTATCAGGATTTTCATAAAAAAGAGAGAGTGGTAATAATAATTAGTTAACACTTAGTGCTTACTATTTGCCAGTCATTGTTATAGGCGCTTTATGTGTATTAACTCATTTAAATTCCATAATCACTACGATTTAGGTACTATTAAGACCCCATTTTATAGATAGGGAAACAAAAGCACACAGGCATGAGAGAATTTAGTCAAGACTACGCAACGTAAGTAAGTGGTGGGCCATGGATGTGAGGAATGTAAAAGCTTCTCCTTAACACTAAGCTGACGCGGGTAAGAGACAGGTATGACGTTCCTGGCATTGTCACGCTCCCGTCAACAGGGTCTTTCCCTACCCCTTGAATTCCAGGAAAGAAACCTTTAAAGGTTCCCTGGAAGCTACTTTCAGTTTGCTAAACAACAAACACAAACAACAACAAAGTGTACTGCCTCTTCCTCCACCCCATCCTAAAACCAACAGACTCCTGGGTTGTCAGCCCTGAGGCTACTATCCAACCCAGTGGACCTCCTACAAGAAAGCCACTTCAAAATGGCCCTCATCTCTCATGCATCCTCCTCTATATTTAACCACGTCACCAAAACCAGTTTGTTTCTCCAGAAACGAATCTATCCTTTCTACTGTCCCACTGTCCCGATCCTGGGCTAGGTCCTTGCCACCTACATCTGCCTCACTAATGCTGTCACACCAGCGTGCTTCCGAGCTCTCCGTCTCCTTCTTCTTCAGTCTACACTAAGTACAACTGCAGACCATTCCCTCTCTGCCAGTTATGCTGTTAACACACCAAGCCCAAACTTCCCTCAATGATCGGCTCTGCTATACTGAGCCAACTTCATTTCTATTCTTTCCTAACGTAAACGCACCCTTTCCCTTTTGTCAGACAGGTCTCTTCAGTGTTCCTCATTTGTATTACATTTGTTTGCACCACTTTTTGCTAAAGCTGTTTTTCTGACCTATAACCCTTCAACTCTTCTCTACTGGTCTTTTAAGATCTGGTTCAAGCTTCACCATTTTCAGGAAGGCCTCCCTGATTTCTCTTGCTTATAACAATGTCTCCTTTTCCTATTCCTTATGAATTCCTAGTAGAAATAATAACTAAAATCTGTTGAGCACTTACAATATGTCTGGCACTAGGATGCATATATAACTCATGACATTTTCACAAAAAATCCTATGTATTTCCTTCATCCTATAAAGTAGGAAGAGACTGGCCAGAACTCACAATTCTAACAGTCTCCTCCCACAAGCTACACTATTAACAATTCCTTTCATTGCCTACCCTGGTCCAAGTTCCCACTTAATTACTATTATCTATGGGTGTCCAATTATTTTTATTAAAAATATCTTTCTGTCCAGTCTTATTTGAAGACAGACACCATCCATCAGTACAAAGTAGAATTCTATAGACACTAGTCAATTGATATTAGAATCTCTAAGGAGATTGATCAAAACTAGACAGAGCGTAAAAACGTAACCTGGAGAGTGATTTGTCTCTCTTGAAACTCTCTCCCTCTGATGCTTTTCCCATTGCTTAATACTATTCCTAAGTAATTTATTGGTTTTCTCATCTAAAAACAGAGGCAATTCTTCTGCCATTCTCTGGAGAATTCAGACTTTTGGTGAAGATGAACAGAAGGCATCAGCCATTTTCAACGCTCTTGCCTTTACTAGTAAGAATCCCCACTGGTGCTTTTTTGTCTTGCTTTTATATGAGGTATAAACCCTCAATTTTTAGTACAGGTTAGAATTTTGGGGGAGAAAATTTTAAACTGCTTGTCAAGGAACAAGATCATTGTGAAACCGTCTGTTAATCCACAGTGTCCACAACCTAGGCTATGGAAGTCCACAATGCCTGTGGCTTGGAAAGGAGCACAGCAAACCTAACCACAGGACATTCTGGGACTTCAACGAGATATACAAAATTCTAGGAAATCCAGTTTCAACTTTCAAGGAGAAGAAACGAAGAGAAGGCAGTGTTAATGAAAAGGAGACCACCAATTGGACTGGGGGAAACATTATTTGCCCAACATACCTTAAATGACTACATACTCGTTTGTGGAAAATGAGAGTTGACGTCACACCCCAAATATAGTAAGTACCTTTAGTTGTCCAAGCCTGAGGCAATGGTTCAGCATGAATTCATAATGGGGAGTTCTATATTATGAATCATTTCATAGGTGCTTCCTTAACATTTACATTTTTCCTGCAAGTCTCAGTGACAACTAAACCTGATTCAACTTGGGTTTTTTTGAGCTCACAAACAGTATGATTAAAACCTAAGGAGATAGGTTTGCAAATTTAACTTCGAAAACCCCCCAAATTTAGTTGCTATTTATCATGAATTAAAAAGAAGTGGGAAATTTGGAAGAGAGAATAAAATTTAGAAAAATACTTACCCAGGGAAAATGAACATGAAGTATGAGCAAATAAATTAAAACGATAACAAAACAGAGAGAACTAAAAACGAAGCTACATGTATGGTTATTACCTAATTTGACAATATAAACACAGAATCAACCATCACATAAACTTGGGGTGGGGAATTGGGGAGACAATGCCCATCACAGGAGGATAGAAATGACACCTGTATTTGGTAATCAGGTTTATGGAACTCAATGAGACACTCTTAGAGAAAAACAAACAATAATGAAAGGATTAGATCAACTGACTTAACTAGGAAAGATTAAAGCAAGTCAATCTACAAAGCGTGGCCTAGCAATGACTAAGGGGAAATATATTAATAGTCAGCACCTTCATGAAGTTGTAAACACCAAGTTGGACAGGAATGATGAGGAAGAGGTAAGAGTTGAGATGGGGTGAAGGCACCTGACTATATGTAGGTCGATGAGAAGTAGTTTCAGGGGATGATGGACTGAAATGGAAAACAGGAAAATTTTAAGAGCAACACTGGAAAAGTTGGCCCAGCACTTGGAGGGTGGAAATCTCCTCCCCTCTCCCCCACCCCAAGAGAATGGGTGGAAGTTCAGTCTCTTGGGAGGGCTGAAAGCTGTCCCACGTTGTCTCACAGGACATAGGACTTTTCACATTGCTGCCAAGGGACAAAAGCTCCTCATTCTCTACATGTAAACATTTAAAACAGCAAAGAGATCCCTACTTCAGGAAGAATACACAAAGAACAACATGGATAGTAAGAGGCAGCTGCCACTAATTACATGCAAAACCATGTTTTTACTAAAAGAGTGTGCCAGAGTCCCACTGTTTACAAATACATGTTTATATATGCATTCTCAATCATAAGACATTGAGTTTTTTCCTGACATATTAGGCTGACTAACCTCTTCCTTGTCCATAAATGGCTCTGGGAATCTTCCAAAGCTAAATAAATCTCAGGACAAAGGAAAAATGCCAAGCAAGCAGTTAAGCCTATTGTTTCTCTAGTAACACACACAGAAAGCACAACCCGACTTCACAAAAAGCATAACCTAGGAGTTGATTTCAATCTGTGGTCTCATTTTTCTGAGGAGTATTCCATAAGGTTTTAATTTACAAGTGAGTCCCCAAGCCCTCCCCTCAAAACTAAATGTAAATTATTTTGGAATTGGGAACTCAGAATATTCAGAGCCTCTCTTTAGCCCCCAGCATAAAAAGGGAATTCCTATTTGTATTCCTCTTGCTATGGGTTAAGGGCCTATTTTGGTTCTTTGTGGCTGGCAGGAGCTCCTTACCCCCACCAGGCAAACTATGTGAACACTGGAAGCATGATGCACATCTCCCCCCTCAAATCTGCTTATTTTTTTGACCATTCAAATGAACAGCTAAGGGAACTATTCTTTAAGAAACCGTAGACCAAACCTGAGAAAGGCAGGCTGAGAAGGAAAATTCATTTTAATCAAATGAACTTCTGCTGCACCTCCCCAGGTGACCTCATCCAGTTTCATGGCCTTAAGTATCATCTATGACCTGAAGATTCCAAAAACACATCTTCGGCCCCAATCTTTCCCCTGAACTCCAGATCCTGTTGCCTGGCTGACACTGCCACTGAACATCTACCAGGAATCTTGAACTTTAAACCAACACAAACTTTTGATTTGTCCAATCAAACCCGTACTCCCGGCTCCAACCTTCCCCTTAATCAGTAATTGGTATCTCCATCATCCCAGCTGCTCCGGTCAAACATCTTGGAGTTCTCGGTCACATCTTCTGCATGTCGCACATTCAATCTAGCAACAAACCCCATTTATCGGCCATGCCTTCAAAATACATGCAGATGCCAATTATTTGTCACTACCTCTACTGCTTCAATCCTTGTCCATGTCTAACTACTAACTGAACTTCCTGTTCTACCCTTCTCCCTGTAGTTCTCTCCACCCCCACTCCCTATTCCAAGCCAGAGGGACATGTTTAAAACCCAAGCCAAATCATGTTAGTCATCTGTTCAGATCCTTCCCGTGTGTCTCCCATCTCAAAACCCTTTCCATGGGCTGCGCAGCCCTCCGTGATCTGATTCTACACTCATCTCACATCACTCTGCCCCCCTCATTCACTGTGCTCCACCCACACAGGGCTCCTTGCTGTTCTTGATTATGCCAAGCATGTTCCCTCCTCAGGGCTTTGAACTTATCTCCTCTGCCTGGAATGCTCTTCTTTCTGCCAGATACATGCTTGGCTTGCTTCCTTACTTTCTTCAGATCTTGGCTCAACTGTCACCTTATCAGACAGAGAAGCTCTACCAACCCATAGAACACAGTAAGCCCTAATCATGAATAGGGTTTTGAAATTTATCTGGTGGAAGAAGAGGCCCCTAAGAGAATGATCTGTGCCGAGGGAAGAGTTTATGCAACAGTGTGATACAGGATAGTGTGTTGAGGAAAACTGTAAGTCAGTCATTATTTTCTGGAACATGAATTTTAGAAGGGGAAGCAGTCTGGCAATTAGGCTGGAAAGGGAGATAAAGGCCACATGCCTTGTAAAAGAGCTTATATGTTATCTTGTAGATGATGGAGACTCCCCGAAGAGTTTTAAGCAAGGGAGTGGCATGGTTAGTAAAGAAGAGTATAAACAAAGTAACAGTAGGTACGGGGCTGGGGGCTGAGACTAGAGTCCAAAAGATCAGCTAGGAGAACGAGATGAATCTTGTACTCACACGGGGAGTATGACTCAGTTGGGACTGTAGGAAATGCTTACAGAGAAACAAGAGGTAAAGAAAAAGCCAAGGTTCTGCTATCTAATGAGGTACCAAGTGAGCCACTACATCAGAGAACCCACAAGAACACCAGTGACAGCCTTTTCTTAAGATGACCGAGGCGGATGATGGGCATGTAAGATACAGCATCTACCCAGCTATGTCCCGGTGGTCCTTCGCCCCCGAGCCCCTTCCCCACTTGGTTAACTGGCCGGAGGTTTAGATGCCAAGGTATGGCTGAGTCCTATGGTTGATATTCTACTTAATGGTATTACAGAACCTGTTTTTCCTTCTTGAAAGCAGGCAGTTCTGTGGTGTAGCAGTGACTAAGGAGAAAGAGTGGCATAGCCTAGGAGTGGGGACTGGGAAAATGGGATCTGGTGCTAGCTGTGCTGCTGAGTCTGTTTAAGCCCCCCCACCCCTGTACTTCTTTTCTCCATGACTCTCCAGAGTTTGCATCCTCCTATTTGGGGGGGATTTTGAGGCTCTGTATTTCACGGAGAGGTACCACAACAGCCACATAAAATGACATTTTTAGAGTCATGCCTGCTATAAATTAGTTTCCCATTTATGCATTTTAATGTCAAAAATTACTGAAATTGTTATTAAATAGATCGGAATACTGGAATAGTTCTGAGATTCAAAAGGAATGTTCTTTTCTTCTCCCTTTCAGCTGCTAAAGTATTCCTCCAAAGAGACTGGATATGAAAGGATAATTTGATGGAATGTATTTTTTAAAGTCACCAATTTCATTGCTCTCCAACCAACTTTTGAAGTTTGGGATACAAAAATATGAGTTTTTCGTATGACGAAATAATGCATAAGAGTAATAAAATAATTCTTCCCCATTTGTTCACTTAGAGCTCCCAAAACAAACCTGGTTAAACTGACTGATATTTTTTTCAGTTTGTTTATTCACTCATGTACTCCAAGTATTTAGAATAGTATCAGACACACAGTAGGTATTCATTCTTACACAATGAATGTGTAAGAAACTTATTCCAACAGCATGGATAGAAAAGTTCAAAAGGAAAGTTAAAATGTTCTAGTTCCAGGCAAAGCGCGACCACTGTTAGCAAAGGGTAATGCCAACTGAATGATACATTTATAGCAGAAAACCAGTGTGTTGTGCTCTCATTACTTACTGTATCTGCAGCAGTGAGATTGATACCCAGTCCTCCAGCTCGTGTGCTTAGCAGGAACACAAAGATATCATTCCTGCAGAAGAGAGTGGGGTACATTAAGAGCAACAACTGAAAAAGAAAAATGGCACTTGGCATAAGAGAGTGATCTCTGAATACAAAATAGCATCTTACAAAGAGTTTTGGTGGTTACCTAGGCCAATCTAACATTTCTTTAACATACTGTACAAAGGTGCTCTGTGGCTAATATCAAACCATGGTTGTCATCTTCCAATTTGCAGATATACTTTTGCTGCCCACTAATACTTACTGATAGGCAATATAATTACAAACATGCAGCAAATATAAAAGAAAAGTATGTCATCATGGCAGTAGAGGCCTCTTTCTATATGTTAACAGTTATATTTTTAACAAGTCAAACCACTCCTACTTCATATAGAGGAGACAAATCAGTATTTCCTGGTGCTCCCCTGAGGAATCCTGACTTCCAGAAATTTGAGAATTTATGATTATAATTCTAAAGCACTCATTTTCAGATGAAGATAGTCCGTCCCAGAAAAATGAACCGAGGTCAGGACTTCTATGTAGTTATCAAGTTGAACTTAGAATCAATCCATGACAACAGGCTGGAATTAAAGTACTTTTTAATGAATGCCCTCACAACACAGCCCTTACACTGAAACAGTTAGATATAGTTTTGTTTCATGTTATGTCCTTTTACAGAAACCTAGAATTACAAATAAACCAGTAGGTGCTACTGTCACTCATTTAGGCAACAAATATTTATTGAATATCTTCTAGGAACAAGGCCCATGCCAGAACACAAAAGTTGGCTTTGACTGTAAGATTTACCTACGTATACGCATACAATTAGGGGCTCAGTTTGAATTCAGCTCTTGCAGATAACAAATACATTTTAAAATTGTGTTTTCACATTCCTGCAACCCGATGTTATTTTCCAGAACATTTCTAAGGGATTGCATTATACCCGAGAGCAAACTTTACAGTCCTCTAAATCAAGTTGCTAATCCCCTTTCTTTATGACTATAATAAGGGATACAACTGGAAATTCTTTTAGGTCAGTGTTATTCAAATTGCAGGTCACACCTATCATGGGTCATGAAATCCGTTTGGTGGATCTGAGCCACATAAAAGAAATAAATTAAAGAAACAGAACAGATTAGAAAATGTTGTAATATAGCATAGGTCGTAAGGGTAAATGCTGTTTTGTGAAATTTCAGGTATGGTACATAGGTACTAAATCCCAATGTAAAATGAATATTATTCTGTGGGTTCAAGTAAAAACAAAATGGAAACACTGACA
This sequence comes from Rhinolophus hipposideros, assembly GCF_964194185.1. Classification (NCBI taxonomy): domain Eukaryota; kingdom Metazoa; phylum Chordata; class Mammalia; order Chiroptera; family Rhinolophidae; genus Rhinolophus; species Rhinolophus hipposideros. The sequence continues at coordinate 38,193,535 of NC_138051.1, forward strand.
TCGGGATGCTTTCATCCCTTGATGCTGTTCTTCCTTGATAAAGTCACTTGACTGCTAAAGGTCTGTTTCCTGGATATAAAATTGGGATGCTCTGAATATAGTTGAAGTGACTAACTGATGACATATCAACAGCAAACATGGTATCAGTGAAGGAGCTATTTTGTAATAAGCATCTTGGTTAATCACTAAGCTGGGTAGGTCCTAGTAGAAACCTGTCCTTTATTTGCATTCAGTAACACGACTTTCCTAGAGGCAGGCATGGATAACAGCATGTTTGGAGGTCTCTTGTAGGGCATGATTCCAAAAGCTCTGTACTCTTACATAAGTTCTACTAGTTTATCCTTGAATATTATCATAAAGTTTAATATTTCATAATTTTATTTATTTAATTTATAAGATGTTATCTTTTATGGTAAAATCACACAAGGCAAACCAAACAGTTAAAAAGCATCTGCCAGTTTACAAACACATTTTCCCATAGATATGGGGATGATGTAAATGAAACTTTGACACCTCACAGCCCATAAGGGAATACTTAACCAGAGTCTTCAAATAACAATTGAGTTTTCTAGGTCGTACTAATCTCTATAGAAAAATCCTTCTCACTCTGGCCCTGAGAAGCTTGCTTTTCCCTATACATCTCTCTTTCCTGCTTTGGTGGATACAGAGGCAAGGGTCAGAGGCTTCTCTCCAATCAATACCTGTGTGAGAGCTAATGACAGTCACCCAATGGCGAGGACTCTTTTGGTAATTCCTAAGGAAGTCCAGAACCTGAGCATGGGCTGGGGGGTGGGAGCCCATGGGAGGGGGACAGGGAGGGACGTACAAGGCAGTTGGGAACTACAATTAAAAAAAGGGTAGAGGCAGAAAAATGGGTCATTTCCACAGCCTGGACAGCCAGAAAGATAAGACCCCAGATGTGATAATCACTTACAAACAGGGACTATTACTGAAAAAACACCAGTTAAAGGAATCTAGGTAAAAATAGCAAACTTAGAAATATAACGGTGGAAAGTGCCTTTTTTTAGATATTAACTTTGTGTTGGGAAGATGCCTTTTAATGATGAAGTAGATGGTAAATAGTAAGGTTTGGCTGCATTCAATATAATTTTATCATACTTTAATGGAAAAATAACGATTGTGTAAACCTTGGGTTGTTAAAATCAAAGAAATTAGTTTGCATCCTGAATCACACTGAAAAATATCTAAATCAAACTGCTGAGAATTCCTTCCTAGTTAATAAATCTAGTATTTATAATGTGGATTAATGTTTGGGAGGCTGCCCCTGAACCAGGAAAACAGAATCCCAGAGGCAACATGATGATTTGGGCGCCCTCTAGGGGGCTGAAAAGGAATCTCAACTCCGGGTCTGTGTTGGAAAGGGCCTCAGAGACCCGCTTCCAGGTGGTCTACGAGATAGGCCTAGGTCTCACTCATACTCTGCTTGAGTTAATGAGGCCAGTTTGTACCAAAATACCCAAATAGTACTGGGCATGTTGCTGCCTGCAGTAAAGACCTGCTGAGTGACTGAAAAAGAGCCAGAATGAAAGATTACACTGGAGCGCTACGAAACTCACATCAGGAAAGAAAAAACCCACACTACACTCCTTTTTCTCATGTTTTTCCAAGGGTCACCTTGAGTGGTCAGATAATAGGGGGAATCCATTTGGTAAATGTCATGGGGTAGGAAGAAGTGAAGCAAAGGCCAAGGCACCCCAGAGCAAAGACCTTGTGAATAGCTTCTGGGATCACGCACTGGTCACATGTTCTGAATGTTGCCCAGTCAGGACATCCTGGCCAAACAGTCTTTAGTCTCAGTCAGACTCTTTCCTGGAAGGATCCCTCATAAATAAATCTTGTACGAAGGGAATGTAAATGGCTTTTTATAGGAGTTCTTGTTTACTCTGGCTGACCTTTGAGAGCCACAGGGCTTTCCAGTTGAAACTACAATTTTTTCTTTTGATGTCTTTTCATTAATAATAATGAAATATTTGGCAAGGCATGCTTTTTGTTTTCAAGAACACCTGTCTTTTTCTCAATGTTGGCCTACTGCAGCCACTCAGATTTGTAAGTTGAGACACTTTTTTCCCATTTGGAGGGGTCTGCCTGATAAACCTCTAGTCGGCACAAGCAAAGTTCATTTCTTCCTAGTCATAATCCCAACTCTAATCATCTCACTCATACTGTCGGCAGAGAAGGAGATTTTAGTTTGTTGTTCATTTTGCCTAATATTCAAATGTTCAATCCGAAAAAAACCAAACACCTCACTGTTCCCTAAATAATTCTCAGTTGTACGGTTTGGAAGCTCAAATAAGGTTTCCCAGAAAAGCTGTGCAAAATAAGATGTTTACTAAGTAGATAATAGTGCAATTTAATGGTCAGCTAAGCTTCTAGAGCTACGCTTGTCTATTGTGTGCTACTGAGATTGCCCAAATAACTGCTTCACAAGTTAAAATAAGAGATTTTGAAGTAATAAATTAGATACATGTACTGATATTTTCCACTAAAAGGTCACTGTAAAATATACTAAGCTCTGGATCACATAGTCCAGTTTTCTGGGAATTGGGTCAGCCAGAAGAACAGCTGTAGCTCTATAACTCAGAAGCCTACATCATCAGAAGTCAACATACTACAGCTCTGGTTGGAATCTAAATCAGTAAAACTCTCTACAAAGCAATCTGACAATATGCCCAGTCTTAAATGTTCATATCCCTTCACTCAAGTGATTTCCCTTGTTTGAATCTATATTCAGAAAACAATCTGAAACGGTGACAAAGCATTTCATAAACAAAGCATTCACCCAAAATTTTAAAAGTGGTATAGAGCATACCTAATGTAATGGAATATATTGGTCACTAAAAATAATGATTACACAGACTTTTTAAATGAAATGTAAAAACGTTTGTGATATAACTGTTAGGTGATGAAATCAGAACATACAATCTTATCTATAATATGGTATCAACGTGTAAATAAAACCACCCACATTAAAGACTAAGGGATATAACAAACTGTTCAGTGATGGGATTGTGGGTGATTTTTATTTTCTTCATTAAATATCTCTCAAATTTTCCTCAATAGGCATTTTAATATATAATGATGCTAGTTGTTACTAGAAAAACATAGCTTTGGTGTTCATGAGCTCCTCAAATGTACAATATCAAACATATTAGTGGAAAATAAACACAAACAGTAGTAGGTGCAATACTGATTACTTAATGGGTTTTCTTCTAACACACAACTCATGCCACCTCATACCAGTGTGCCTACATGAGAGATGCTGGCACGCCTGGAGAAAATACAGGCAATCTGGCGGAAAATACAGTCCATAAATTTTGTACATTCTTGTCTGTTGGAGCTCTTAGATTGGAAAAGGTAAGGAGACAGTAAAATATGTTTCATTTGATTTCAGAATGAAGAAAAGCTGAAGATCAGCTGGTAAACTTTTTACAGTTGGGGGCATCCCACCCAATGGGGGTCTTGGGGACACTACTATGCTTCTACATGTCTCAAATAATCAAATTAAGAATCTGCTGGGGGTGCTGGATGGCTCAGTTGGTTAGAGTGCAAGCTCTAAACAACAGGGTTGCCGGTTCGATTCCCACATGGGCCAGTGAGCTGCGCCCTCCACAACTAGATTGAAGGACAACGACTTTGAGCTGATCGGTCCTGGAGAAACAAACTGTTCTCCAATAACAAAATTACAAAAAAAAAAAAAAAAAAAAAAGGAATCTGCTGCTACTTCCGCGAGGTGAGAAGCTAGTTTAAGGCCATCCACACAGCTGGTCCAAGGTAACAAACTGAAACAAGTCCAAGGCAGACCTTCCCTCCCACTATTAGTCAATCAGCCGCCAACATCAGACATATAGCTTCCACTTAGAAGTTACTGGTCTGAGTATACACTGTAAACATCAGGATATAATCTCCTTACCTGTGCTCACTGTAAAGGATCATGCAATAGCAAAAATTTTCAAAAGCAAAAATTCTCAATCAGAGGGCATTCTATGTTGAAATATGGATTTGTTTTATACTAAATTGGTTTACAATTGAAATAAACCGTGCTTTAAAACTGAAAGAAATTAAAAATTGTAACCTAAATACAAACAGCTATGTACTTAATTTTCTTCCCAAGAACATGAAAGTTAAATATTAACAGACTACACAAAGACCAGAAATTCAAAGAGTGTTCTGATTTATAAAACATCAAGAGTTACTCTATTCCTAGTTCTCCAGGTTTCAGGAAGAAAATTAAGGGTGGAGTTCAGCAGACCTGTCACTAGCAGAGCTTGGCTTTCTCCTTGGAGAGAGCAGTAACCAGACTCCGCTTATTACAATGAGAACCTGCACTTAGGATAATTATGGCTCTGTAAGCCATCAGCATCCAGCAGGCAGTATTTGAAATTTCATAGGCTCATTATCAGGTAGAAGTACTGTAACTGAGAGGTGCCAGCTGAACAGAATGCACACTGCTGCAATTTGTCATACTGTACTGTACTACTACAATGCTGGAGAAAAAGCAGGGAAAAGGAAGGCTTTTTGTTTTTTGGTTTTTTAAAAAACTCATACAAGTAAAAGAGGTAAGCAAAAACAAACTAACACCAACTATAAGTCAACACCCACATATATAGCCACTGAGTGTTGTGGATTTAGGAATACAGCCTTGTGGATTTTTTTCTACATATGTATTATCCACATAAGGATAATTGGGTCATACTCAGAAATCATTTCTTTTATTGCCCAAAGAAACAGGGACGGATTTAGTAAGAAGCAGAGTTCAAATACAAAAATCATCAAGTATTTCTCTCTCTCTGTCTCTCTCTGTCTCTCTCTCTCTCTCTCTCACACACACACACACACACACACACACACACACACACAGATCTGAACTGCTATAAGCAGATTTAGCTACCCCTTAAAATGGCAGGAACTATATATATCACGATCACTTAACAATCTGAAATGTGTTGGTATTTCTTTTGAACTCACCACCTCAAGCCCCAGAGGAAAATCAAACGAGGATTTTTCTAATTCCTGTTACCATTACCTGTTCTGAAAATCAGCAACCATGTCCCGCCTCTCCGAGATCTTAGATGAGCCATCAAGCCTCATATAGGTATGCTTCCTATAAACCATATATTCCTGTCAATCAAGAGTAAAAAGATATCATCAGTCTGATGCAAATTACTGTGTTCCAATTACCATAAGCATCTACCCACCTTCCACCTCATCCATACCTGGCGCAAGTCATCATATCCAGAATGAGGAGGAAGCAACCTCAAAAGTACAGGAATTTAATTTGTAAATGAGTTTATCGCTAGTGCGTAAAACTCGAGGGTAACCTGAAGACTACAGCCCCCCTCAATTTCAACTTGGAAACTGATCTTACTCCTGCAGATTTCTGTAGGGTTCATGAAAAAACAAACCAACCCCAAAAGGAAACGTCTAAACCAAAATGGCTTCTCGGTACCAACCAGATGTTTCTCAAAGCTATGGACTAAATAAGTAACACTCACCCTACCGTGTTTCTCCCCAGCAAATCCTTGCTGACCAAAGTCCTTGAATGTATAGCCTAAGCTTCCTTTTCTCAGCAAAGCATGTGTCACTGTGAAGGGAGGCCTAAGCATCAGAGTGAATGTAAGACAAAGTGACTTTCCACGGCAGAGAATGTTCTTAACATCACGTGTAAGAGGAATTACAACTTTTGAGAATGGAGAAGAGACTTCAGGAGATGCAGTGAAGAGGACAGATCTCCATTTTCTGAAGTTGCGATTCCTCTTACAGATGAGATCCAAATGAGCACTGATTTCCTCTTTCATTACCTCTGATGAAAGGATTACATTTCAGCAAGTCCATTTGTAGAGGAACTATTATCAACAACTCAACACAGCTGCCTGTTTATAAAAAACACCATGAAACAGTTATTTCAATTCTAAAATAACTTTTCCCTATTGAAAAAGGCTAATCGTTTCTATGTTTGGGAGAGGTTTGAGTGAATTAATTTTCTGTGCAAACGTTCTTTTATTGCAATACTCTCATAACTTATACCTGGCTGGGTATTTCAGCACACATCATTGCTACAATCTGGTATGGCTGGTGCAGTGTATGTGGCAGCCTACTCTTAGGGCACGTAAGAGCCAAAACCCTAACAGCTTGGGAGAGGTCTCTGGCTAGGGTACCTGGGAGGTGAAGCTGGCTGACACTGCAGACAAGTTCACTGAGGCATACATTCTCATTGTGTTTTATGTATGTGTGTGTATGTATATATATGTATTTACTTATTTACTATTTCTGTCTCCAGGTCATTTTTTAAGGGCTTTGATAATGAATGACGGGCAGAAAATATTCAGCCACAGTGAACCTCAAGTTCCCATTTAGTGGTATAGCCTTATAATGGAACAGGGTTAATGACAGAAGAGTAGGGGTGTTTTAGATTAGGTGGAATTTTGGAAAGAAAGTGAAAACTGATAGCATGATGATGGCCTTTAAAGGCGTACTACCTTGGCAGCTTAATCCAATCAGGGAATGCCACCATCCAGAACAAAATGAGATTATACAGACAGGCATCCTACAGATTTGGATTTTAACCAAAGGGTGAGCTTCTTGCACAGGCAGCATTTGGCCTTTTAAAACAGCACTTCTAACCTCAGAGAGGGAACTGAATGAATCTTCTTGTAGATCTTGCTGTTCATATCATTTATATATCAAGTTCCACACAATACCAGAGATATATGTCCTAGACCATAATCAAACCAATGCTAATTACAGAAAGCCTGTTACTGAGGCAACAGAAGTGAATATTTTCAGTTTACTGCTCTCAGCCTTTGCTCTCCTACCCAGGGGAGTAGTGGGATTTCAGAAGGCTTAGATGAGTTTAGATCCTATTTCAGTAAATAGCTTTAAAAACAACTAGTAAATGGACATGGAAAAAGCAGTTAAAAGCAGAATAAGAGGAATGTCTATAATCCTCATGCCATGCCATAGAAAAACATCTAAAAGATAAAGACTGAGCTATAAAAGCAATTCAGTATTTCTTTCATTCACAAATTCTGGCTATACCAAATCTATTCTACATGTCTCTTTAAAATTCTAGGCTGTTTAGAAAAGATACTTAATCAAATGTTCATCTAGAAAGAAATGCCTAATTTCTTCTGACTGTTAATTTTAAGAACTGTGCCCACTTCCATTCCTAGTTGTTTTCCTATGATCCTAAAAACATCTCGTTTTAGTATAAAATTCAGTTCTATTTTGTTAAAACAAAAAGAAATTCTAATGACAAATGATTTGATAGTACTTAGCACTTTATATTCTTTTCAAAGCCAGCTGCTGATACCTGTTAATTAGAAACTGTCTATTTGCTGAGTTTTGCAGTTGGATATCTTTTAAAGATGGCAAAACTCTCCAAGTCATGCCCCAACTCTCCGTAGTTTACTCCCATCTGAGGACCACTGCTGGCTGGCTACCGCTTGCCGATGATTTACTGTGGTTTATAGGAACTGTGTCATGCTTAGCACCCCTGTACATTAAAAAGGGCTTATGGGACAGAAAGACTAACCATCATCCAGCCCTTCCTTACTCTAGGCACCTTGTAGAAACCAAAGGTATCTCTCACCTAAGTCTACTTTTGGTATTTAGGAAAGGCTTAGAAAATGATCTACCAGTATGATTACATTTCCTGGAGCCTTGTATCAAGAATTCCTTTTGCTCCAATTAAAGCAGCAGAAAGAGAAGAGAAACCAAATGTAGACCATCTCCCTTTCCCAGAGGTCTTATAATTTAGTATCTGCCTTTAATTAAACAAATACGAACACCAGTACTCCCAAATCAATTCTTATGGATCAGTAACTACTACCCAAAGTAAGCTCTAACACCGCTTGAATCAAAGAAAAATCATGGCTTTTAACATTTAGGAAGTCTTGAGACCTATACAGTTCTAGTAGATACTATTTTTTAAATTTGTTAAAGAAGTCAAAGGGGTTATGGACAAGACGTACTCTTGGCATTTGAGTAGTGATTCTCAACCAGGATTAAAAATACCCATGCCGGACCCACCCCAGGGATTACGGGCTTGTAGGTCTAGGCCAGGGTGTGGACTGATTTATTTTTTAAAAGATCCAGCGATGACTGCGATAGATACCCTCTCTCTGCAGCTAAGAACAACCATTATGGAGGGAAGGCAGGGCGGCTCCCTTGGAATCTAACTATTTTAGCACGGCTCTCAGAGGCAGCACTGGCAACACCTGAAATCTGGTAGAAATTCGGAATTGAGGGGCACATCCTGACCCAGCAAATCAAATCTGCCTTTTAACATGGGAGACTTGTGAGTACATTGAGGTTTGAGGAACACTGTTGTAGAACACATCCTTATGCTCTTTTTAAAGCACTGGAATCGCTCCAACATAAAATAGAGAAAAAGGCCTGGTCGATAAAGAAGGGTAGGGAGTCGAGGGCCCCACCGGCTCAATCTCTGTCTGGGTCTCTTATCCTTTGCCCCATCCCACCAGTTTACATACAAGTTGAGAAAACAGGTCAGCTCTGGCTCATACCCTTCAGTACTACTTCTCAGCAGTGGCCTGCAAACAGGGGTATCAGCATAACTCAAAATAGTTTCCGCAAGTGCCTCTCACTCCTTAAAGTATCCTAAATGAAAGCAAATGCTCCCGTACCCAGTGGTGTAACGCAAGGACTAGGTTCATCTTGTAGTACGGTAGTAGTGATGATGATGAGGGCTAGCGTTTCCTGAGCCTTTCCTAAGCGACAATCACTATTCTATGTATTTTACTTGATTTTGCTCATCTAACCCTCGTTACGGCCTTTAAACGTTGGTGATGTTATTGTCACTCCCATTTTACAGACATTAAGTAAGGTCTCTAAAGTGACAAAGACAGTAGGTATTGGAGCTGGGACTGGGACTGGGTAGACCGAGCCTTTGGCTTAACCCCTCTACTGTTTCCCAAATGGAACAGAAGCTCACCACCACTAGGGAAATAATGGCAGAGGGGTGTGAAGTCCCATAAGGTTCTTAGTATATTCTGTCCATAAGCCCCATTCATCATCGTTATAAAGGACAATTGGGCACTTGAAAAAAATAAAGGCAAATGCTCATAGATCTATAACATGAATTTCCATTCTCAGGCTTCTTTTCCTCAAAGTTGCCTCTGATGTTCATTTCACCCAACTTCACTTTCATAAAACCACCCGAGGGAAAGACTCAGTATGATCCACAAAGCTACAGACGTGGTGTACCTGTTTACCTGGCTATGCCCCTTTCCATCTTTGGGGTCTATCACCAGAAAAAAGTGAGGCTCTTCTCAATGTCTATTACAACTTCTCTGTTGTGCAGGTAAATCGCACCAAGTGAGTGAAACATGGCAGCTCTCCTTCCCTGATCTGATTCAGAGCGCTGTGAAGCAAGCCTGATCTCACAGCACTCACAGCACAGGCCCACCATAATCTGCCTTCACACTACTTGTGTTACTTCCTTTTCTACACGATATGCTCGTCACAATGAACTACTCCTCCAAATGTCTTCTACTTACCCACTGCCCATCGCTGTGCCTTTTTATAATAAATCTGGCTTCCTTAGTCTGGAATGCCCTTCGCACTGACGGCTGAAATTCTACTTAACTTCAGTTCAGATGTTACTGTTTACATGAAGCCTTCCTCAAGCAACCGAGTTAGAAATAAATGTATCCCTCCTGCTTTCTTCAGTTCTGTTTAGGCTTCATTTTTGGCTTCAGTATCAAGGTACACTTGACAGTTATTTGTGTTTGTCACACACACACACACACACACACACACACACACACACACCCCTCCAAAGATACATTTCTTGCAGTCAAAGACCACGTTTAACTGGTATTTACATCTGCCTAGCACAATGCCTTGCTTACAGTTGGCATGAAAATAAACTACACAGAACAAATATAGTACAGTTGTAAGTTGACATATTTCGTTCTATCATTCTTAAGAACTAATGAAAATGCTAGTTAATTTGCTTTTCATTCCATGGGACAGTTTTAGAATACCCAGCTTTCCAGTATGTTCAGAATCACAGCTCCCAAAGGTAACTGGAGTTCTAAGAGAAGCCAGACCATAAATGATAGAAAGTCTGTTCAGCATGAATCCTTCCCTAGTGAGGTACTTGCTGACTGCGCATGTTATACAAGCCAGTGTCTCAAATATCACCATTAGCTATGGATTATCTGGATTTAATTCTGTGTTGCACTATTTTCATATATTGGTGCAATTCAAGATTTGTCTGGGTTTCGTACTTAATAATCACACCACATACACTACCAGTTGGCTGACCCTTTCCAACACTTTTGTTGTATCGCATAGAAAATACTGAGGCTTATTTTCTTAAACTATAGACTCAGTTGCTTGATGTAACAGGAATGAATCTCAAAAGAGACGACCCAGAGATAATGTAAGTCATCTGTAGGCAAGTACTAGAATATGGGGGGGAGAAGGAGTGTATGTGCAGGGGAGAGGTCCCAAACTAGAGTAAAAATGATGGCAGTAGGGAAAGTTTTGTCTGACATCCAGTTGGACACCACCATCCCAATTGCACAGGGGCTATGTCTATTTCCATAGTACCCCTACCAGCCAAGACCCTACAGGTGATTCCGTAAATATAAAATAAACCACAACATAGCATTTAGTGGTCTATCATATCCTCTCCTATTTATGTCCTTGATTTCTGCCCATGGCACACTAAAAATTCCTGGCCCTGGAAATTAAGCAGACTCCTTTATCCCCTATCCAGAAATACTATTTGGATACCGTGGAAAAGGATAAAGCATTTCAGATTACAGAATTCTATTTGGAAGAAGATCTGATATATTCACAAGAAATTTAAATTAAAGCCAGATTTTTGCCCAAGAGAAAGAAGCTATCAATCACTTTAGAAAATACTGAGCAAATACTAAGCGTCCAGATCTAGTATTTCTCACAAAATGGAAACCTGGCCATATAGAAGTATGTGAATTTTTACTGTCTTCTAGTTCTTGAGTCCCAGAAATAGACAAACAGCCAAGGAAGGCTAAGGCACATAACAAAAAAACCAAAAAGGCTGCTGTATGAAAGAGATGCTAACATATTTCACACTATACAACAGAGCTTCAATGCCCCCTGTGAGTTTCTAACTTTGGTTCTACTGGAAGCTTTTCTTTCTTTCCCTCCTTGACATACTGAGTATAGGATGTCAAGGGAAAAAGAGAATCCTGAAAAAAAAAAAAAATCTAAAACACAAATAAAAACCACAACACTTTGCAAATAAAGAAGCAAGGCTAGGGTCAAGGTATTTCTTTAAAGAAGAGGTCAAGCGTACTGAAGAGAAAGCACCTACACAGAGGGCCTTGCTACATCCTGATCCTTAGGGTTCATGCACCAGGTTAGGTTTTAAAGCTGAAGCATAGCTCTAATGAATGTTTATAGTACAAGATTCCAATAGGAAAGTGACTGAAAGCTTAGAATACTATTTGCAAAGTTAAAGAAATGTAGACCTAACACTGCACTGTCCCAAGATATTTATTTACATTTCAATAAATGATTAGACATTTACTAAACATTGTGGGCACTTTAAGTTCATGCCCACAAAATAAATTCTGTTTGCGGATTAACCTCTTGGAATACAGAATGTGTTTCATTTGGGTAAATCATACTAAAACAAATAAACAGACACACAAAGAATGAACTGTTAGGAAATTTAATGTTGAATAAAAAAGAATAGTGTAGTATTATGGAAACGACAATAATTTCATTTCAGTTTTTCAGTAAAACATACAAATAGCTGCAACATTTTCTGGCTTCAGCATCCTAGATGTATGTTATACATATGGCTAAAGAATGTTAGCAGTTGTGAAATGCAGGCTTTGAATTTGCTTTTTCCTAATTTGGAATTCCCCATAGAGATGCAACTACATTTAGAGAAGGTTTTCAAGCTGCCTTGTCTGCAAAGCCTCCCCAAAAAATTCACACCCCCTGCCCCTTCAAAAAACCTGCTGGATTAGAGAGAGATAAAGTGATCCTGGTGGGTAAGGTTTACAGCTCTCATCCTGAATAAAACTCATGATCATGTTTTGATTTACTTATTTTAGTAATATTTATGAGTACCTATAATATAGGAAAGGGGCATGAGGACTATTTTCCCAGAAGAAGGAACTAGAAGGTTGGAGATTCCAAGTCTGCAGCCCACGTGCTGTCAGACACAGGACTTGGGCAGATGTTAATCAATCACACAGAACAGACCATAAAGAGATACCATTATGGCCATCCCTGTAATTAAGCCTATTACAAACTAGCCACAGGCTGTACCTTACAAAAGTTAAAGGTAACCCTGCCCTTATTCTTCTTGTACCTTGCAGAAGTTCCCCATACCAAGAAGTTTTCCATGGAAACAAGAAACACACATAGACTCTAGCCCGTCAGATGGAGGAGGTCTCTCTTCCACTAGCAACTAGAGACCACCACTCTGTTTGTTGGGTGGCCTTTCCTTTCTTTTCTTATTGCTCTCTGCTAAATAAACTTACTTTTACTTTAAACTTTATACCGGCTCACACCTGCATTCCTTCCTGCACAAACCCAAATTTTCCTGTAACACCTAGAAGTGTGTAACATGCAGAATGACGGACTGAAATGTAGGACTGTCCCACACTTAAACCACCCACACTCACCTGCAGCTGCCAGAGGCAGCTTATTTTTTTGGTGGCTCACCCACCTTCCCTTAAACTTCCCTTTAGGATGAATCAACTTTTAGGACTCTATGATGTACTTACATAGCCTTGAAAAAGAAAGATGTCACTTCCCTTACAAAATCCTTACCGTATTGCTTTTTCTGTAATTCTCAGCAGTGTAAAATCACTACTTCATTTACTCTGTCCTGACTGCCTCTTCAGGACAAGCCAAGTGCACTTTACCTAAGAAGAGCTCCACTGATGGTGAGTTACTCATACCGTCTTAGCATCATTGCTTTGAGGAGAACATTAAAGATGCAGCAGTCCTTTTATTTTGAATTACTGCTGTTAGGACCTTTAACGCAGTCAAGATTTATATCAAACACAATGGCTGAATCCCCTCTCTTACAGTGACTTATAAGCACCTTCCACCACTTACAAATAGGTAACCTACTCATAATACAAATCAGAAAGTGTGACTTGTTGACAACATTCACTATATTCACTCGTATTAAACCTACGACTTGGTGATTAAATTTATTTCGAATATCATTTATGTCTCTTGCTAAAAGAAGTTGCCAGGTTATTTAAGTAGAGCCTGCCACCAAATTCAAATAAATTCATTGCAAAATTCAGCAAGCCAGCTTTGGCTTCCAAAGAGCCTAAAAATTCTTCCCTGTTGCTATCCTTCCTTCCTTCCATATTGATATGAACCCTGCTCCTTTATTCCGAGACAGGGATAATCATGGTTCAACGTCCATTTATTTATTACCAAATACTCCCGGGAGTAGCAGGGTTAAAATAGGAAGCATTAGAGACATAAAACCCACGGAAACACATGCGAGTATTTATACACAACTGACATCCAAGTGCTTTAGCCTCTTCAACTAGCGGCTCCTCCAACTTTCTTATACTAGAAATTTACTCAAATGGTTTCTGATTATCTGTCCTCACTTTCATTCTCCTTTTTCTCTGTCCATGACTTCCTCTCTCTCAAGTAACAAGTGACTACTCAGGCAGTAAGAAAGCAGAGAGAATGTCAACAGAGAGGTAACTAAAGAAACAAAAGCTGCCTTGCACAGTAAGACACAGCTGTATCTTTCAGTATAACCCAGGGATTGTCAACTTTGGTTGCATAGTAGAATAATCTTGGAGCTTTTAAGTACCTTGATATCTAAGCTGCATCCAAACTTATTAAGTAAGAATCTCTGGGGATAGAACCAGACATCATCAGTATTTGTTAAAGCTTCCCCAGGAGATTGCAATATGTAGTCAAGTTGAGAATCACTACCATAACTCACGTTGAAAAGCCACATTCTGAATTTTTTAAATGGAGAACTCATCCCAAATCTTGTTTTCCATACAAAATTTCAGAGGACTTTTCGAGAAATTCCTAGGTTTTGATTTAGGTTTTGATCTAAAATGAGGGGCTTTCTTCCCTAATAATGGAAAGCAGTTAGTGGTGTTCTATTTCATTGTTATAAGAAGGGAGGCAGAAACCTTTGCACTCGCTGTTTCTCCTCCTCTATAGAGAATAAAATCACAAAGATGAGCTTTGAGTTGGCACTAAGCAGGACTGGTATTAGTCACAGGCATCTGATTCCTGAAAGTTAAATGTCAAGGTGTCCTAAGTCACCAAGGTTTCTTCTCCTACCTCAAGTAGGTCTATCATCCTGGTCATCTGGGAGTAGATAAGGACCCTATGTCCTTGAGACTTGAGCCGAGTCAGCAGGACATCAAGGGCATACAGCTTTCCACTGTCAGTGATGAGGCTCTCCTTGCCTATGGAGAAGAAAAGGGGGGAGGGGAAAACTGTATTTAATTGAAGCAGCAAAATCATTCACTGCAAAGCTGTATGCAGCCCCAATTACTACAACCAGGATGCTTGTCATCCTGAGAGCAGGAAAGTACTCTAGAGAAGAATGCAAAGCAGCATTAAAACATGATCCAGCAGTGCTCTGGGAAGAAATATCCTGAAAGAGGGAGGTGTGGGTTCCCTCCCAACTGAGAGTTCCCAATCAGACACAGACACTTGAAAGCTTCCCTGCTCCAACTCAGGGGACAGCAGGTCATGGAAACCTACGAGTAATGTCCATGTCATATCTGTAAGTGACCTGAGGGACCTAATGTTTCTTTGTCCATCCTACCTCCAGATACCTGGTTCTGCTGTTCTGTGGCTAAATGGTTTACCCCCTGAAAGCATGAGAATGTAAAGAAACAAGGGCTGCTCCTGCCTGCCCCTGGAGAAACTTAAACACCAAGAAACACAAATGAACATACCCACTTCTGCCTTTTTTTAAAAAAAACCCCAAACTCCCTCTCCTGGATGATTTCCAAAAGGTTGGCTGGGGAATGTCATTACGCTAAGCTGTAATTCAATAAAGACACTAGGGCTCGTTCAGTTTTTCAGAAAGATTGACTTTGAGTTTCTGTGAAATGGAAGTTGCTTTCACTCACTAACTAGTGCTGTCTCCTTCCTCTTCCCATTAAAAAAAAAAAATCATTTCAGCCAAAGATCTTTAAAGAACACTTAACTCACAAATTTTCATCTTATCCATTCAGTATCATTCAACTCCCATCACATTTCAGGAAGGAGAGTTTCCTGTTTGCAGACTGGTCCATAAACATGCCCCGAACAATTGCTGTTATTAAGAGGGGAAGAGATGAGGCTTAAGGAGCTGGGAGATTTAAGAGTGTATATGGAAGTGACTGTGGGACACAAAAAGGGAGAGAGAAAGGCCAGAGACACTAAATAGACAACTAACAACTAAAAGTAAAACAAAAAACTGTTAAGAAAAACATACTATCTATCTTTAGCTTCTGGGTTTGAACCCATAGCTTCTCCTCAGAACTGCAGAGCAATCCGAACGTTCTCCACAGTCATTTCTCAGCTCTTGCCACTGTTTGCCAAGTACACAATTATTGTAGAAACTCGACGCGAACGGATGTGCTGACAACACGGTAACAAATCACCAGCCACTCTGTTTTTGCTACAAAGCCACAGGTCCTGGATGTTTACTCCTGTGCACTGCAGCCGGCCTTTTCCCACCTTCGGACCGCTGCCAGGCCACAGCTCTCCCTCCGCCCCCGCCCGAGGTAGCGGCGCACACCTTTGTTCAGCCTCTTTGTTTGGTCCTGTTTAGATGATTGAAGCGCTCTTCTTTTTGTTGGCCTCCTTACAACACAATCAAATGACTGCAGCGGGGACAGAAGCGATTGCTAAGCCCTCTCTCTGGCACCAGACAGGGGGCCTGTATAAATTCCCAGTCTGAGTAGGCAGCGAGCAATGCTTTCATAAGTATCTTCGATTTTCTTCTTGTCACTGTTACCTTTCCCCTTTATTTGGATTCCCTGGGGTCCCTTAATTTTCATGCCTCCTAATCATTCCCCACAGAGCTACCAATCAGCTTTAGACAATACATTTCTTTTCTGATTGAAAGCATAAGAAAGTAAAAAAAAAAAAAAAAAAAAAGAAGCCCCTATATTTATCAGACATTGAGCAAGAGTGGGCAAGCTAAGCTCATCAGGTTTCTGCAGCCTGCTATCTTCTCTCTCCATTCGCATATACTCCCTCAACACAAATATTTAAACACATACAAATCTGTCTTGTGTCTAAATTTTGAGAAGCTTCAATTCATCTCAAAACCCCGATTCAATGGTTTTCACACACTCCTGCTTCCCACATCTACTTTACTTTGCTAACCAGAATGAACTGGTGCAAGGATTCAGAAAGCTCAGAGATGACGCTGTGCACACACTTAGATGGAAGGAACTCTGACGCACCTGAAAGAAGCAAGAAGTCGTACCTGTTATTAATGTGTCATTGTGGAGGTGGGGGAGGCGAAAGTGCACAGACTAGATTTCTTTGGACTGCCCTGAAGGAAAAGGCCTAAGAAGAAAGACTTAAAGAGTAGCCTTAAAATGCTTAAGCAATGAACAACATTTCTGCGTCTGGTGAGCATGCTAGACAGAGGAAGTCAGCCTGCAGTATTTATTTGTCCTTAGAAAGATATGCAGAAACATTGGTTTCTTTCCCTGTACACACCAGTGACTTCTGGGCCTGGCATCCACACCCATTTTTTTAGGAGCTACCAAAGTTACACGGGGACAAGAGCAAACCTATAGCTCAGCAGGGTGTAAAGGCCAGAAAAGCCCAATTCCCTAGAAATCAGGCTGATTCTGCCAAGGGAAACCTGTGCCCAGCCCTTTCTTTAACACGGGAGCTCAAAAAATGTTGAAATGAACAGACCTACTCTCTTGCAATCTTTTCTGCAATTCTCTGGTATAATCGTATAGTATTTTTACTTAGATCCAAGTTCTTACTGACCACAGGATAAGATCCTGTTCAGAGATCAAGCAAATGTATCCAGCGGCAGTAAAATCAGGGTAACAGATTAAATAATACCCCCTATTTTACCAAGGAGAAGAGACTTTTGAAGGGATTGTACATCCTTCTCCTGGTGAAACAGGGAGATGCATGCAAGGTGTGAAATCCAGGAGACTTTGGTTAGTCTCTCAAGGAATATGATGGAACCAACCCTTCTCAGGGAGACATAAAATATAAAAAAGTACAGAGGAAAGAGATATAACATACAGGTTCCAGCGACCCCCCCCCCACCCCCCTCCCCGTTCCCCGCCCCAGCCAGTCTACAGAGCACAATAGGGTCAGTGAGGAGCTGGTTGGTTCTCACAGTAAACAGCCAGTGAGGCTGGTGCTTTTTATCGATGCAAAAAGAACTCAGACACTTCCTGCTATTTAAACAAGGTCCATTTTTCTTTCAAAGAACAGGAAAAGCCACAAGAGATTCCCACAGCACCAGCAATAAGCCTTCTACTCCTGTACTGGGAACTAAGCAGTCAGAATGAAGATGAGAGAAAGGAGAAACAAGGTGTTGTCTTGCTTCTTTCAATACCTGTGCTCATCTTCCGCCTGAGAGTCTGTGGTTTCCATCCGTGCTGGATCCCATCCCTCTATTCCCACCAGTATTCAGGCGTGCTTTACACTTGGGCTTTTCCCTTCTTTTCCAGCAACATACCTTTATCCACTGCTTTCCCATTTCCAAGTCATAGAGGAGGCCATTTAACATATTGCTCTCATACATCCAAAATGCCATCTTCCAGGTCAAAGTACCCCCAAAGCTACTAACAGATTGACCTGCAGTCTCTTGACACTTGACAAAGTTAACATTAAAATGGAAAAACCAGGCCTTAAATCCTTGAATCCAGTTCTCTCTTAGAACCAGCAGATTCTCTCTCTTGAATGCTTAGCTTTAGTTTACTTCAGGCACATGCCAATAAAATGAATGCAATCAAAGCATCAGAGAATTTGGACAACGCAAACTAACACAGTAGCTCGAAGCTACCGCTCTAGTTTGCTGGCAGGTGTAAGCCAAGAACAGGAGCTCATGAACCCTGTGTTCAATTTCCTTAAAAGTCGTCTCACTAAAGCAAAGTTGAAAACCTAGTTTCCTTTCAATCCACCACCCTGACCCTGGGAGGTCTGGGAATCCGCTAGCCTTTTGGCACAAAATACACTGTTTTTCTTCTGGTTATCATTCAGATCTCTAGTGCTTCGGGCAGGACACTGTTTATGCTACTTAAACTAGGCTTTCTGTGAGTGACGACATTGTCATTCATAGCACTGGCAACTGCACAAGACAACTGTACTCACTCGACCCGGAGCCTTTCTTACCAAGTTCATTTCTACACCCCCCCCCCACCCTTTCTGTAAGAGTGGCGCTCCTTGCTCAGCTGTAAGCTTATCAAAGGAGTATTTAAGCACAAATCTGAAAAACACTTCTCTCTCTCAAGTCACAAATTACTTAAGTATTCTTACCTATAAGTTACTGAGGACAAAAGAGGAAACAGAGAACCCCCAAAACTTTGAATTCCAAATATCTGAAACCACCACATGGAGTATCTCCCTGGTTCTCCACTCGCCAAACCTGAGAACACATTTCAAGAGAATGAAGGGCTCACCTGGGATCCTGATGAAAGACCAGCCATTCTGAGGCCGGAGGCCCCACAGCCCCCCAGCTGGCTCTGGGAAGAACTGGGATCGTCGACTGAGCCAGTCTGCTGCCAGTTCAGGGGCTCCGTTCAACAAACACTGCTTGGCTGCCAGACTCCCTCCTTCCTTCAGCACGCGCCGCTCATGTTCTGCACTTCGGTCATTGCAGTAAGAATCCAATGGCACTGCGGTGACCTGCAAGCAGATTCAAATGAGATGGCGCTTTCCCATTTTCCACACCCACTAAGCCTTTCGGGAACCTCAACTTTGAAATCAGACTAATGTGGGTCGTTCTTAGGCTAGTGGTTTTACCTTCCCTGTTCTAACATACTAAGCTGTCCCTAATAACTGACTCAGCGAGCGTTAGCAGGTACAAGGCCAACTCTTATAACATGAACCTATAACCAACTACAGATCCAAAGAGTGCTGGAGAGCTTGCAGATAAACTGGGATACCAGGCCGGGAATAATTCTATCATCAATGTATACGTATCTCACTGCTTTGCACATCTATTCATTGCTGGATGTTGCTTCTGGCAAAGTTCAATTTGCCACACACTGGATGGTAAGGCCAGAAAGGGAGCTGGAGCTAGTCAGTCATCACTAAAAATCAAGAGTATATTGGTCCAGTGCATTTGAAGCTGTCTTTAATGACTGTGGCAAAGCTCCCACATTTATCAACACTTCCTTCTCCTCTTCCTTGACCATGTTGCTGACTGACAAAGCTAATGGAAAATAAGAGAATCTTTCTTTCAAGCCATAAGCCAGGGGTGGGGGTGGGGAGCAATTGCCAGAAGTAGTGGATTTATTTCTTGGCTACGGCAGAGGCTATGCACAGATTCTTATCTCACCACAAGGGTCAACAACACTCAAATGCTGCCCCCCAACAGAACAGAAGGATCCTTCTTTAGCTATCTGGGTCTATTCCTAGTCTAGTAAGCAGCTGTGTATTCAGATGGGAGGAGCCAATAGATGTAGGTTTGTAACAAGCACGCCATCGTCTCAGGCTGAGCCTTCTAAACACTGCCTTAGTACATAAACAGCCAGCTCACCATGGGGCTATAGGTGCCTTTGCTGGGGGCTAGAGGACACCAAAACCAGAGAGAATATAATCTACCAACAACCACAGAATATGCTACTCTGGCTCTCAGTGAAGCTGAACTGAGTTTGCTAGGGAGCAGCGCCATCTACAGGCCAGATGCAAAACTACAGAGGGTCACAACAAGCTGGGCCCCTTGAGTTCCAAAACCCAGAGAGATAGGTTCATACAGAAACTGGCTTCTGCAGACAGTAGTAAGAGCAGATTTGAGTGACCTAAGGTTACCTCTACCCTCTCCAGAAGGAGTCTGTTCTCTTGCTTCCCAGTTAGTCACTTTTCCCACTGGAAGTTGAGCATAGGCAAACACACACTGAATTACAAAGGAGATGGATAAAACCGGCTCTCTTCCTGCGATGGTCTGTCCTGGCAGTGGCCTAGCAGATACTCCACCATCTAGGGTATGAGCCCCAGAACCTCACAATCAACAGCTGCTATACTTCCATAAAAACGGTGAAGGAAGCAGTGGTCGGGACTACAGAAGTATGACCAGCATCGTATCTCATGACCAGGTACTGTATCTCACACAGCACGTACTCTTGGATGAGTAAAGCATAGTCCGTGAGACTTATTGGCCAATGTTACTCATCAAGATAACTGCTTTGATGTCTCTTTGTAGAGCAGCAGAACTTATACTGGAATGATACATAAAGACTCTGGGCCCGTATTTTCAGGATGAAAAAAATCAAAAGCTAGAATCTAAGCCTGAGGGATGGGGTAGAACAGCGACACAGGAAAGAATGCTTTCCTTGTCTGTGATGCACTTCTAGGAACTCTTAGGAGTTTAAAAACAAACCAATTTTGTTCTAGTTGTAAACGTTCACCTATTTTCTAATTTTCATTTTGCTGATATCCTTCCAAGTCCAGAATTGAAACTGGGAGGTTTGCAAGGCACAGTTCTTAGTGAAAGATTTTTTACTGTTTTGATAAGCTGCTTTGGCAGGAGCTCTGCGTTAAAATACACGCAGATCATAGAATGTTATGTTGTAAATACACAAAGAGCAAACTCATGAGGCCCAAAAGGGAACGAACAAATCCATTTCTACTTAAATCCCGCTTTCCAAGGCAGCTCTATCCTCAACAGCCTCCGCCCATTCTGCTCACCCCAAGTGGCCTTCCTGATGGCTCAGAAGCAGGGGGAGATGAAACATGACACAAATGGAAACGCAGTCCCTTCAGTCCCACATGAGCTAACCTCTGTTTCTTGCTTCATTAAGTTCCTCAACTATATTATCTTCAGGCGCTGCCTCCTCAAGCATTCAGCGCGTCCTTCCTGAAGACAAGCGTATTCCTGCTCTGGCTCTATGAAGCGTAACGGCTCCAAGCGCTAGTTTTTTACTAAGATGAATTCCCAGGTCTTAGTTTATTAACCCTGCAGAATTATTTCCTCAGCTCATGAGAAAACAGCTCCTATAATTCCTTCCTTAATGGCACAGTTCTTCCTGAACTGACCCTAAAGTTTTCATAGCATGTGCCAGGGAAATTAATTTGTCTTAACTAAAGGCCAAGGTTGAAGCTTCAAAGGAAATCAGTATCTCTCCAACAAAGGTGGGTTAGAAACCTGTATGATTAAGGTATCTCATGAAATGTTGCCTTATTCACACCCCAGATCTGATCTGAAAGGCAAGAATGTGTGTATAAAATATGCAGACATGTTTAAAATTCTTTTTCCTTTCCTCATAACCACGGTGTAATTACTCCCGTTTTCAGGTTTAGCACATGCTATGTGAAGAAACTACAAATATAGGGGGAGGAGCCAAGTAGGAGGCCAGGAAGGAGCCCTTCAGTCAAAGGCTAAGGGCTTTCTCCTGCTTGGACTGTCGCCACACCTTTCTGCTATTATAGCCTTCTTCAAGCTACTGTTTACTGTCCTTTAGGGAAATAGCAGGACCAGCCATGTTAGTTTAGATACCTGGCTCCTCAGAAAACAACACTCTGTAGTACAGCTGGGGTACCCATCTGCGAATATGTTGGGAAAGTGGGGCTGTTCTTCCGAGTGGTTGGTTATAGAGCTGTGAGTGGTACAAGTGAATAATTTTTATGTCCACAAATGCAGTTACAGTTCAAGGCAGTTAAATTTATATTGGCTCTATAAAACACTGGTAACATGAGAAGTAAAAATGTCGACATACTGCTCTCAAAAATGAAGACTTCCTCTTATCGGGCATCTCAGTATACACATCAGATTAGGAGAGTGAGAAGGAAACAAACCACACAACTATGATGCCTGCTTTCCACGCCAGTACTTGACTTTTAGAGGTTTCCTAGAAAAAATGCATTTCTCTGTTATCAACTTAAGCTTCAAAGACCAAGAATGCTTTGGAAGAACCGAATACATACAAAATCTAAATACCTTCTGATAGTCAATATAAATCAAATGAAGCTGACAGTGGCAAGGGAATCAAATTCATGAAACACAGATCCACAGAAAGAAATCTAGGAGGCAGGAGTCAATAGGATTCAACACCATTATCTTATTCCCATTCACCATCTTTTTTTGGACCCTCTGCCAAATGCTGACCTTTGATAACTTAATAAAATAAGGATGCAAGCTGATGTAAATCACTAAGGAAGACTCAAACGGCTCCACCCTCTTTGAATAGAACTATGAAAACAGTAGACTTCCTAGGATGAGTGGAGAAAACAAGAAAGTAACCCAGAAAGGTAAGAAATCAGCCTCTTAGTGTCTCTTGGCTAACTGAAAGTTGCCCTTTACAACAAAAGGAAACAAGTTGGAGAGACAGAAATTTGTTCTTTGCTCTGACCACCTGGTCTGGCCACATCTCCACCTCTCTTCCCCTCATATATTTCTCCAAGATTGTGAGAGAGCTGGTACCTGACACTGACCACCACGGACTAGAAAGAGAGCGGAAGATGTAAGCACAGCAAACAACCACAGTGCACCGGGGAGCCTTTCGGCCATGCTGTCAACAATCACTGGAGTGACCTGTTTGGATAAACTTGGGACAGGAAGGAGCCAACAGCTGCTCAAAGTTGAAACTACACCAGAAACGACCCCTAATCTGGAAATAAGACGGCCTGCTGAACAGAGATGACTGCGCAACAGTCACTTTTCAGAGGGAACATACTCGTGAACCACAGTCCAGGCAGGAGCGCTGAGGAAAGCGAGAGAACAGCAGACTAAGAAGTGTCTTGATGCCAGAGTGTTATGTTTCCTTTTGTTATGTGGAGACTATACTGAGGCGATAAGGCCAGATCAAATCTCCCTCCCAATCTGGCCCCCTCCTCTGAAAAACCCTCAAAAACCTCAATGCAGGTGACAAATGGCTCCCTCTCCTTTTCAAATATTCTACTGTCCCTGACCCTGCTGTTGGGTGATAATCTACCTGACAGATGGCTTGCTCCCATGGTAGATTAGAGCCCCTGACTAAATGAGAGGAACTACACAGGAGAAATGCGGTCAGGGAAAGAAGCCACTCCCATGTACCATACAACTATTCTTAAACCCACACAATCAAAGCGAGCAGTGCTGCTTGGGAAAACCAAGGCTGTGGCATGGAGGCTCTTTCTAAATACTGAGAATCTGTGTTTCTCAAGGTCCAAATAGCTTCAAACAGTTCTTTTTAAGAAATGATTCCCTTGAAAATTGGTTTATTTTTTCAAATACCATCTATTTTGTCTCTTTCCTCCTGTGGCACTTACTCGTGGACTGGCCACACACAAAAAAGATGGCAGTTCAGTGAGCAGGCAGCAACGAAGCGAGGAGGTAGCTGATCTCCGCTGATGGATGACCTGATCGGAGTAGCCACTCACTGCTTTACAGTGGCTGCTGAACACCAGAGACTACAAAACAAAAATGAGAATTAGTGCCATCGACAATTATGTTTAACGTCATCAAAACTGGGGGGAAATGCACATATTAAACATCTGACTTAAAGACATTCTTCCTAGTGGATATTATGAATTCTAATAAACAAACACTATTTGGAACCAAATGTATAACATAGTCAAAGCCCACACTAATTTCATTATTAACGTACTTTTAAACAAGTGTCATTTCTAATTCTACCTTTGTATGGAAGAGTTACCGTCAATTATAAATGGTGACAACAAAACTTTCATTAGACCAAACACTATGTTGTGTATATGGGGAGGAGTTTGGTTCATCTATTATACTGAGGACATAAACTCAGGTCCTGAGTTAAAGACAATGATGACCAACAATATTTCCTTCTAAATTTTTTTTCAAGGCAGAGCTGTTTAGCATCACATACGTGTATTAACATAGTGCAGTGTAGTTCTAGCAAGCTTAGCGGTTTTATGTATTCAATGACATCAACACAAGTGGTCGGGAACAGCAAAAGGTATTTTCGTTCCTCTACCTGGCCACCACTTAAAAAGATATAAAACTCTTCATTTATATTACTGTTATCAAAAGTACATCTTAGAAGATTTCACAGCTCAAGTTAAAGCTTCAGTTTACAGCTATTCATATGAAAGATTTAAAGTGTGGAATATTCACATACAAAGGATTTGTCAGGGGGATTAGTGTTACAGATGCGGTTCTTTCTTCAGTGTTAAGACATTTTATTGTTGGATCTTTATTCTTGATTACTTCACTTCTTTGTTTTACTGGTTTCTCAAATAAGGCAGGTTGATAACCATACACATGAAGATAACACACAAGGGAGTCAAAGGCAAGAAAACAAACTGCCAGATGAATAGTAACCAGGACCCTCTGCAGGAGAATAACAGTTATAATCCCAGTACCAAAAGCTTCTAGTACCAAACCTCTTCAAGGCTTCTCTGCTCCGTACCTATCTTCTCCCAAAGTAAATGGGTTCTTCAGGATCCTAGTTTGAGAGAAGCCACCTCAAGCTGTTTAGTAGGACATGTGTATTCTAATTGGCTTCCATGAAATAATCAGCATCTTCTCAATAATGGTCATGAACAAAATGAACGGCTTTAACTGTTTCCAACAGAGCTGAGACGTCTTCAGTGGTTTCTAATCACACTGTAGGGAAGTCTTTACAATACTTTATTACAGTGGTGGGTCCATGTAGCTTTGATGTGTTTGACCTTTTTCTCTAGATATTGAGGTCCCTGTTATTACCCAGAAAAGAACTTTAGGCTTCTGATCAGAGTTTTTCAACAATATCTGTGTTCTCATCTTTATGATGGCTAGTACCCTACGTTGGAGAACATCCACCTCTCTACATGTTTATGTCCATTATCATCTGAATGCCGAGTGAGGACCATTATGAAGAGTATTAGACTGAGTGTCACCCTGTCCTTCCAACACTGAATAACTAGGAACATTACTTTAAAAAACCCTATTACTGATACACAGATGAAGGTGTAAAAAGGTAGCAATCTTCTAGTTTTCCGAAAGTACATTTCTGATGATGAGCAGCGACTCCTTTAGCCCCTCCTGGGGATGGACAGAAGAGAGGACAAGTCTAGCAACCATTGGTCATGCCATCCGGCTACAGTAATAGTTCAGGGTTGCCAGCTGGGCTGTCCACTGCCACCCAGGTGGCTGAAGCAGCAGCAGTAGTAGCTGACCTAAAAACTTGAATTCTTCCCTAACTTCTAAAGAAAAATAACAATGTCTCTGTCAGGGATCTCTGAAAGCCGCCAATACTTAAATTTGAGAATTTAAGTATTCTCAAAAGGCAAAACCCAACAGAAGCTGTATTTTACTTCATTCCTAGAGTACAAAGGTAAAAGACAAAAGAATAAATATTTCCTTTAATTATCTTCTCTTCAACATTGTAGTTATTAATAAGAAAGGGATACAACTTTCACTGTAGGAAGTCCTTTTAACACAATATGTCATTTGTGATACTTTTCTGGAAAAAGTCCAACAACAATCCTATTTCCAGAGATGGTCATTCCCAAATTAGAATACATTCACTTGTCTTATTGGGAGCTAGGTTAAGATGACAGTCTCATTGGAAGTCACTAAATCAAGGTGAGTTGTAGCTTTCTGATTCCAAATTTAAAAAAATAAAAATAATTCACTAGTTCAAAATGTTCAACAGACATACAGCTTTAGCTTTAGAGAAACCCTGACTATCCCCAGCATATTTTGCTCAATTTATACTTTCCGAGATTATTCTATTAACATTGGTTCCACCAAACCTTTCTTGGTACAGATGGTCCTTGGAACCACACCATCCACATTCCCATCACATGATATGAACTGTTGGACAGAGGAACACAAAGGACACCTTAAACATAATTGTGTAGGATGCTGGGTGGGGTAGGGACAGAAAAGACGGTTCATTACTCCTTTAGTTTATTTTGGCCTAAAACACCCACCCCGAACAAAGACAAAAACAGGACCCTCCCTCCCCACCCCGAACAAAGACAAAAACAGAATGTCACACTACAGGAGATGTGACTTGGTTATAATGTGGTCACGGGTTTTGTCATTCTGTTGTCCCGTCCTCATGCTCTAGATTGTCACATTACACTGTAGGCACTGGCAGCTGTGTGCACCTTGCCGCCAGCACCACAATATGTACTTAGCAGTAAAGTCAGGCTTTTTAAGAGTCTTTTGGCACCACGTAAAAGACTTAAGGGAAAGTAAGTAGGGCAGAATGATAAGCCCCACAGCTGTACACTTCTTGCTACAGTGTAACATGGAAAACACACAGCTATTTCCCTCCCTTAGACATTTAACCATAATAACAAGGAGCCATACTTTGCTCTCTGTCTGGTTTAAAATTAAAAAGAATACTTATGTTAATATTAGGACTTCATTACTTAGAAATTAATTTTTTGCTTGTGTTCTTAAATAACATCAAATTTAGATACAGAGAAAAGGTCTCACTTTAAATGAAAGGGAGTAAATGTTTATAGATCATCTGCCAGACTACATAGATTCTAGTTTCACAGATATTTTAAGTGACCAAACAAAAAGGGGAAAATAAAATACAGAAAAACCCTGAATACAATGGCTTCCCAGGGCTTTCCACAAGGGGCGTTGGCAGCTCTCAGGATCTCAGGAAATGATGCTAGATAATAGATAATGTAGTTGCAAATTAACATTTAGCAGAAGAGTTTTGGAAAACTTTCTGTTTGGGGGCTTCTTCATCAATAGTCAGTCAAAGCTCTCTAAGCATTTAACAGAGAATAGTGTTTAAAACATACACCACTTTTCAAAACAATTATGTTTAGACCCTTCTGTATATTTTAAATTGCAAAATCTGAAATGCCCCCAATTTCTCTGAGGTAGTTGGCTTACTAGATAAGAGTTGTACAGTATATAAAGCTTTCAACACATATGCTGCTCCGTAGACCATTTCCATGACAACAGTTTCATTGACACTGAGACAGGAGATGGAATCGATGTTGGTACTATTTCTGTTGATCACCATTCTCAATGTGACACTTAACTGGTTATAATATAAAATCTGTTCTGCTTCCTCGAAAGATGGCTAAATGGTCTATTTCCTACAGATTCTGGTTTTTGTCTTTAGTCTTCTAAGCAAAACAAGATTAAAAAAGGAAAAAAGATTCAGATATGTAAGACTTGTACTTTTTAATCTCTGTAAAACGGTACAAGAAAGGAGCTCTGGCCAGAGCCCACTGTGGGGGGGTGGGGGGTGGGTGAGAACAAATTTATGAAAGTTTTGAACTAAATACTATTCCTTCTTGAAATTCTCACCAGCAAAGCAAGGTGGAACACAATGAAATTAAGTGGAACACAGCATCAGAAGATGAGAAAATATCAGACAAGCACTCCTGTCAAGTGAAAGATTTTAAAACACCCATAAGTGTCATCTACTCCATTTCCCTAGCCCAGTTCTTAGTTCCTTGATGTTTATGTATCATCCCAAAGCAGCATTATGAGAATGGTACTTTCTTGAACTCTGCGACACAGAATTCAAATTTAATATTCACTACAGGGTGAGAACATGAGTTCTATAGGCACACTGGGAAAGAAAAAGGTTCTCTACTTGTGACCTACATAACTTTACTAACCATTGTCACTCCAATAAACTTTAACAACAACAACAACAAAAAAAAAACAAAGAGGTTCTCACTGTCCAGATTCATTCATATCTATCATTGTCCAGATTCATTCACATCTACTAGCAGGGGAAAGGAAGACTTAGCATTGCTGAATATGACTCAAATAGTATGTGATCTAAGACAGCTTACCAAGAACAAGATGACAACATGTAGTTAGGTCAACGCTCATTATATGTCCTCAGAGTAGTAAGAACCAGCCTTCACCTTGTTCTGATAGGAAGCTGTATTCAGGAGACAGGCTACTGTAACAATTCCTACTACTATTTATAAAAGAAATCAAGGCACAAAAGAGAATAGAATGAAGGATTTTCTGCATTAAGAGGACAAAGCTGAGTACAGGAAAATTAATTTAAAGCTCATTTCATAGCTCCAAACGAATTTTATTTAAAATTATTGTTTGATTGGTATAAGAAAAAGATTCCTGACATTTATTTGCTTCTGATTTTAGCATTTCCCCTGTCTCTTTTTCAGGTCTGCTTGAGAATAATGTCAACCTTTACTTTTAAAATTGATTTTGAACATGGAATCTGGATTCAACTCACCTGTTCTTCCATCAAAACTTTGACACATAATTTATGTTTACTTTGCATATTAAAACAAGGCTACCTCATTTCCTAGTACCACAAAAGAAAGCAAAACAAATTATGTTTATGAATAATAAGTTACATAATCAGAACTAAGTTGGCAAATCAAACAAAAATGCAAGATATAGAACACAACAGAGCTTGTAAGGACAAGTTTTGCTCGCAAGGAGTTACGGCCTATGACCAATGAATTCCTATTAAAGATGAAAATCAGATATTAGACTGTATTTATTATCTCCCCCAGCTGACAATTTGCTGTGCATAATAAAACTGTAAACAGATGGGTGACAGGGAGACAAGGGAGAGATGACAACATCCTTTTCAGTTTAAGAACTTTCAAGGTGTCACAGTCAGAAGCCATCTATAGCCTAAGCCAAAATCTCAGGACAGTGACTACAACAAACTTTATAATGAAGTCACTACTATAGGGGCATCAGCCCAGCAGTAAGGTGCTATAGTCATTTTAAGAGATGTCCACAAAATTTTTTGATACCTCTCTCTTCAAAAGGGAGAGTATAATTCCCCTCCCGTTGAGTGTGAGCAGACTTAATGACTCTCAAAACGAGCTCATAAAAGGCGTTATGGCTCCTCTCTCTCTCTCTCTCTCTCTCTCTCATCAGTAATTCTGGGGGAAGCCAGCTGCCATGCCAGGAGGACATTCAAGCAGCCTTGTGGAAAAGTCTACACAGCAAGAAATGGAAGCCTCCAGCTTTCACCAACTTGCCAGGCATGTAAGTGAGCCACCTTGGAAGCAGTTCCTACAGCTGTAGTCAATCTTTCAGATAACCGTAACCCCAGCTGATATCCTGGCTTCAGATTTTCTGAGCCAGAACCATCTATCTGAGCTGTTCCCAAGTTCCTGACCAACAGAAACTGTAAGATATTCAATGTTTATGTTTCAAGCTGCTAGGTTTTAGGGTAATTTGTTATGTAGGTATCGATACTACTACAGGAGCTAACACCCACAATTGACCCTTTTTGCAATTATCCTTGAGATTTCTATGCATGAGCTTCTCTCTGCTGGTATTCCTCAGTGCCAAGAAATGCTTCCAGTTCTCAGCTCAAATGCAAGGCAAAAATAACTGATGTACGATAAAAACCAATGAATGATTAAACAAATTACCAATCCCACCTACATTTCCCAACCCCCAAGGTAAAGTCAGAATTCTTAACAAAATCCTGTTTTAAATACTGAGTAAGACTGTACATATAATTTTAGGCTGAAGGACATTCCCTCAGATGAGAATACACACCAAGTTCCAAAGGGAAAAGCGGCAATGACACAATGTACCAGCACTCACTAAGTCATTCAGCAAACATTTATTTAACTTTGTAAGTGCAAGGTGCCTGAAATAACCAGACCACAAAGAGAAGAGGGACTATAGAAAATGTCCAAACATCTAAATTGCATTCACACTTGGGGGAGAAAAAGTTAGGAAGAAAAAATTACAGAACTGCTTACTAATACTTTTTTTCATGTTAAGCGTGACTTGTTTTTCTGAACACTGAAATATTCTTAGTAGTAGAGACGTAGAACCTTATCTTTCTGTTCACTCTAGAGCTCCTTCCAGTATTCACTAGTTTTCTACCATATCAAACGGTAGTAAACCACTTTTACAACCCCATCAATTGTCTCTCTTGGATGTTCAAGTTCCCTCTTTGCTGTCTTCCTTTTCAGTCTTCAAATCTGAGTCTTCTCTTTTACAAACTCAATTTTGATTTAAACCCAACTGCCCCTCCTAAAATACCTTCCTATTCTCCTTTCTAATAGTCACAGTTCATTATCCACTCTCTACACTCTCTAACCAGAGTCTCTGTCCCTGTAAATCCCTGTACCTGGGCCTTCTGTCTTATCTGCATTCGTAACATCCAAGAGCTCCTAATCTTGTGCCTGCCTAAGTGTTCACTTTAAACCCGACATAGAATTGACCATTCCCTTTGGAACCTCTCTTGAACTCTAGGTTTTGGAAGTGATTCCTCCACAGCCAATGCTCATCCATATCCAAATCAATCAGAATCCCCTGACCCTTTGTTCATAATCTTTTGTCTATAACCACTTCTGTTGGGTCCTTAGTACGTACTACTTGCAACCTTTGCGTAACATCCTCCTTAATATGGACCCATGTCCAATCTTTCCTGATACCGCACTCTGAGATTAATCTTTATCAAACACCAAGACAGCAATCACTACCACCGGTGTGCTATAATGACCTGAGTGACTCGGCAGCCTTCCTGAAGCCTGCTACCAGATGACTCCTTCCCGGGGCTTGATAGTAGCCACCAAAACTTTACCCCCCCCAGGATTATAACTAGAGCATCTGTTGAAGAAAGTAAGCCAAAAGAGAGCTGAGACTCCTGGTTTAATATCTAAATCCCAATAGACTGGCATTCAAAGACTCCCATGACTTACCTCTCTGGCCCTTTTTCTGGCTACTGTCCTTTATTTTGGCTCAAATCTCTAACTTGGAATATCCTTCCTCCTATCCAGGTCCCTACCACTCAAGATTCAACTTAAACGATACCATTTCTATAATGACTTTTTCATTCATTTCAACCTAAATTGATCTCCCATTCTGAACTTTACCACTAACCATCTACTATTAATCTGGCAACTAAATATGCCTTCCTTCAACTCTTATCTTGAATAGTTTTTATTTTTAAAGTCTTTTTAAGTCTGGGCATGTATTTTTACTATGCGAGTGAATGAATTTTCAAACCAGAAAACAGGGCCGGTGACTGTTAACACACCTTGCCCACAGTAGCTGCTGGTGCATGACAGGTTTGTAAACAACATTAATTACATGTGCTTTCCTCCTGCAGGAGGAGTCTGACACTGGGAGGAGGTTATTCTGAAGGTAGCCAGGATCAGGGGGGAAAAGCGTTAGACAACCCCCAACCATTAAGCCCAGAAAACATTCTACCACCGGAGATTCATTCAGTCAATAAGCTCTTCTTCCATCCATACAAATCAATGTGCCCATTCACTCAAGCCCACTGGCCCTTGGGATCAAAACAATTGAAAACACCAAGGGAGAGAAAGAGTAAAGAGTGTCTGAAAAAGAAACCTTTCTCCAGTAAATGTTGAGTCCTCCCGTCTATCACCACTCCTTACCCAATTAGGCTTCTTTGACTATCCAAATCAGTGGCCTCCAAAGAAAGCACATGCAAGCTTCACAATGTAAACAATATTAATGTTATTATGTTTATCATTTTAAATAATAAATAGGTACTGGTGAAATGGATTAAGAATGTTTTAATAAAAGGGGGACATAATCAAAAAGCATTTGGGGATCACTGGCTTACACTATCTACATCACTGAAAAGAGTTTAAAACAAGATTTACAAGCTGATTCTAAAATTTACATGAAAATGCAAAGGGCCAAGAACAGTCAAGGCAACAGTGAGGAACAAACCTAGAGACTTATTATGAAGCTATAGTAATTAAGATAGAGTGGTGCTGGCTCTAGGACAGACAAATGGACTAATGGAACAGAACAGAGTCCAGAAACAGACCCCCACGTACACAGCCATTTGTTTGACAAAAGTGATGCTGCAGTGTAGTTAAGGATGATATTTTCAATTAACAGTTGGGTCAAATAGATAATGGGTCAAATATAAGCAATAAAAACAACAATCCTTAACACAGACAAAAAACTCAATTCCTTGTAGATCTGAACGTGAAAGCAAATAAAAAAACTTTTGGAGAAAAGCCTGGAGGATTACCTTCATGACTTTGGTACAGGCAAAGGTTTCTTCAACAGCTCACAAAAATGCTAACTTCGACAAATGACAACACTACTGAGAGTTTTTGAAAAAGTAAGCTATAGAGTAGAAGATATCTGCAATACATAAAGAACTACCAAAGAAAAATACAGACAGCTTATTAGAAAAATTCGGGTCTTGAAAAAGCATTCATAAAGGGGCTTATCAAAATGGCCAGTAAGTTTAAGAAACGGCACTGAATATCATTATACATAAGGGAAATATAATTTATAGCCACAATGAGATACCAACACACAGCAGGGCTAAACTAAATAAACATTATCACATTCTGGCAAGGATGGATAGCAACTAGGACCTCTCATACACTGTTAATGTTAGTGAAAATTAGTGCACTTGTTTTAAAAAATTGTTTGTCATTATCTATTTAATATGGCCATATGCACACCCTGTGGCCCAGCAATTTGACTAGTAGGTACACACCCCACAAAAATGCATATGAATTTTCACTACAAGGTGTACAGTGCTCACAGTCTTACTATTTGTAGTAACAAAAACTAGAACCAACCCAAATATTTGCCTACAGTAACTTGTGTGGGAGGGCACTGGAGAGGAACAGTGAACAGAAGTGGGCACACAGAGACGTCTGGAGCAGGGCTCTCGTAGTGTTTTATGAAGTCATTAAGCTGTATACCCACTTATGATTTGTGTCCTTTCCCTGTATGCATGTTAGTATCTCCAGAAGGACAGCCAAGGCAACAAGAGAAAAGGCTTAAAGATTTTAACGTATTATACCTAGTATTTCTTCTTGTCTCTCTAATCTGCTTGGCCTGTTTTCTACTAAAGGAAAGCAAATGGTCATCTTTTCAGAATCAAGTTAGTTGCTTCTTAGAATCATGAGTTCAAATGGTTACTAATTAATTTTGTTAGGAAAAAAAAAAATTTAAACCTCCCCAATAGCTTAGTTAGGTTAATGGTTATCATTTCCAAGTTTTCTTCCTACTCCCTCAAGCTTTAAAGATGGACTGCACATTTATACATCGGCCCTTTTCTAATCTTTCAAGACTTTTCTTGTCTTTCCTGAGTTTCTAACTCATCATATGGATTATAGCAAATACCTCTCAAGTCATATTTTCAGGCTATTAGCTGAAAATAGTTAAGCACAGTTGTAAATCTGTTTTCTGTGAAAATAAAAATGTTCTCTCTGATGTCACAGTAATAGGATCCCTATTTAAGCAGTGGGGTCTTTCATAGGATTTGTAACTTGTATTAATGCCAAAAGTATTCTGTAGACCTCAATGACAGCAAGTAAGTCAGATCGGGAATGAAAGGCACAAGGCACACACAGATAATGAATTTATCCCACACAAATCAACAAACAAGAAGAACCCAAGACCTTGTATTTAAAATCAACTGACAAATTCAAACATCAGCACAACAGATAATCACTACATTTAAGTCTCAGCACCGCTATCCGTATTAGAGGAATTATTTTTAAAAAGACTAATTTTTGTCAATCACAGTTTTTTGTTGTTGTTTTTTTAAGTTTTATTTATTTCAAGTGTGTTTTTCCAGGAACCATCAGCGCCAAGTCAAGTAGTTGTTTCAATCTAGTTGTAGAGGGCGCAGCTCAGTGGCCCATGTGGGGATTGAACCCACAACCTTGTTGTTAAGAGCACTGCACTCTAACCAACTGAGCTAACCAGCCGCCCCCAATCACGATTTTTAAAAAAATGAAAAACTAGCAGTATCAGAGTAAACTATGAAATTCAGGACGTGTGATTTTGATGTGTGTATGTATGCTAAAACATGCATCTGAAGTTTTAACTTCTACATTCTTAACTAATGAATTTTGGAAATCTGTTCTACAGGATTAGGTGTCTTAAATTTCCTTCTCTACTCTTCTTTGCAAAACAAACAAACAAAAATCTATGTTCTCTAGAGAAATGTTTCTTGAATAAAAATTCATTTCAGAGAAACCAGTGTGAGAAACAGCACAATAATGGTGATAAGCATATTCTAACAAGGCCATTCTTAGGGAACAGTTCCCATAACAAACTACTTTGCTCAAATTTGAATCAGTTGGTTCTTCCAAAATTACTTCTTTTTTATTTATACTCTCTTAGAATACCAAGGATATAACAAGTACATACCAGAATATTCTAAAACAGAGATGGACCTTGATCACCAACTACATCAGGGTAACTGTAATGAAATGTGCATACTGCTCTCTGAGTAACTTCTGGTCTTCCCTTTCATATTCAGAAAGCGAGACTCTTCCTTAGGTTCCAAAATGTCAGTTTCTTTCCTTTCTTACTATTGTAAGAATAATCCAGAATCTTCCATGTGGTGACTCTTTTTATCTAGTCCTCTAGCTATTCTAATATTGTACAGTTATCTAGTGCTGCATTTTTCAAACCCTGACTAGCAAGGGTCATGAAATCATTTTTTAGTAGTTTCCCATTAATATTAAAAAAAGTAAAAGAAGGTAGTCGGATGGCTCAGTTGGTTAGAGCACAACCTCTTAACAACAAGGTTGCCGGTTCAATTCCCGCATGGGATGGTGGGCTGCGCCCCCTGCAACTGAAGATTGAAAACAGCAACTGGACTTGGAGCTGAGCTGTGCCCTCCACAACTAGACTGAAGGATAACCAACTGACTTGGAGCTGATGGAGCCTGAAAAAACACACTATTCTCCAATATTCCCCAATAAAAAAACATTTAGAAAAAAAAAAGTAAAAGAAAAAAACCCCAGGGTGTACTGTATATGTGTGTATTGTTTTGTGAATATTTTGTTTTAAAAACTTATGTACACATAGCATCTGGTATGTCTACATACTGGCCAGGTGACATAAACTATTCTTGACTTGCGTCATGATCACACTCTAAAAGCCACAGATATAATGGGCTTTATTATAGTTTTATTAATTGTTATACATGGAACTTTAACCAAATAATTCTTTATTCATAACCTAGGCTAACCTTTAAGGCTAGATACCATGTAAAGATCATTCTGCTTAGTTGAAAGCAGATTTCTTAGGATAGATAGATCAACAAACTCTGCAAAATACACTGCCTGCTTGGTATTTTAATATATGCACGGTGGAGGTAAGGACGATGAGACTACACATATATGATTAGCTTTCAGCTACCTAGCCCACTGGCTCAGTAACTCAGTGACAAGAGCAAATGTCTCTCCACAACCCAAAATAAAATTTAAAAAGAGGAAATGGAAGTGAATCTAACTTCAATTAGATAAACTTTCATATTTCACTATCAATTTCCCATAAAGCATACTGTCCACATCTGAATTTCTCAGGAAATTCACTAATTGATAGAAGGACCTCACTGAACAGGTGCTCTGAACACACTACTATATTTTCATGAAAGAGAAAGAACACAAATAAGTGATGCGTATCTTTGAGTGTTAAATAAGATGCACGTGTCTACTTAATATGGCATAGGTTTAAACCCATGGGAGGATGGTGCTTTCTGTACCAAAAATAAATCTAGTAAAGTTTTATAACTGTAGTGCAATGTATTAGGTTGGTGCAAAAGTAACTGCAATTTTCACAAGTTTTTAACATTTTAAACTGAAATTACTTTTGTAACCTAATACATTAGCAAATGTAGAGGAATTGGTCTATAGGAGGTTAAGCAACTCTTCATCAGACACATCAACATTTCACTAGAAGGATATCACTCTGCCACCACTGACTACATTGTTCCAAACAGGCTGGAACCCAATCCTATTCTCTTCTTGCGTTACGAATCTTATTTCTGGAGTCCAAAAATGTACACAGAGCAATGTTGGGAAATCAACTGACAACTTTATTACTACTTTTACTGATTCAAGGAAAAGGGAAGGTAGCAAGTACTACATAGATAATTAATGCTGAAATAATTCCTTACCTTTAACAAAGGGCAGCTGCAAAGGTTGGGAAAGGAGAGTGGAAAATTAACCCCCAGAAGGAAATCCTTGTTTCTCAGATATCTCTGCTGACTCTCCTCTTCTGGCTCTCCCCAGGAGCGCAGCTGATGGAGCCTGTAGGAGGCTTTCAGAGACAGGAAAAGAGCTAACCATCTGAAACAAACCACAGCAGACATGCTTATTCAGTGCTCCATGGAGGTTTGAGGGTAGTTCATAGCAGCAAGGAACCTTGTCTCTCATTAACATGTCTCTTGTAAATCTTGAGCATTTTAGAAACAGTTCTTTCCTACTGTGAGATAAAGCCATTTCATACTTTTGTTCTGTAAATTCTATCTTTGGCATGACGTGGTTTGCTACTATGAAAACTAAAATCCTCCGTAAAGCTCATCCCAGTATTAAGAAATATTCAACTCTATCACAAAAACTCTATCATAAAAATATCCTCGTATTAGGGAGCGCCTTTCCTAATGAGGCTACTATTACAGAAATACAAGATAATAAAGTGAAAGCCATTATACCAAAGAATAATAATAACACAGAACTAAGTTTTCCGGAACACTTACGGCAGACTATGCTGCAATCACTACTAACTAAAGGAATCACCAGCCGTCATCTGCCCCACCGAAGCAAATAACATATAGTAGACTAACTAGAAATTAAGAAGACTTGAAGACCTTCTGGTAGCATTTGGGAGAAGAGCCTAAATAGTTTTTATTTATGGTATATCATGAAGCATCATGCAATTATTAAATGATCAAAGAAAATTATGATTCCCTAATAAAAATTTTTATTCTTAATAGAATGAGAGGCTTCTCTCTAAGATGATATAACATCAAATATTTAATTTCACAGTACTCAACATTTGTCCTCGTTTATTCCCAAAGGCTCTCTCATCAAGCAATAAGCAAACTTCTCACCTGGTCAAAAGTCCCTGAAGCATGAGGTTTGCCATTTCTGCTGGAGATACATCAATAAAGCGAAGGAAAGAGAAACAGCTTTCTTCATTAACACCTAGAATATCAAAGGACAAAGTTAAACTCGATAGCAAGCCAAGAGACAATACTCAACCAAAGTCTGCTGAACTGCTGAATTTTGGCTTAAGAATCAAAATATATCCTAAAGGTTCGAAACCTCAGCCACTTTGATGGAAGTCAGGGTGTCATATTTTTGCACTACAATCACAAGCAGAAGAGGCAGACCTATGAGAGGTGGCATAGATGGGCCAGAGTAAAGTTGGCTCATCAGTTACCTTTGGGGTTTTTGGATCCTTTGCTAAGTGCCTTCCTCTATTTATCATGTCAGGAAAAAGAAAAAGGGAAAGGACACAGGTGAAAGATTCCTAATATTGTGGACAATGCTCAAAGTTGAGCAGCTTCTTTTCCTTAGACTAAGGGGAAGGAAACTAGACCACATTAATAAGAGTCCCGCATTGTCTCTGTCGAGTTTCAAGAGTGTAAGAAATTCTTAAGAGTTGGGTATAAAATAAAGATAGATCAATGTAATAATTTTTTATTGCTTCCTGTTATAGTCACAAATCAGAGAGTCTATAGATGAAGATGACTAATTCACTTGAATCTTATCAAGACTATAAATAAAAACCTAGCATGCAAGCAAACCACTACTAGTTCCAAAGCAGTCACTCAGCAAAACAAAAGAGTAGCACCCTGGTAAATCCTTGGCATACTTTCCTTCCCAAAGATCAAAATACCTACCTTTGTGAAAGAGAGACTGCTGGATATAGTCCGGTGCAAATGGAGAAAGAAGAACCCTTAACCACCTGTAAAGTAAGTAAATAAAATAAATCCGAACCCAAATACAAATATTGGGAAGTTAACTACACTGGAGGATCCAAACTAAACAGAATCTTTTAGGTTTGAAACTCTTTATATTTTTAAGAAGTTTGTTAGTACCAAAAATCATGGCATAAAATGTCAGAAAGTAGTTAAGTGCTTAATAAAAGTTTAAGAAGATAATACAAGTTCAAAGTAGTCTCATTTTATTTCAGACACTCACAATTTCAGCACCCTAAGCTTTCACATACTATGTTAAACAAAAAGCACCGTACTTCTCGTCTGCTTCCTTCTGCCTATCTAGTTAAGTATTAGCCTGGTGCTATCACAGACATAGAATTCTTAAAATTAAAACCCAAGAAATTCCTCAATTTCAGTTTCATTAAGCTAAATGTTGTCAATAATTAGTTTGATGATACTGTTTATATAGTTTCTCTACAGAAGGACCTTTCTAAATCCATGGCTCTCAAATGTGGGTGTGCTTGAGAATCCTTTGGGAGCTAATTAAAAAATCCAGAAGCCAGGGCTACCCTCAATCAGATGTAAAACTGACCCACACACCAATTTTCTAAATGGAAGCAGTCTCTGGCATTAACAACCACTTCACCTTTACCAAAACCTGTCATGGCTGATTCTGATACGAAGGTATATTTGATTAATTCAAAATCCAATCTGTTCACCCACAAGTGCTATTCCAAGTATAAAATAAGCCACCATAAAGCAATTTCGGTCCTGGGGCAGAAACATTTGCTGATCTCTTTTGGTGCAAGTACATATTTGCACACAGGTGCATATTCCTCGTTTGGAAAGGCAACTACAAGTGGCGACGGCCTTTAAAGTCATCCGGTTAGACCCTAGATAGTGCACAGGTTCCGACCAGGACATGCCTTAACAAAGAGCTGTCCACTTTGTTTAAATATCTCTTGCTGAGGAACTCAAACACTCTCCACTAAATTTCTCTCCACAAACCCCCCCAATTACAAAAACACTCCCAGAGGAAACAGATATTAACATTTGCTCACCTGTCTCGTGAATGGTTAAAGACCCTGATCTGTCCATGACGGTAGATGAACTTTGAAATCTGGTATGGCTTTAGGGAAATATGAAATGGAGACCAAGTTTCTTGACGTTCAAATAATTCTGGGTGATTACACACCTAAGAGGGAGGGAAATAAAAAGACAACATTTTTAGGTGCAGACACCATCCTGTGAAATGATAGGGGATCCAAAACCCTGAATGTTTGCCTTTGTGAATATATTTTTATCTTTCCCATGAGACTTTGTTCATTGGGCATCAAGGCTAGAGCTTTTTCCTTGAAGTGGATTAGTAAAGACAACTCCAGGGTAGCTGCCCCAAGCTCTCACCTTCCTAAACTGCATGACCAGGTTCATGAGGCTGCTGGTGGTGGTCTGTGCTTGCTGGGTGGAGCCCATAGAAGACTGCAATAGATCCTCAATAGAAATTTTGTTCTTTAGTGCCTGATATAGCAGCTTTTGTCGGCTGGTCAGCTGGCAATACATTAGAATCTCAATCTAAAAATCAGGGAGAACAGTTCTATTTTGAAAAACAGTTTGTAAGATTCAGTATCAGCATAAAGTTTAAAACGCATGCAAGTCAGAGTATGATTGAAAAAACAATATATATATCTCTATAAACCTGTGGTGTGGTTAATTATCCAGAAAAATGATTTTTTTTTCTTGCCCCTCTTCGCTTGTCACTCACTCTACATGCTGTTCCTGGCAATCTCTTCCATTTTCAGTAGCACCAATTATCGTCCATCACAGTGACTTACAACAAAAATATATTCCTAAATAGCCCTATACCCATACTTTCAACTACCTACTCTAATAGTACCACTCAGAGTCTGCAGCATTTGCTTATGTGACATATCAGAAAAAAAATTCTTTTCCACAATTCCCTAAATTAACAGCATTACCATTCACTCAATTGCCCAAAGAGAAACTTCAGTCAGCTCTGATTTTTCTCTCTTATACTCCATGTTCTATCATTTCCTAAGTCTCAACTCAACCTGGAAATTTACTTTGAACCACACTTTCTGACTATTCCTGTTGCTTTACTGCAGAATCTCATCGTATCACCTAGACTCTTATTATTTTGGGGTCTTCCTGCCTCCGATCTCTCCTGGTTCTGAGAAGCTTTCCATACAAATCTTATAAGGTAATTCAACTGCTGAAAAACCTTCAATGTACATTACTGCCTATAGTGAAATATTAAAAATTCTCCCACAGGCAGAAAAGACCTCCCATAATCGAACCCACCCTACTGTCCCAGTCTCATCACATCGTGCTATAAACCTTAGCAACCGTGGTCTGAATGATGTTTGCCAAACATGCTGCATATTTGAATGTTGCTCTATCCTTGTTCCCATTGCTCTAGTTGCCTAGTACCCCTTTCTATCTTATTTTCCTAGTAAATGACAACTCGTTCCAGATCTACCTTACACGGCATTTCTGCTTTGACGCCTTCTCTAACCCTCCCCAACAGAACCACTTCTTATAGTTCACACAGTCACTGTATCTCTGTGACATAGCATTATAGTTAGTTACGTGTTTATCTCCCTTAGGAATCTAAATGGAACCTTGAGGCTGCATCTTTATGTACCAGCGGCTGGCAGTCAGTAAGAGTTCAGTAAACAAATAATTATTTAATAGATTAGAAACATTGCTGATATTTAAGAAATTTACACTATGCAGTGGTTAAAAACCGTATTACATCTACTGTTCACCTCCCTATTGACGACTAACATAATAACAGAAATTATGACACTGCGATTCTTTTTTAAGCCCTTTCTGATATAAAAGCCTCAAGATTCCATTGTTTATAAAGTATCTTCCTTCTATCAGCTACACCTGTGTGATAGTACTATTCAGTTAAAATCAGCCAGTTTCACAAAATAGCCACCAAGACTTTTTAAAAAATAAAACAAAGGTGCACTTCTACTCCTCTCTTTGAAGATGTACATCCCCTCCACAATCTTGCAAAGAGAGCTACTAATTTCAAAATGATCCACCCTTCTGACAGTGATAGAGGAGAACCACCTGATATTATCAGGAATCTGAACAGATGCCTGTCAGACAGAGAGCAGAATTATGAGAAATAGGTGGCCTCTATGGAAGATGGGGAAAAATTCCAAAGGACTGGGAATTGGTAGAAGGAGGAAGGAGCATACGGGGAGAATTCATAGGAGGTAACAGAAAATTACAAAAGTCTGGTAAGGATCCAAAAAAGATACTTATAAACCAAAATTACCGGCTTTGTATGAGAAAATATAACCTGAAGCACATTAAACTTCTACATCTAACTCTGTTTGCAGAAATAAAGGAGACAGGAACATATGTGACAACACCACAATGCAATTAGCAAACTCCAGCATGTGGAAAACTCTACAGGACAAATGACTCAGTTTCTTTAACAAAGAATTACAAGGGAAAGAAGATATTTAAGAGACATGACACCCAAATGCTATGAGTGGACCTTGCATGTATTCTGATTTAAAAAATGTAATTGTGTGTGTGTGTGTGTGTGTGTGTGTGTGTGTGTGAGAGAGAGAGAGAGAGAGAGAGAGAGAGAGAGAGAGAGAGAGAGAGAGAGAGAGAGAAATACACAAGGACAAATGGGGAATATCTGACTGCTAACTGGATATGTGATACTATAATGGAATAATTGCCTTTTTCTGCAGGGTTGATAATGATATGTAGTTATGTATTTTAAAAATGACCAGATCTTTTAGATACATATGAAAATTTTTGTAAACGAAATAAAGGACATCTGGAATTTCCTTCAGAATAATCAAGATGCGTGGGGATTGCCTCAAGTTGATCATTGTTAAAGCTGTAGGGTGATTATAAGAGAGTTCATTATACTATTCTTTCTACATTTGTAATGTTTCAAATTCTCTATAATAAAAAGTATAAAACAAGAAGAAAAAACATAACTTGCCGTGATTATTTCACTCATATTAAATCTTCTTTGATTTACTTCTTTGATCACTCAGGTTTAAAAGTCTTTTTTCAATCAAACAAATTACTCTTCAACTAAACATTTATCAAGGAAATTTCACTTTATTTTTTTGCCCTGGAACCGTAAGTTGGTGCCTATTAAGGCTTAATAAACTCATGAAGTCTTCTTTCCTTACCTTGTCAGACAATTCATTTTCCACATCTTTCTTGATTCTCCTCAGCATAAACGGCTTCAAGATCATGTGTAAGCGAGAAAGCTGATCTGAAATACCAGGAGGCCCCCCAATAAATAATACATTATACCGATTTAAAACAAACAAGAGAAAAATCATAATCATCTCTCACTAAACTGTTTTAATACCTTTTGGCTTAATGAGTCTCTGAAAGAAGACTGAAACAAATCTTTTTCCCAAGTAAGAAACCAAGGAATCAGGATCTTCCATAGCATCTTCCTATAGTCAACAGGGTA
The DNA here is from genome assembly GCF_964194185.1 of Rhinolophus hipposideros. NCBI lineage: Eukaryota > Metazoa > Chordata > Mammalia > Chiroptera > Rhinolophidae > Rhinolophus > Rhinolophus hipposideros. Next base: position 38,235,793 of record NC_138051.1, read on the forward strand.
AATGCATTTTGCTCTCATTTACTCAAACCAACGAGGACCACTTTATTTTTTATTAGAATTCATCTTTAGAGTGTTTCAGGAACACTTTTGTTAATAATATGGTTCTCATATAGGTATAATGCAGGCTATTTGGGACTCCCAGTGTTCCCCCAAAAATCATTTTTTTAAAGTATGCCAGCAAATTAACAACTTATAGTATAAGAAACTACTTAAAGACTTTTCTAATAGTTACCAGATGTCACTTCATGTCTATGCAATAAACATTCCATAACTCCCTTAATATTCAATAAAGCCAAGAATACTGATAAACCAGGTCAAACGTGTTCACAGTAGAAATAAATCCTAATACAGATAGAAAATAACAACAATGACCCTTCTAATATTTTCAGTCTTTATCACAGGAAAAAAGCCTTACCCCACCCCACAAAGAATATAACTCTGACAGGAAATTTTTAGGACCTATGTGGAAAATGAGGATTCCATAAACCAAAATGTGGTGTTTTATAACTGCCTGTTCTGCCTTATTAGTCAATACTGCAACACCACCTGAATTAGTCCTTTTTTGACTCTTTAAACATAAAAAAGTACATAATTATGAGGGGTGGGGTAAGGAATAAAACTCCTTCCCCCCATCCTTCCACGTATACTAGAAGAAAAATTCTTCACACGGAAGAAAACATACAATTATGTCGTTGCCTACACTGATAACGTAGAAGAAAGTTCATAAATTACTCACTCTCATCAATGGTGGATTTGTTTTCGGCATGGCTCTCAATGTCCTTGGAAAACCATTCATTAAATTCCTCATGCGAATCAAATAATGTTGGCATAATGAAATGCAGCAGAGCCCAGAGCTGGAAACAAAGGAAAAGTGAAGTAGCTGTAGGACAACAAAATGACAGTGTGTAAAGACATAATGAGGGGAAAAAGAGACAGAGAGAGAGAGAAAGAGAGAGAGAGAGAGAGAGATGCAAGTATGGGTGTATGTCTGCGTCTAGGCGCATGTGTATACATGAGTGAATGAGAGAGAGAAAGATAGAGAAAGTGTGTAAACACATGCCTCATCAACCAACTCTAATTTTATAAGGTGCTGTAGGAAAAAGTGATTATTTTCAATTAATTTCAAACTGAAAGTCTGAAAGTGCAAGTACTAATCAGATTCTGGAGTGACATAGTTTTAAAGATCTTATATATTTAAAAAATTGATTGCAAAATTAAATACAATCTGAGGTAGCATAACAGTAATAACTAGATCAGGAGTCAGCCAAGTCTGGTCTGCCGTCTATTTTTATAAAGTTTTATGGGAACATAGCCATATCTATTAATTTATGCATAGTCTAGGGCTGCTTTCACATTACAACGGCAAGGTTAAATAGTTGTGACAGTTTACTGTATGGCCTGTAAAGTCTAAAATATCTGGCTCTTTATAGAAAGTTTTCTGACTCCTGTTGTAGATGGTCAATTATCTTTCCTAAAGAAAAAAATTTTACTACTCTCAGTGTTAAAGAATACTACCTTTCATTCTAGTATAAAAACATCTGTGCATTTGATAGGTAGCATTCCGAATGTGGTCACCATTTATTACATAAATTCAAAGAAATAAAGGAATTTATTTGCCTTAAGCCAGAGAATAAGAAAATAGGAATGTTGCCAAAAAACCCACAAAATCCCACTTAGGGCAAGCTATGTTCAGATTTTTCCTTTTATGTGGGGATTGTAATTCGTACAGAGCCCTAACACTCCAGGTGGGCATGCGTAAAGAATTCCATTCTGTGCTGGAACCAGTCTGAGTAATGCAGATACAAAGCTAAGCCCTTGACTCACGCCTACCTCTGCCATGGTGTTCTGAATGGGCGTCCCAGTTAGCAAAAGCCGATTCCGGCACTGGAATTGCAAGAGGATCTTCCAGCGAACACTGTCCAATTAAGACAAATTCCAAATTAGCAGTAAGTCTTTCTTCATCCTACCAAGACCTCATAGTTCTAAACATGCTTTCCAAAAACACAACACTGAGATTCAAGTACTTCATCATATACACAACTGAAGAATATTATTCAACACAGCTACAGACAGGAAATTTCAGAGGAACTGACTACTTTAAAAGGAAAATATGGTATTAGGGTTTAGAAAAAGGCCTCAAGTAGGCAGGGTAGGATCCTTTCTGCCTTGATAAAGTTCTCTTTGTGTTGACACAAATCATGTCATTGTAAGGTACTTCTCTGGAGTAGAAAGCTTTAAGAGTATTACTCTGTGCTTCCAGTATGAGTTTGAAGGGTGCAATGGAGAAAGGGGAAGGGTGTGAGAAGCAAATGCAAAGTGAGTCTATGGCTACAAGCATGTCCTACTTCAAAGGAGTACAAATGAAGTAATGCCCTTCAGAGGATGGAAAGTTCCATGGAAAACACCATCCTGCCATTTACCATGGACCTTCAAAGAAGTCCTGCGTGCTCACCAAGTTATCAAAAATGCATCAAACCCAGGTTTAATACCACTGAGTAACATTTTATAGCTAAGCATTCATTTACTATTCAGTTTGGGATCTTAAAAATATTAGAATATTTTAAACATATAGAAAGACTCCAATAAAAGGAGTCCTGGGGATCTAGTAACTACTCAGAGACTAGGATATCTTGCACAGGGCAGACAAAACCTACAATCCACATAATGTAATGTTCTACTTCCTACTAAAATAACCTTCTAAAATAATCCTTCAAGGAAAGGGCAAATGCCCCTTCCTCCACAGAAATTTTCCTTGAAGAACAAAGATCTATTAAAATGTCATAATTATTGAGTAAGGCTAGAAATTGGGAAAAATCCTTGTATTCTAAACAGTAATATTTATGTTCCATGAAAAATGGATAAGGGAATTTCTGCCTCCTGGTCAGATACATGGCTTATGCAGAGACCATATTATGCCATGTTCTGAAACCTCTTTGATCTTTATTCATATGTGTGTGTATATATCATACAGATATAGGTGACCCTTGAACAACATGGGTTTGAACTGCGTGGGTCCACTTCCACATGGATTTTTTTCAATAAATATAGTGTATGTATTTTCTCTTCCTTATGATTTTCTTAGTAACATTTTCTTTTCTCTAGCTTACTTTGTAGGGTATCTAATGGACACTTATCTTGTTAGGGAGACCACTTCAGGGACAGTGTAGATGCCTGATCACTGTGCTGTACACCTGAAGCTGAACAATAATGAATGCCAACTATAATTTTATATACATATATGGTTACAAGAAGCAGAGTACAGCATTAGGAATAGAGACAGTGGAAATGTAACGGCTCTGTGCGATGTCAGGGGGGTAGTAGATGGGGGACGGGAGTTATCACTTTGTGAGGGATGTAAATGATAAATGTCTAACTATGACATTGTTTTGTACACCTGGAACTAATGATTAAAAAAAGAACACAGTATATCATATGTAAAACATACAAAATAAGCATTAATCGACAGTTCACGTTATAGGTAAGACTTCTGGTCAACAGTGAGCTATTGGTAGCTAAGTTTTTAGAGAGTCAAAAGTTATACGCAGACTTTCAACTACAGGGAGTAGGGGGTGAAGGGTCCCAGTTGGCACCGTAACCACCGCGTTGTTCAAGGGTCAACGGTATATCATATATCTATATATCCTCAGTACATGGAGTTCGGTTTCTAGTGCTCACGTTACCTGGAACTACTCTTGAGCGCCTGAGCCTCGTCCAACACCATGTACTGCCATTTGACCCGCTGGAAGTACTTTACGTCCTGCACCACCAGCTGATAGCTGGTGATAACCACATGGAAGGGGGCATCCTGAGTATAAAGGGTCTTCTGTAAATATAAGAGGGGAAGGGTGAAAAGAGATACTTCACAATTCATAATAAGCTATTAAGGAATGGATTGTATTTGCTAAGGCCAAGAAGTTTATAATAGCCCTAATGATGTATTTCTACCATGTGGTAGGTATACAATAAGTTAAACCATAACTGCTTTTAAAGTAGTCACTATAATCACAAATCATGTTAAAAACTAGTTTTCAGCCTATTAAAGAAAAAAGTTTTTAACCCTGATTTTCAAACCAGCTGATTGTCTATAACAAGAGAAGCATTGTAAAAGAAAAACATTACTCTTCCCTACTGCCTAGAAATATAAAAAAGATTTCGTACATGAGAAATTACTCAAATAAACTGGAGAAATAATGATTGCACATGTAGAAGGTGTGATCAGAAAATATGGTGAATACTGCTGCTGCGTGCCATCCCATGGGAAGGCAGGGATCTTCAATACATGAAGCGATACATTGAACCTTAGTAACCGTGTGTGACAAGTTTCAACTTGTTCAATACAATCGGGTGTAACTACAATTGAGAGAAGGTGTGTTTTAAAGTGTGCCATAAATTGTGGATCATGAACAATGTATTAACATGAAATGGGCAAATGGTTTCATCCTCTATTATGACAATGCTCTGTGTCACATATCGCTTGTGATACAGCAATTTCTGTCAAATGACAGTGTGAGGGATATAAATGATAAACATCTAAGTATTACTTTGTCTTGTGTACCTGAAACTAATAAAATAAAAAAAAAGAGAACTTTGTATATACAGACCACAAATAAATATGACGGTGAAACTTTGGGGAAAAAAAATATTTGTATCCTCATCCACCTTATTCACTGGATCTGGCACCACGCAACTTCTGGCTCTCCCCCAAAGTCAAAATGACCATGAAAGTAAACATTTTGAGTCTATTCATTCAGGACATCGAGGCAGTCACGACAGTGCAACTAAAGACACTCACGAAAGAGGACTTCCAGAACTGCTTCAGAAAGTGGCAAGAACAATGGGATAAGTGTGTTCGAAGTGAGGTGGAATGTTTTGAAGGGGATTAATGGCAATGTGTCTTTTACTATAATAAATTTTTAATTTAAACATTCACTACATTTTTCGATCACACCGTGTGGGTGTGTGTGTGTATGTGCAGTAAGCTGAAAGTTACCTGACTCCAGAACCTCCTGATAACTTTTCTATCATGAGGATTTCCCCAATATGGTAGCACCTGGAAAAAGGACCGATATATAGATTATTACCTATTGATAATTTTAAAGTATCATCACAAATATGTTATTCAGAATGTTTAAAAGAACCTAAAACAAATTAAATATAGGAATTCCTCTTCTGTCATTACCAAACTAGGTAATGGACTAGCACTCCTACTGTTGACCAAATTACAACACATAAAATATGTGTTTGAAGGTATCAGAGAACTACTGAGGCAGTAGAAATTATAGAGCTAAGATCCAGGAAAGAAAGGAAGCCCAGAGATGAAATCCTGGCACCTGGTATATGGTCCCCCTTGAAGGTGATCCTTTCTAAAATTTCTAATTGAGAGGCTAAGAAACTGAACAGAGTTGTTGCTGTTGTTTTTAAAGAGATGTATGGCCCACAGAACAAAAACTATAGTTCAAGGAGGAGGGATTCTGATCACCCCTCCCCGGCCTTAAATTAGAATCAAAGGATTCATACCCACTGGTAGTAAAGGTATATTACAAACAGACTTGCCTCGGTACCTGGAGATTTGTTCCAGAACGCCCTGAGGATACCAAAACCCATCGATGCTAAAGTCTCTATATAAAATGGTGCAGTACTTGCATATAACTTGTACATATCCTTCTGATATTTTAAGTCATCTGTAGATTACTTATAATACCTAATACAATGTAAATAGTTGTTATACTATACTGTTTAAGGGACAGTGACAAGAATAAATCTGTACAAGTTCACTACAGACACCCAGTACACATCAGCAACAATGTAACTTCCGCCCCAAGTATTTTCCATCTGTGGTTGATTGAATCCATGGATGCAGAACCCTCAGATACAGACAACCAACTATACTGAATTTCAGCTTCAAACTAGATTAGGGGTTTTGGGGTTATTACTGCCCCAGAAAAAAAAATTACTAGTGGCAAGAAACCAAAACAAAACCTAAAACACAGAAATCCTCTCTCTGGAATAAGAAAATAGTATCCAGAACCCAGTTATCTCTAGAATTTTTCCTATACAATGTCTGGCATACAATAATAATAATAATAAAAAGCCACAGGAGATCTAGATAATGAAAATATCAGAAACAGACTTTTGAAAATAATTTAGTGATAAGTTTAATGACAGATTAGATGCAACTGAAGAGAAAATTCATGAATTAGATGATAGATTGGAAGAAAATATCCAGACTAAAGCACAGAGAAACAAAAGAATGCAAAATACAGCCCTTTTTCTGTGATGCCTCTAGGTGTGGCTTTCTTTCTTTTTCTCCATATAGGGCTCAAAATGCTTCTTGAATCTGTAGCTTGACGTATTTTGCTGTTTTGAAAAATCTCAGCCAGACAGTAACACAAATATGCAGAAAGGAATGAAGATCAAAGAAAACAAGTGAACATGTGAGTTACAGCAGTATCTCGGTTTTCAACGTCTCCGTTGATGAACATTTCAGTTTATGAACATCGTAAATTTTGTGGATCTATGGTACCATTAGATAGTAAAATTCATGCTAAATTTACAGTTTTAGGGTTTGATTTTAAAGGTCTGGAACGAATTAATCCATTCTGCATTACTTTCTTTGGGGAAACCAAGCCTCGGTTTTCGAATGTTTCAGCTTGACTGGACATCCAAAACGGATTACGTTTGAAAACCGAGGTACCACTGTATATGAATAAATCTAAATAAATTTAAAATGTATAAATAATAAAATACCTATGGAGTTTAAGAGATAAAATATTACTTTTTGAAAAGTCAAGGATATATGTTGTATTCTCCCTGTATCTACTGAATGAATGTATAATTGGCAAGCTAAGAGGGGAGGGGGCAAAAAAAAAAAAAGTAATAAAATCTAATCAATCCAAAAGGACCCAAGAAAGGAGAGAAAAAGGAAAGTTGAACAGGTGAAAATAAGTAGAAAGCAAACAGCAAGGCAGGAGATTTAAACTCCATATAGCAATAATTACATTAAAAGTAAACACAAATATTCAAAATAAAAGGCCAGAATGTAAAGATAGAGAATGGTTAAAGGTGAAAAGAAGAAAAAGATACCATGTAAAAACTAACCAAAGAAATCTACCTAGTATCAGAAAAAATAGGTTTAAGGCAAAACCTTAAAACGGCAAATAGAATGGGGATGATTATAAATAGAAGATTTACTATAAACATGTTGTTGGAGAGAAAAGTCTTGAAGAGGGGAATTTCATAATAATAAAAGGTTTGATTCACCAGAATTATAAAGTAATTATAAATTTGTATATATCTCACAGACTCAAAATATATAAAGCAAAAATGACAGAAGAAAACAGAAATGAATAAATACATGATTGTGGAAAATTTTAACATACCTCTTTCAGTCAATAATAGGACAGGCAGACAAAAAATAAATAAATAAAAATACAGATGGACTGAACAAGTTAACAAACTTGACCTCATCAACATACACAACATTAAAGTCAACAACTGCAGAATACCTATCATTTTCAAACACACATAGGACATTTATAAAAACTGACCATATGCTGGGCCATAAAAGCCAAGTTCAACAAATTTCAAAGGATTAAAATAATAAAAAGCATGTTTTCTTATCACAGTGGATTTAAGCTATAAATTAATAACAAAAAGGTACCTAGAAAACCATCCTTTGTTTGGAAATTAAGAACCACACTTTTAAATAACCCATGAGTCAAATAAGAACTTGCAGTAGAAACTACAAATTATTTTGAATTGAAAGATAATGAAAATGTGATCCATCAAAACTTTGGGCGGCTATAGCCATGTTTAGAAAGCAATTAATACCCTTAAATACACACATTAGAAAAAGCTAAAATCAACAATCTAAGCTCCGCCTCAAAACGTTAGAAAAATTTTAAAGTTTACCAAAAAAGTAGACAAGAATAAAAGAGCATAAATAAATGAAATATAAAACATACTAAATAGCCAATTTAAAGGCTGGAAAATGGTACGTTAACTATAGAAAAAATGTAAGTCGTATTTCATGGGAAAAAGGAGGAAGTCAGAGACACACTAGAACCACAAAATGAGTGTTACTCAGATATTTGGCAACTAAAATGAACTTTCAGATGTTATCATCATAAATCTATGTATTTTCTTAAGGTAATCTATAAACCTGAGCAGAGTGTATATGTAACTATGTTCTGTAGGGAAGTACACACATTTCTGACAACCTAAAAGAGTAATGGCAATAAAAACAATGAATTACTAGAGTAGAGATCATCAAACCTTTTCTGTAAATGGACAGATAGTAAATATTTTGGCTTTGCAGGCTATACGGTCTCTGTCACAACTACTCAACTCTGCTGTTGTAGTAAGAATGTAGCCATAAATAATAAACAAAACAGCATGGCTGTGTATATTTAAATTTCATACATCATTTGTTATAAAATACTTTTTAATCAACCATCTAAAAATGTAAAAACTATTCTTAGTGTGCAAGCTGTACGAAAAACAGGTGGTAGATTCCTCAATAAGTTAAATATAAAATGACTCAGCAATTCCGCTCCTAGGTATATACCCAAAAGAACCGAGAAACAGGACAGGTGTTCAAACAAAAACCTGTACATGAATGTTCACAGCAGAGCTATTAACAATAGCCAAAAGGTAGAAACAACCCAGATATCCATCAATAGATGAATGGAAACTAAATATGGTATATCCGGAAATATTATTCAGTCATAAAAATGCATGAAGTGCTGATACATCCTACAACATTAGATGCAATTTGAAAATATTATGCTAAGTAAAAGGAAGAAGCCAGACGTAAAAGCCCACATATTGTATGATTCTAGTTATACAAAATATCCAGAATAAACAAATCCATGGAGAAAGATTTGTGGTAGCCAGGGTACAAAGGGAAAAGGGAATTACGGAGTGATGGGGAGAAGGTTTCTGTTTAGGATGATGAAAAGATGCTGTAACCAGATAGCACTCATCATTACACCACATTGTAAATGTACTTAATGCTACTACACTGTATACTTTAAATTGGTACACTTCATGTTATGTTTTTTAACACAATTTAAAAAAATTGGGACAAACAAGTGGTAACAGGAATTAGTCCAAAGGCCATATTTTACTGACCCATAAAACTATAGTATCAAAGGGAAGCTCAACATGCAAATGAAGGCTGTTTCAGGCATAGGTATAAAGTCAGAGGTTAACATAACATAGTTACTACCACACTGCCATCTATCGGCCAATGAAGGAAATACTGAAAATTTAAGTGGTTTTATGGAAAATGTTAAGACTTAATTTCTCAGCTTCCTGATTGTTCAACAAGTACTGAATAACACCAACAAAAGCAGAAAAAAGATGGAGCTCTGTATTCCATATGGCAAACAACTCTATAGAAAATATTCAACCAATTGCCTTAGATGATTTCATCTTCTCCTTACAAAGTCAAAAATTAGTCAGCCAAGTTAAAAACTATACAACTAATATGCCTTGTAAAGTTTCTAAATCTACAATTCAGCCACAAAGGTGGGGCCACACCCACAAAGATGCCCCAAAGTAGAATATCCCAGACACCTTCCTATTCCTTAGAAAGCATAGGACAGAAAAACACCTGCGTCCCATCTCTACCTGTCCTGTGTGCCCTTTGAATTACATAGGACCCATGATTATTATGGAGACCCAAATTCTGAGAGATCATGTCAGTATGTCGATACGTAAGCTCCATAAAATCCTCCACACTGTGCAAATTCATTGTTATTCGATCCCTTTAGGGACTTAACACATATTTAACTCACTGTCCCCTAACTTTTACTTGCAAACAACATACTAAATCCTACCCATTCTCTTACATCCCAACAACTTTCCATAATTAAACCCCTGCTTAAATCTTGTCCATGTCTTACCCAACTTGATGCAACATATTTACCTGCCAATCACTTCCTACTTCAACCTCAATTCTTTTCCTCCGAATTCATTAAAATCAACTTTCACATTATCTACCTAAGACATTACTAATCTGGACTAAAGATCTAGTTTTGGAGTATCAAGAAAGTGGATTATTTATCAATCTATCTGGGGAGAACAATGATAATGACATAAATGACAGGATATGTGCCCTGATGATGATTTGCCAAAATCAACATTAAACCACCTAAGTAGGTATTTTTCTATTATGGTAATTTGACCAAGAGTGTCAAGTCACGTGGCTAATGTAGCCAATCACTCAAGTTAGACTCCGGCTTTCTCACTTATAACATAAGGATGTAATATGCTCTCTTATTGCTCCTCTCAGTAAATTTTATAGTAATTTTTATATGCAAGTTATTTTGGAAAAAAATTAAAGAAACTGAAAACTATTACAAGCAATAAATGCGTAAGGCAGAAAAAAAAGAAAGTTTATATTAAAGAGCAACAGAATTTTTTGTTGGATTAATTTTTACCTTGAATTTAGGAACAAATCTAGTAAACTCCTGATGCCAATTGTTAAGTGTAGAAGCAGGTGAAATTATTAAGAAAGGCCCCCAAATGTTCTCTCTCTGAAACAGAAAAACTCAGTTAGCCAACTGCAGGAAACCTGAAGATACTTAATTCAAAATTACAATCAACAATAAAAGTAGTTTAAGAATAGGAAATACATTGTAACAAGAGAAATGGTGCCTATCTACTATATCTGTACACTCAAAAATACCAAGCAATTATTGCCACCCCTCTCCACCTCTTATAGGTCCTAATTTATATCATTCACAAAGCTCTAACAACACACTGACTTGTATGTGTTGCTTTCCCCTATACTAGATGACTGTAACAATTTTACTATCATTTAATGGATATAGAGCTTTTGCTTTTACACATATTTTCTGATTTAATTCTCACAAAATTCCTGTAAGTCAGGTTATTATCCCACTTTGCCGAAGTGGAAACAGTCTTACGGAGTTAAAGTAAAGTCAGCTCAAAGAGGTTAAGTGAATTGCCCAAGTTTACACTGCTAGTCAGTGTAGAGCTGAGATGTGAACTCTGTGATCTTTTTCAACTGGGGGTTCTCAAATGGGGGCCGGGATGGTGGGGCAGGCTTCCAAACCACACATGCTCAAAAACTGTCCTAGTCTTCTTGAAAATCAAACTGTTTCACCATATTGTGTTAGCGTGTAAAGGTTTGAAGGCAAGGAGCAACTCCTACTGACTTGGCATGCTACAGCACCTAATACAGTGCTTCATGATGGCTGACTTTCAGTAGAAAATGACCTAGGATCTAGAGGAAGGAACACAGAAAGACTGCATCTAACCCACCTCAGCCAGATGGGCCAGGAGGGCAATGCTCTGTACTGTTTTACCAAGGCCCATTTCATCTGCAAGAATGCCATTAATACCCTGGAGGGAAAAAAAACAACACATGGTCAACACCTCTCACATTCCATCATACAGGGTTCAACCTACTGCCCAAAAGAACCAAAATGTTAGACTTGTTCAAACAAAAGTGACTAAGAAACCCAACTTCAGCACTACTACCCACTGCTGTAATAATTCCTCTGCCAACTCCAGAGCTACAACTGTGAATCATGATATGCATGAGACGAACAGGCCAAAGCAAGTTTTTCAGCTAATTTAATTCAGGCACGAAAGCAAACAATCAGGTTTACCCAGATCACCTAAAGCAAACTATATACATGATACAAATATTCTCCAATAAAATCACCAGGTTAAAAATATAGACACATCCTTCTGACTCTTGTCAAGGATAAAGTTTTTTAAAAGGAATGAAATCTGAAACATTATCTTGTACTCATTTAAAAATACACCGAACCAATGACTTCAGAAAAACAGGTAACAAATGAAAGAGAGTGGGTACGACATAGTTCTAACATTCACCTGTTCATAGAGATTGGCCAACCAATTCATGCCTTTCAGCTGATAGCCTTTTAATTTGCCATTAAAAATTGTGGGCTGTGGAATGTCCTCACCAGCCCGAATAGATGGGTTTGCTAAGCTGTAACTCTCCCCAAACCCACTGCCAGACTTGTTTGCTGCCCGGAGGGCAGCTGCTCGACTTTCTTTTGCATCTTCATCAAATGATCTTGTCTGGAAAAGAAACATATATGAGAAGGAAAATATAAGAGGAAAAAAATTCAAAGGAAATTCACAATGACAACATATCTATTTTGTGCTAACTGAAACAAAATTTCTGATGAGCTAATTTGATACCATAGTGTATAATGAATTCAAGTATATTACTAATATTTCTAAATCAATTTAATAATTATATTAAAAATACACTTTTGACATTAAGCCTTACACATGATTACTCACTTCATCAAGGAAGTCATTAAAGTTTTCATATAAAATTTCCATGGGGTTGGTGGAGAGACAGGTCAAGTTTGTGTCTGTCTTTGACTTCAACCCTGTCAAAGTTATACTATGCAGTATATTAAACCGTGCTTTCTTAATTCAAACTAACTGCATTTTCCTTCTGATTTCATTAAATGTCACTATCTCATGAATAAATAAATTTTTACTAAAATGAAAGAAGGTACTAACTTCGAAATTTTTTTAAGGTGTGGTACAAGCTCTCTAAACAAGCAAGAATTTAGTCTTTTCACTAAACAACCATCATGCGTTTCCTACTTTATTTCCCTTGATTACTATACAAGAGGACAAAAAAAAAGACAAACTATTCTAGCTTCCATCCACACACTCCTAAATCTTACACGAATGCTTGTTTTCCCTTTTCTCAAGAATTCCTACGACTCTAAAATAGTGACAAATCCTCCCACCCAATACACAATCACTTACACAGACACACATTCACTGATGTTTTTAACTGCAAATATTAGGATTAAAGGAAGATCACGCAAGTAAAAGGTTGTGGGGTATTTCCTAGGCTCATTACAGTTTAGCTTTTCATTTTTAAGACTCACCCGAGCTTGATGAATATGGTAAGCATTTTCAGCATTCTTCAGGGCCTGAGCTTTGAAATGGTTACTGTCTGAAAAGGAAAACTTACAGATTAGCATACGTCATTAACTGAACTCGTTCAAATGTGCAATTCACCCTAACAGGTGTGGATCCCTGACACCTCCACTACACTTATCCCTGGGCCCAAGGAGGGTGAGGGAGCAGAAAGGCTCACATTACCTGACAGAGGTAATGGAAGTGGCAATGGAGGCAAAGGACTACCATGATCTCCAAGAGCCAAAGCAGCAGCTCAGAAAAACCACAGGAGATTGAGCTCCAGGCTCCCAATCCTGGGTTTCTTACACAAAGCAATGCCAAAGCCAGGAAAGCAAGACAGCAAAGATTCAAAAGTGTGATATATTTATGCTGGGTGACACTATTCCAGAAGAAGACATACAGACATGTAAAATCCCCAACAATCTGTGAAGCACACTCCTTCTCTTTTATTCTTAGCTCAACATGATCTTGATCACTATTCTCTATGAAACTCCTCTCAAACTTCATCCTAATTTCTCCTGCCCCTTGTGGTCATAAAAATACCCAAACTGAACACTCTCTTTCTTACGCTTGACTTGCATCACCAAGAACCTTGATATGTGAGATGATTTGCATGTCTCTGCTGAGACATGTTCACTGAATTCTTCTGATTCAATACCTTCTGTTTCTACTAACGAATCAAAAACATATAAAATATTCCTAAACTTACAAGATCATATAACCCCATCCTTTTCTTTTCAAATTCTTTAATAAAAGTTATTTTGTATGCACGTTTTATAGAAACAGTCATACTTTTCCTACTCCTATACAATAAATTCCCCTTTACTGACCAATATTACCTATCAGTCAAGACAAAACTTGCAAGAATTAATTTGTATAACCTTAGATAGGAAAAATCATAGGCTACCTGCTTCCTCTAACTCCTGATTCAGGACTCACCATAATCCTCCTGTGTAATGTTAACGACCACTCCTCCACCAATGTCAATCTGTCTCTGGGTAGAACTGTCTTCCAGTTTCCTTAGAATTTCTTCCTGGATCCCATCATGACCCATGTCTCGTTTGCGACTCATGAAATGGGCATACAACTCTGTCTGGGTGATTAGGAAGTTCAGTTTTCGCTGTTGCCTCTTAGCCTAAATGGGAATAAAAGTTAAAGTAAAAACAGTCACATCATCAATCATATACAAGAGGTACTCAATAGAATTCACCAAACCTATATATAGTTTGTATACAATTCCTTTACAAATTCTTTACCTTTAAAAAGGTAGAAATTGCTAAAGAACCGTTTTATAATAACCAAGTCAGTGCTACTGAAATAATAACTTTCACTTATAGTCTAATAATAACCTAAGTTTTGCTTTCTTTTACAGTATGAAATCTTTTCTCCATTAGGCTTCTGTCTAAAATGCTTATTTCTTTACTATATTAGTTTTCTATGAAGGTGATGGGATACCAACTAAATTCAAATATATTATATTTGATAACCTGACTGGTAGATACATATGTATAACTTCATTATTTTTAAAAACATAAACATGTCAGAAACTCTTCTTTACCACCAAAAGTCAAAATAAGTGACTAGGAGCTATAAATTATTCTGAAAGTTACTGCAGAAGGTATCTGAGAATAAAAAGCCAATCAAAGAGAAAACAATGCTCCCCCAAACAACCTAAAGTTCATTTGTGATGACAGCTATAAACATGAATATAGACCAAATACACACAAAGACATGTAATTTTTAAATGTGAAAAAATTTTTTAAGTTCAAAGTGCCTCTGAAATAACCTGATACAGAAAATAACCATTGTGTCAATAAACAAAATCATCAAAGTAAATAATAAAATGAGTAAACAAATGCCCCAAAAGACAAACTATATGGAATACAGTACACACAATAAATACGAAACTAAGAGTCATTATTTTGCATTATCTATTTTATAATAAAATTCCTAGAAGTGTATTCAATTTACCCTTAGATCACCTCCTCAAAAGAAAACCAACAATAAAATAAGGAAGAAGGCCAAGAATGGACACAAGTCCCAATACGCTACATAAAACTGTCCTTTCCAGTTGAGGTTTTACAGTTTTACAGCACTTGAAAGGGGGACTTAAAAAGAGAACTGGGAAAAATCTATATTCATCCTCAAAGGCCTGATAAAGGAGGGAAGATCAAAAGCTAAAGGAAGTCCCAAAGCTCTGCTTTGACAGGAGTACTACCTGCACTGAAAGAAAACATGATCCAATCCTTTGACTCTTCTTTCTCTAGACTTCAACTTTCCTTCCACTCATCCTCAGTTGTTTACTATGGCAACACAATAATGTGTCCTCCTATTCTCTCCTCTTGCTTCCCTGACCTATATACTCAGTCTACATCAGCTGACATCAGGATCAGCAAGAGTACCAGCTGCAAGTTAAAACAGCCAAGTGTGTGGGGGGGGTGAGTCTCAAAAAACTGGGCGAGTTGTCCATTGTCCCTATCTGGCCCTAAACTTGGCAACCAGCCCTGATCTTCCAACAAATCAAAACTGCAGCCAGCACCTGGAACCAACCTAAGATAAACTGCAAGCTGTTTTCTTTTTTCATTGATTTCTTTTCCTCTTCTTTTCTTTTTTTCCCCGGTCCTCCAGAAATACACAAAAGAAGAAAGCTACAAAGAATAGAGGAAATTGGCATAGAAGAGAGGTGAAGGCCAGTAAGAAGGCCTTACTAAAAAAATAAAAACAGAACTGGTTTACTGGACTAAAATCACCACCCTCAGTTATGCCTTAAAACATTTTTTTAACAATTTCACCAGTTAGACTTATAATTTATGAAGTGCCAAACCAATCTCTTGATATGGCTACCGCAATTAGTGTTTTCAAAATTTTATGCTGTGGTCCTACCTCCCGCATTTCCTCATCCAACTTCCGTTGCTCCAAGGCTTCCTTCTCTGCACGCTTACGGTGCTCCTTCTCCACCTTCTCGTACTTCTTCCAGTACAGAAGCATCTCCTTGGTGAGACGGCGGGCACGAGGCAAGGTCTCCTTACAGTTCTTCTGAGCCTGCAAGGCAGCTCGACGTACTTCCTTCATGCACTGGTGGGCGAGCTGCAGATGACACTAATGTTAGCACAACAGATAACCCATCGCCAGGGCCAGTGCTCCCTGGGCTACAAACCGCAGCAGTCCTCAATCTGTGCAGTGTACACAATCTTCTTATAGCCACATCTCTTTCTCCCCCCATCTGATTAATGTCCCTGTACAGTATTCTGACCCAGTAGCAGACCCAGGGTATCAGGGATGAGAAGTCTGCAGGCATAATGCCTTAACAGATGAAAAAAGATGTGATGGGAAATGACAGTGTTATCACAAATATTAATAATAGCTCTCGGAGTGGCCGGTTAGCTCAGTTGGTTAGAGCGCAGTGCTAATAACACCAAGGATGCCGGTTCGATCCCTGCATGGGCCGCTGTGAGCTGCGCCCTCCTTAAAAAATATATAAAATAAAATAAAAAATAACAATAGCTATCAATGCTTATTATATGCTAGGCACAATTCCAAGCTTAATGTACTCGTATATTAATCTAATCCCTTGCTCACAAAGTTGTTACCATTCTCATGTTCTAGGAAGCCAAGGATGAATACTAGCCCAGGGAAATACAACTAGTAACACTACGTCATCTGGTCCACACAACTCTCAAAGGAAGTAGAATTATTTCTCCCTATGGGAAGGTAGTAATGTCATCATTTCTTCGATGAAGAGACTGAGCACAGGAAGACTGTATGGTCTGCCCAAGGAATCAGAGCGGGCTATGATCTTACCCAAAAAGGTTCAAATACTAGAAACACGAGGAAGAGCAATTTTATGTATAAAATAGATTGAGAACATTTAGAAACTCTCAGGTACTATTAGATTCATTATCAACAGGTCACAAGTGATAAGAGCAGCAAGCATGGATCCAAAGAGCAAGAACGTATTCCAGCAAAATATAAAATGGGAAATATAAAACTGTAATTTTACCTTTCGGCTATTGGTGAGAAACAGGTTACGAGCTGAAGCTTTCTGCTTGTTGGCCTAAAATAATTAAAAACAAGATTTCATTTAGGATTCCTTTTTGAAAAGAGTGACACTGTCTCTTATTCAATTCTATGGTTAAATAATAAAACATCAAGCCATGTATATATTCAAGATACATTACAGAAAGCTGCAAAAACAGCATTAAGAAGAATAAGCTAGAGCTCTGAAAAGAACTTAAGGTTTATATTTATATTTAAGGCTTGAAATGGATGAGGAAAATGTACCAACATACCCTAACAACCCTAGCATGACCCTGATTAAAACACACTGCTTTCCAGGGCTGATCTGCAAAGAAGCTGAGATAGCAGGGCACTCAGGTACAAAAATTGTTAGGAGAAATGTCAACTAGCCTCCCAGTTTGTGATTCTAGCTCCATCTTCAGCCAGGGCAAACCTGCTGCCACTATTACTCAATTTCCACCACCACTTAAGCCTCATCTTCTCCAACAAAAAAGTCCAAGGCAGACCTAACATAAGGTGACTCAGCAACCTACAACCCAGTCTCAAGCTGCTTATCAGGTCTTCCATTTCACTTGGAAGAAAACCAAATCTCAATAAAGAAACCTGATTTCCCACGACGGTTCGTGTGATTTGGGAGAAGACACAGAAGAGGCAGAGCTGAGTGGCACCACCTGAAACCTCTGCACTAGGTGTAAAGCAGGTTTTCCCATAAATTTTCCCATCAAGAATGGTCATACATAAACTCTCCAGAAATACTTATTAATTGCTATGGGGGGAACTAGTAATTGATCAGTAGAGAAGAACCACTATACGGAGGGATCAAAGCTAAGAACACAGTACTGGGACAGATGTGTCACGTGATGTACCAAGAACACATCACTCCCCTGGTAATCCTGCCAAAAATGCATAACCCAGATCTAATCGAGAGATAACATCCTACATCCCAAATTCAGAAATATTCTACAAAATAACAGGCCCATACTCTTTAAAAAAATCACAATGTCATGAAAGATGAAGGCTGAGAAATTGTTTCAGATTAAAGGAGATTAAAGAGACATGAAAACTAACTGCAATATATAGTTCTCGATCCGATCCTGGGTTGAATCAGGAAAGAACAAAATGCTATAGAGGACATTATTGAGACAACTGATGACATTTGAATATGGTCTATGGATTACATCATTTTTATAACTTCACTGTGGTTATATATGAGATGTTCTTTTTCTTAGGAAACACACACTAAATTATTAGGAGTAAGTTTAGCACGAAGTATCAAACCTTCAAAATGGATGAGAAAAAAGTATGCATTTATGTAACAAAAGCAAATAAGGCAAACAACTGCTAAATATAAGTAAAGGATACATGGCAGTTCCTTGCATTATTCTTGCCATATATTTTTTTAAACTTTGGAACTAATTTTAGACTTACAGAAAATTTGCAAAAAATAGTACAGTTCTCTTACACATCCCCATCGCTCTCCCTAATTTTAGCATCTTATATAACCATCATACAATTATTAAGAAAGGAAATTAACACTGTCAAAATATTAATTAAACCACAGGTCTTATTTCAATGCCAACAATTTCTCCACTAATACCATTTTATTGCTCCAGGATCCTATACAGGACCCCACAAGGCATTTTGTTGCTTTTCTCCTTAGTCTCTTTCTACACGTAACTTTTCCTCAATCTTTCTTTCATGTCCTGGACCCTGTTGAAAAGCACCAATCAGTTATTCTTTAGAATGTCCCAAAATTTGTGGTTTTCTGATTTTTTTCTCAGGATTGGAATGACATGCATTTTGGCAAGAATACCAAAGATATGAAGTGTTGTCAGTGCATCACATCAAGAAGTTCATGATGTCCACGTTTATATGACTAGTGATGTTTACTTTGATCATTTGGTTAAGGTGCATTCTGCCAGTTTTCAGTACTATCCTTTGTGCTAATGTGTATGCTGGGGCAGATGCTTTGAGTCTATACAAATGGTTTCTCCTCTAACTTTTGCCCTCTAATTTTAGCATTTAACGATAAGTAGTCACAATAGCCACCGGGATATGAAATACAGTATGGGGAATATAATCAATAATGTCGTAAAGATTACATAGGGTAGCAGATGGTACTGGACTTATCAGGGAGCTCACTTCAAGGACTGCGTGGGTGCCTGACCGCTGCACTGTACACCCGAGGCTGAAGCAGAACAGTATTAAGTGTCAAACACACACACACACACACACACATATATCTCATCATGGGATGTAAAGTACAGCATAGGGGATATAGTCAATGGTATTGTAACAGCTATAGATAACGTCAGAGGGGTAGTAGATTGGGGGGGGCTATAAGTTTGTGAGGGGTATAAATGTCTATTATGTTGCTTTGCACACCTGAAACTAATAAAAATAAATAAATAAAACAAAAAAACAATGAATCCAGTCTGCAAAAATTATTACAACGGTGTCTGCATAATGATTCTCTATTTCCTTCCTTCCTTCCTTCTGAACCGCAACTTATTAATTGCAATTCCGCTGTAAGGAAGAGTTGTTCCTTCTACCTCACCATTTTGTTTATTCAATTATGGGTAACAGTATGGACACATAAATAGTTTTTATTCTATGGGTTAAAGTCCTGTGTTGTTTTTATATATTTTGCTGCTTAAATGATTCTAACTTTGAGAGGACCGGCCTGGTGGCTCAGGCGGTTAGAGCTCCATGCTCCTAACTCCGAAGGCTGCCGGTTTGATTCCCACATGGGCCAGGGGGCAATCAACCAAAAAAAAAACAAACAAACAAATGATTCTAACTTTGGCCATGAGCAGCTCCTTCAGGTTGGCTCCTGTGTTCTTTCCACAAGCCCTCCATCTCAACACAAGATGTTTAACGCTCATCTTGTATTTTCCCTGCCAAGTTCTGGAATAAACTACTTTTCAATGGAGCCCTACTTCCTTTTATTACAGAATAAAAGGTACTGAGAAATCCAAACCTGGGTGCAAGGTATTCTCATGGTTACTGGGGTGTCTGTCACTGCCCCTAGGCCCTCTCAGCAGAGAGCTAGAAAAATAAATATGTATACTAATCCCGGCAGACATACCCAACTATTAGGTTGGTGCAAAAGTAATTGCGATTTTGTAATTGTTTTTAAGCTTTTAAACCGCAATTACACTTGCACCAACCTAATTATTTCTGTAGTTATCTATCTATATGTATATGAAAAGCCGTGAAGTTATTAAACTGATGCCTCTAATTCGAATCAAACTTCACAGGTTTCATTTTAGCTTTCCCCTTTTCCTTACTCATAACTTCTTCCTCCAACAGTGAGAAACTGGCTCTCACCTGCAATTTATATTTATTTGTCCAATCCTAGTTTACATATAAAGTAGTTTCAAATTTGCTAACTCATTTTCCTATGAGAAACATTTTTACTGTGTCAATATGGCACTTACCTATACCTCTTTTGGTCTTTAGCCTTACATATCCAGTCAAAATACTATTTTCCTCAGTTACTCAGGTGCGGTTTTTTTATTCGCCACTCACTGGAACTTGATTATGTTACTCATTTCTAATACAGTTAAGTTCATTTGTTCTGTTCTTCTTCCATCTTGCCCACAAATACCCGCAACCTCTATCTCCACCTACATCATGGTTTGTTTTATTTATTTTGGGGGTATGTCAGGAGTATCTAAAACATTACTATGGTTCTAAAAGTCAGCCATACACAAGAAGATGTACTCAAAGACTCCCTTCTCATCCCTGCTACTCTGTTCCCATTCCTTGCCATTTTTCTATCCTTTTCCCACCTTCCCCCTGTAAGGAATCAATCACTTTAATTTCTGGTTTATCCTTCTGGAATTTCTTTTGCACAAACAAGCAGATATTTGTGTATTTTCTTGTATTCCTTTTTTTCTCATGAAGTGTCAGTACTCTAGATACTTGTTTTGCTTTTGTCACTTAACAGTATATTAGAAATTCATATCCATTCAGTGCTGTCCTCCTCATTCTTTCTTTTTAACAGCAGCAAAATAATCCACCGTGTAGATCTACCATTGTTTAATCCAAGCCCCATATATGGACATTTGGGTTGTTTCCACTGTTTTGCAATTACAAATAATGCTCCAATGAATAACTTTGTTTACATGTATTTTTGTATTGTTGGAGGTTTAGCTTCAGGGTGGATTCCTAGAAGTGGAAGTGCTGATTTGAAAGGTAAGTGCATATGGAGATTGTCAGATATTACCAACTTTCCCTCCAGAAGGATGTTCTCTCTAATTTGCATTTCTAGCAGCAATGAATGAGAGTGCCTATTTCCCCACAGCCTGTGATGCGTCACAAAAGGTGTGTAGGTGTTATTTAAATTTGTGTTACTCCAATAATGAGAGACTTTGACACTTTTTATTATGTTTGAGGGCCAACTTTATATCTCACTTTGTGAATTTTCTATTCATGTTGTTTTCCCATTTGTCTACTGAATTTCGGGTCCTTTTTCCCTCAATTTGTAAGAGTTCTTTATATATTAGAACTTTGATATATTAGCTAATAGATGTATTAGATAATAGCCCTTTGACCATGATATACAATGTGAATAATCTCTCGTAGTTTGCCAGTTGTCCTTTGTCAAGAAAACTTTATTTTTTGTGTAATCAAACTTATCAATATTTTATTTAGTTGCTTCTGGCTACTGAGTTACAGTTAGAAACTCTTTTCCTACACAAAGGTTAACTAGGAATGCAACTGTTTTCTTCTAGTGTCTGAATGGTTTCATTTTTCACATTGAGGTCTTTAATCCATTTGCAGTATATGTGTGAGACAGGCCTAATTTTATCTTTTTCCAAATGGTCAGCCAGCCAATTGTCCCAGCACCACTTATAAAAAGAGCAAAAAGAACACTTAATACATTTTTTTCTTGAATCATTTCCATTTTCTTCTACTGCCTATGATTATCCAATAACATCCAAATGTCTGTAAATTCTCTAAGAAACATATCTCCCCCACTTTAATTTCCTGTCAATCTCCACTGATATATGTAAGAAGACTGTGTTCCTTCCTTAAAGAAGTTTCCCTCCATTTTCTCTTTTTGTTGTTGTTGGTGGAGGAACATCACAACCATTAACTGTCTGGTGGATTCTGATCATATTTTAGCAAAATAGTTAACTAAAGAGAGTACTATTCAGCCTTCTCTTAATTTCAACAGATTCGTTTCTGCTGAGCTCCGTGAAGGCATCTAGCTCTCCCAGCTCCTCTTTAGAAGGCAGGCAGAAAAAACATTCTTGCCACAACCTACACTGGAGAGACACGCTTACCTTTGGCAGTTCCTTTTTCACGATGCTGAGCCACACTTTCCTGCGACGAGCATTAAGCTGCTCAATGGATAAGTGCTTCTTCTTGATGCCAAGAGGAGGTGCATCATGAGAAAACTTGGCAAAGACTTTGGTCTGGTGGTGGTGGCGACGAGGAGATTCTTCCGAGGAAAGTTCTTCATCCCTTCGCCTTTTTTTCTTCACTTTTTTCAACTTGGCTGCAAAGGAAACAGACTCTCAAAAGGTTGCATTTCTTTCCCTTCCACAGGAGACAGCCACAAAACCACCTCATCATTTTAAGCAAATTCAGAGTTCTTTCCTCATTCCACCTGAAGTTAGCAATGTTTATCCCTTTATCAATTCAGGCCCATGAATATTCCAAAAGGAAGATCTTACTACCTTGGAAAAGAACACTGGAGACTCCCTGATTACATGAAAGAGAAACACAGAATAAAACTTAAGAACTAAATTTCTCTTGAACCAACAATGGGAAAGGAAGCTTATAAGGTATCATGGGCTCAAGTAATGGTCAAAAGGAAAAAAAACAAAAACATTTCTACTTGATGGCAATGTAAGGGTACTAAAGACAAATAGAGGAAAAAAATACATTAGCTGATATGATGCTAAGACATGTAAAGAGAAAATCATAGATGGAACAAATTCCTAGTTAGAGGGGGAGAATGTGAAGGATGAAAAAACAGAGAAAAACAAGGAGGATGTGGGAGAAAGAAGGGAAGAAGACTAAAAAGAGTCTTTCTGAGTAGAGTTCATACCTTCAGGGGAATAAAATCTGCCTTGTACAGATAGTTTAACATTCCCTTCCTATTTCCTTCCTGATTTCCAGCTGCTTAGAGCTCAGTAAGATAGGAAAGGACACTTCCTGACAAACATGCAAAAAAATACTACATAAGATCATCAGGAGGAAATCTATTTTAAATCACCACAAAAAGCAACAATTATAATTTATCCCAAACACTTCAGGTTACTCTTCATTTTCCCTGTTCATAACGAACTTCTTCCACTCCCAGAACATTTTTAACATTTGAAGAATGTGTAGAAGAAAAAAGGAATAAACTAATCAGCTTAAAACTCTGCCTAGGAATCTATAGCTCTTCTGTCTTCATAATCCCAGCAAACATCATAAACCAAATATGAAATAAGGTTAATTAATAGAACTAGTTAGATAGGGGAGACTAGTGTTCTCCAGGTAAAGCAAATTTCTATTACATGTGTTATGTTCAAAGTCCAAATGCACCAGCAAGCCACACACAGTCCTGAAACTAAGAATGAGTAAATATGGGAGGCAGGTAGGTCAATAAGCTTACCTTTAAGTTTCTTTTCCTCCTTAAATTTCTTTTTTTTGGGTCCAAGTAGGTGACGTTGTTGCTCATAGAAAGGGTCGTATGTGGAAAGCAGGCCCGCACTGTAGTACTGGTACTGCTGCAACTGAAGCAGGCGAATAGTGATGCTTAGAAGGGCCTGTCTGTGTTCTACAGCACAACCTTTAAGTCAACTTTACTACAGAAAGCCGAGCCAGAGAAAAAACATCGCTCCTAAATACAGTATTCTTCCCATAGAATCCAACAAAGATTTAGGACATCAAAGTAAATTATTTCTTACACTTCAGAGCAAAATAGGTTCAGAGAACATTTGAGATTTTGCTTCCCAGCAATGTCATCAGTTTGGCTCAAATAAATTCTTAAAACTAAAAAATAAAAGCAACAACAAAAACCAAAATAGGTTCATAGGCTATGCACATGTGAAGTCGCCGGAAATAATTTAAGGAAAACCCTTCATTGCTTCTGAATCTCCACCAAAATATTTAGTCCTGACACATATTTGAGAGATGCAATTCTTTGCAGAAAGAGTTCCTCTTGGAAATCATCAACAAGAAATAAATCAAATTTCTATTACCAACAGGTTCTCAGGTTTACTAACGTTTCTGATGCCTGCTATTCTGGCTTATAGTCTTATATTTGGTTTTAATAGTCACCAGACATCCCAATTCTTCAGTCTTTCAAGTCTTTTCTTGAAACAACTGAGTTGTCTACCTCTTCATCTCCTACTGAGTCTGACAATATCATGGATAGTGCCTATGTTGCCAGAGTTCTCACATGAGTAATCTATTTCTTTCTTTCCAGGGAGTAGTTAATCCTTTCAAACATTTCATTTAAATTGATCACCAGAGCTCATATCAATTCCATCGCACTAGTTACTGATGGATAAATATGAATATAAATTAAAAATTAAGTAGTCCACTCTTGAATCTCTTTTCTGGGTTACAGCCAAATGAACTGTCCAAGCACTGAAACTAGGATAGAATAGTGACATGGAGAACTATTACAAGGTCCTCTGTCAATGGTCAAATTTAAGTGAGCATTCATCAAGCTGTATACTTAAAATCTGTGAACTTTCCTACCCTGTTTCCCCGAAAATAAGACCTAGCCAGACAATCAACTATAATGTGTCTTTGGATCAAAAATTAATATGAAAACCGGTATTATATTACATTATATTACATGAGACCCAGTCTTATATTATAGTAAAATAAGACTGGGTCTTATATTAATTTTTGCTCCAAAAGATGCATTAGAGCTGATTGTTCAGCTAGGTCTTATTTTCGGAGAAACATGGTATATGTATGTTTTACTTCAATTAAAAAACAACAGGAGTTCTAGTCAAGATGGCAGAGTAGGTAAACTCTGTGTTACCTCCTCTCCTGACCACATCAAAATTACAATTTAACTACAGAACAACCATCATTGAGAATCACTTGAAGTCTAGCTGAACCGAACCCTTCAACTAAGGACACACAGAAGAAGCTACCTAGAGACTGGAAGGGCAGAGACGCCGAATGCGTTGGTCGCACAACCACGTGTGACCACTGAAAATCTGGAAGCACATCTTCGCTGCAGAAGTTCCCCCAGAAGAGTAAGGGGTCCCAGCCTCACACCAGGCTCCCCAGCACAGGGTTTCAGTGCCAGGAGAGAAGTCTCCATAACTTCTGGTGGTGGAAAACAGCGGAGATTGTGGCTGAGTGAGACTAAGGCGGCTGCAGCCCCAGGTGCTCCCCTTAAAGGGCCCATGCATGGACTTACTTGCTGAAGGACTCACTTACACTAAGCTCCAGTGCTGGGGCAGCAGTTCGAAAGGCGCCGGGGACATATGGGGAGCAACTGAGTTGTCTACCTTCAGGACAAATGCTGGAAGAACAGCTCTCTCACGGATGGAGGAGCTGGTGGAAGCCATCGCTTCTTTGCTGAGCCCTCCCCCTTCTGGCATGCAAACACAGGCAGCTGCCATATATGAGTTTCCATCAACTTGGCCACACCATTTGTTCACCTGGTGATTCTGAGACCCCACACCACAAAACTTTCAGGCCCAGCCAAGCTGCTTCCACTGACTTATCCTTAAAAACAGCCTGTCTTGGTTCATGCTACAGACATTCCTAAATCTCTCAAAAGCTCACAAAACCCAAACAAGCAGCATCTGGCTTCAATGTATCCTATACTTCCAGTGGAGCAGCCGTAAGCCCAGTACTAGCAACAGCCAGCCTTGGTTCATGGCTTGGTCTCTCAAGGCACCTCCCAGCAACAGCACGGGAGGTAGCCATCTGCAGAATGGTTTGAGGCTCATGCAGTGTGGTCCTGGACAGGGCACAGGCTGCAGCTAAACTTGGCCTTCCCTTCCCAAGAGGCCCCAGGCCTGCCCAGTGGCCAGCTTCAGACCAAGCCGGAGCATTGCCCAGCTGCCTCCAAGGATGACATACCCAAAGGGCCAACTGGGCAGGCACCAGAGCCATGCTAAAATGAATCCAGCTTCATAGCATCAGTCCCTGAACCACAACTCCTCCACTATAGTCACAGCCAGTCCTCACAAACAATGAACCCGAGGGTTAATCCCTCCCACTGCCAAGCAAACAGCAGCCAAAGCTCAACTACAACAGGAGGGCACACACAATCCACACTAGAGACACATCTGGTGTACTTGGCTCTGATGACTGCACCACCGTGCCCACAGAACACCTACTACATAAGGCCACTCCACTAAGACCAGGAGACATAGCAGCCCTACCTAATATAAAGAAACAAACACAGGGAAGCAGTTAAAATGAGGGGACAAAGAAACATATCCCAAATAAAAGAACAGAACAAAGCTCCAGAAAAAGAACTAAACAAAATGAAGAAAAGCAATCTACCAGATGCAGAGTTCCAAATACCGGTTATAAAGATGATCAACGATCTCAGGGAGAACTTCAACAGAGATAGGAAACATAAATATGGAGATAGAAAAAAACAAACAAACAAAAAATAACCAGTCAGAAATAAAGAATACAACAACTGAAATGAAGAATACATTATAGGAAATTAAGAGTAGATTAGATGAAGCAGAGGATCAAATCAGCAATTTAGAAGATAAGGTAGCAAAAACACTCAATCAGAACAGCAAATAGAAAAAAGAATCCAAAAAAATTAGGACAGTTTAAGGGGCCTCTGGGACAACAAGCATACCAACATTTGCATCATTGGGGTACCAGTAGGAGGAGAGAGCAAGAAATCGAAAACCTATTTGAAGAAATAATGACGAAAACTTCCCTAACCTGGTGAAGTACATGGATATTCCAGCCCAGGAAACAGGGTCCCAAACAAGATGAACCTAAATAGGCCCACACCAAGACACATCATAATTAAAACGCCAAAAGGTAAAGACAAAGAGAGAATGTCAAAAGAAGCAAGAGAAAAACAGCTGTTACTTACAAGGGAGCTCCCATAAGACTGTCAGCTGATTTCTCAACAGAAACTTTGCATGCCAGAAGGGATTGGTAGGAAATATTCAAAGTGATGAAAAGCAAGAACCTTCAACTAAGATTACTCTACCCAACAAACTATCATTTAGAATCGAAGGACAGATAAAGAGCTTCCCAGACAAAAAAAGCTAAAGGAGTTTGTCACCACCAAACCAGTATTACAAGGATTGTTAAAAGGATTTAAGACACACACACACACACAAAATCTAAAATATGAATAAAATGGCAATAACTGCATATCTAGCATATCTATCAACAATCACTTTAAATGTAAATGGATTAAATGTTCCTATCAAAAGACATAGAGTGGATGAATGAATAAGAAAACAAGACCCATACACATGATGACTACAATAGAGACTCTCACTTCAGATCAACAGACACACAAAAACTGAAAGGGAAAAGATATTCCATGAAAACAGAAATGAAAAAAAAAAAGCTGGGGTAGCAATACTTATACCAGAAAAAATAGACTTTAAAACAAAGGCTATAACAAGAAACAAAGAAGGACCCAGTAATCCCACTTCTGGGTATTTATCTGAAGAAACCCAAAATGCTACTTCATTTTGAAGTAAGGCATTTTGAAGGAAGGCAACGTGTGCAGCCATATGCTCACTGCAGCATTATTTACAAAAGCCAAGATATGAAGACAACCTGGGTGTCTGTCTGTGGAAGAATGGATAAAGAGAAGCTGGTACATATATACAACAGAATGTTACTCAGCCATAAAAACAATGAAATCTTGCCATCTGCAACATGGATGGACCTGGAGGATATTGTGCTTAGTGTAGTACCTCAGACAGAGAAAGACAAATGTCGTATGATTCACTTATAAGTGGACTCTAAAGAACAAAATAAATAAATGAAACATAAACAAACTCATAATACAGAGAACATTTTGACGGTTGCCAGATGGGAGGGGTTTTGGGGGGTGAGTGAAAAAGGAGAAGAAATTAACAAGTACAAATTTTGGTTGTTACATAGTAGTCATGGGGATGTGAAGTAAAACATAGGAAATATAGTCAATGATATGGTAATAGCTATGCATAGTGCCATGTAGGTACTAGACTAGTCAGGGGGATCACTTCTTAAATCATATGTCAAACCACTATGCTCTACACCTGAAATTAATATAAAATAATATTGAATGTCAACTGTAATTGAAAAATTTTTAAAGGCGGGGGAAGGTGAAGGTGAATAAGAGGTTCAAATTTCCAGGTATGAAACAAATAAATCTCGGGGATGTAATGTAGAGCACAGGAAATATAGTGAATAATATTGCGATAGTGTGGTACAGTGTCAGATGGTTGCTGGACTCATCATGATGATCACTTTTTTAGGTCTATAAATGTTGACTAACTATGGTACACACCTGAAACTAATATAACATTGTATCTTAGGTATATTTTAATAAAAATCTTTAAAAAATAAAAATGAAAAAATAACAAATATTTCAAGCACCAAGTGCCTTAGCACCGTATCTTGAGGAACTCTTTGTCTTAATCAAAAGTCAGATATCTTACTGTTTATCACTACTACAGGTTTATAGACTTTAGCATATTACTCAAAGCTTTCTGAACTAACTTTGGACCTCAACTAATCACTGAAATGTTTTTAGATCTTCAAATATGCTATTGTTCATTATGTATAAAGTGCCACATTTCTGTCAAAAATCAGAAGGCTCTGATAACAGCATTCCAATAGCTGTCACTTAAAATTATCATCAATCTAAGACTAGTATGTGAAGAAAGGGTGGTTTTTCAAGATAGAACTTTCAAACAGCAACTATATTAAAAAACAACCACTTGATTTAAAAAGGTGCAGCCATTGGGGCCGGCCCGGTGGCTCAGGTGGTTAGAGCTCCATGCTCCTAACTCCGAAGGCTGCCGGTTCGATTCCCACATGGGCCAGTGGGCTCTCAAAAAAAAAAAAAAAAAAAAAGGTGCAGCCACTTTGGAAAACAGTCTGGCAGTTCCTTAAAAGGATTAAGCATAAAATTACCATACAATCCAGTGATTCCTCTCCCAGATATTATACCCAACAGAAATGAAAACTTGTACTCAAATCTTCATGGTAGCATTACTCAAATTAGCCAAAAAGTAAAAACAACTCACTACCAATAGCAATGATTCATAACAGCCAAAAAGTACAAACAATCCAATTAGTTCATCAACTAATGCACGGATAAATAAAATGTGGTATGTCCATACAATGGAAAGTTATTGGCAATAAAAAGAACCGAAGTACTGATATAGGCTACACAAAAATGAACCTTGAAAGCACTATGCTAAGTGAGAGAAGCTGAACACATAGGACATGCTGTTCCATTTGTATGAAGTACCTAGAACAGACACATTCACAGACAAATGATGGGCTGATGGCTGCCTGGGGCTGAGATGAATGGAGACAATGAGAGGTAACAGCTAACAGGAGTGGGCTTGCTTCTGAGGGTGAGAAAACATTCTGGAATCAGACAGTGATGGTAGTTACAACTCTGAATATATCAAAAACCACTGAACTGCGCACCTTAAAAGGCTGAATTTTTTTGGTATGTGCAATATAGTTCAATAAAGCTGTCATCAGAACCACCACCACCATCTAAATATGAAGTTAAAATAAAGTATCTTCCATTACTATAACCCAGAGGGCAAATACCCCGTATGAAGTTCTAAGATTTCTCCCGAAACTCTCACCTCTTTGTCTTTACTGTACTTATTCTGGTGAAGTTTCTTGTATTTGTGCAGCCGCAACATGTTATGAAGTTCTTCTCTACTGAGATTGAGTTCTTCTTCCTCTTCTTCTTCCTCTTCTTCTTCTTCTTCATCATTGTCTTCACTCTGAGACTCTGCCTCACTGGACTCATCACTTAGCAGAATGCTCTGAAAAAGGGAGGAAATGGAAATGGAGTTTCTGCTATGAAGCAATTCATTTTATAATACAAGCATTTTCCCCCATCCCCAAACAATGGCAAAAATAGCTGGAGGGCAGTCATTCCAGTTTCCCTTATACTTGTCTTTACCAATTCAACTGAAAAACAAAACGATACCAATTAAACTCAGTGGGCACAAATTGAAGAGCACTAAAACATGGGAAATGCTTTACTATAAACATCAACAAGGCTAGATTTTACTTCACTATACATAAGTACTTCACTATACATAAGATAGTTAACTAAATGTCAAATACTACGGCAAAAAAAAACCAACCTAAAAACAAAAAAAAATTATCTATAAGATATAAAGAAATACAGAAAGCAGGCCGTGATGACTAATAAGAGAAACAAGCCCCAAATCTACTAATAAACGCATAAACAAAATGTGGTTATTATCCAGATAATGAAATATTATTCATCCATAAAAAGGAATAAAGTACTGATATGTGCCACAATGTGAATGAACCTTGAAAATGTTATGCTAACTGAAAGAAGCCAGACACAAAAGGTAATGTATTACATGATTCCATTTATATGAAATGTCCAGAATAGGCAAATCCATACAGACAGAAGACAGATTAGTGGTTGCCAGGGGCTGGGGATGCAGAGAATAGGGAATGACTGTCAATAAGTACAAAGGTTTCCTTTGGGAGTGATGAAAACAGTCTGGAATTAGATAGTGGTGATGGCTGCACACAAAACTTTATGAATATACTAAAAATCACCAAATTATACTTACAAATGGGTAGATTTTATGTCATGTGAATTACATATCTGAATTTTTTAACATGGGATGGCTAAACACAAAGATTTCTGCACTCCCAACAGCTCACTGATATGAAGCAAATCAGGTCTTTTACACGTGAGTTTTTTAAAGGGCTTAGTGAGAATCATAAGAGTATTCTTTAAGTTACTTTGGTCTCTTCACAAGAAAAATATGAAGTAGAGAAATAATTAGTTTCAATAGAAGAAATGCTATCCTTAACTCAGTTTGGCCAATGACAGTAATCTTCTAAGAGTATAGAGCAGGTTATACCACTCTCTTGCTTATTGGAGTTATACCACTCCAATAGCGTACCCCTGGAGACTGAAATACAAACTCCTTAACATGGTGGACAAGGCCCTAAGTGATGAGGCTCTGACGTCATCTTCTACCATCCCCTCAACTCACTGTGCTCCAGCCACACCAGCCCTCTTTCTCCGGCAAACAAACCAAGTTGCTTCCTTTCTCAGGACTTTTGCAGTTCTTCCTTCTCATAGAAACGTATCTTAAACTTTCACCTAGCTCTCTGATCATTCAGAAATCAGTTGAAATGTTACCTCTTTAAAGAAGTCATATTTATTTATTTGTTCCCAGGCTTACTCACTGCCCCCCTCCATCACGATGTAAGCTCCACAGGGCAAGAACCCTGTCTGTCTACAACAGTAGCTGGCATGTAATGCGCTCAGTCAACATGTGGTGACTGAACAAAGTACTCAGGGACAGATGAAAAGTAGATTAATAATCCTGATTACAATGTGAGCCAGTGAGCGCAAGGATCTTATCTGATCAATATTTGTACTCCCTTGCTCTGCACAATGCTTTGGACTCAACAATGGCTGCTAAAATGAACTTCATTGAGTCCGCTAGATTTTTCTCTAACTCTCCCAAAAACCACACCCAGAATAAAAGACTTATATCTAGAAAAATCTCTGCCAGTCTGCCAGAATGAATCAATATCCTTTCCATTTTACTTGTAATTGTAGTAGGTTATCTGAATCATGAACATTCTGCTTTCTCTTACCTTTAGCCACTTTCTGCTTTTCTTCAACTTAGAGAAGTTATATAAATTCCCTTTGTCAGATTTTGATTCTGTGTAAAGAAACATAAAGAATAATAAAATGAAGGGTGACTGCCTCAACAGAACTGACAGTCCAAAGAGGGATCTCATGCCACACTGACCTGACTGGAGAACTCCATTCAGTGAGTATGTGTTTAACATTCCAGAACTGCTTGCTCCAGAAGTTTCACCGAGCAATGAATTTGGAGGTTCTTCCTTAACTTGTATTAAGGGATCCCCAGACTGGGGCAATAAAGGATTACTGTCATCCAGTCCATCTTCACTTTCATCACTATAAATTGAAGAATGGTGAATCCACAGTCAGAGCTGATCCAGCAAAATATTATAATTTATGGTTGGTAGACTTAACATTTTATAGAAGAAATTGATCCTTTGAATAAACTGACTGTTTTATTTAAAAGGGAAAAAAATACCAAACAGGCCAAGAATCGTAAAATATTTGAACCCTAAAATCTACAGGGATAAAGGGAATCAGAAATATGGTCAAACATTATTATACTGGGAATATGGACTTGCATACCTAGAAATATTCCTATTGAAGATGGCTGATGTTTGTCGCAGGAAATGGTCCAACCGGAGGGCCCTCTCCAAGTACTGAAGATAGAGGGGCTTTGCCAGCTCAGTGCAGCCGCCATCGTCCCCGGCACCCAACTCCGAGGCCATAGAACAAATCTGTCTTCATGCACAAAGGTCTCCGACTGCACGGCTGTAGAATGGAGATAAGTAGTGAAAGATGAAATGCTATTCATTCTCCCTTTATCTTGACTGCTTACTGTCAATGTGAAGAGAAATCAGACCTTGTAGAACACAGGTGAGAAGAGAGCAGTCTGTAAAAAGATCATGATAAAACTCTCAATAGGCATTGCCTTCTAATGCAAAGGCAGATGTGAAAAGGATGAGAAGAATATCAAAATACAGAAACACTGTCATACGTTGTAATGGAAATTCATGTACTTCTTTGAAACAGTTCCTTAAAATTGTTACCTACTTCTCTTTTGCCCTACAATGAACAATACATCAATCCAAATCTATAAAAGTTCACTGTTATACACCTCACAGAGGAGCTCGCCACATTGTACTCAGCATCTGCTTCAAAACAGCCGCTCCCTTTTTCCATTTTGTATTTACATTTGTACGTATATGTGAGGTAGTCCATTGACAAGAGGATATATTGGCAGAATATTTTACAATCCCTGGTAAATATGCCATATAATGTTTAGAAATGATTTAAAAAACTGAAGCAAAGAGAATAAAAGTGAGGATGAGAAACACAGGTACAGCCTGAGCAATCTCTTTGCTACCTTAAGTTGTTAAAGACAATGTCTTTACTAGAGGCAAAAATGTAACCATTTCCCATTTATCATGTAACATCTCCTGCTTATTATCTTTAAAGAGTTACCAGGCTAAGCCAGGATTAAATAATGAAATAACATAAAGCAATGAGCCCACCATCTCACATACAATTATTCAATAAATGGTAAATTACATTTTAAAAGTTCATAATCTAACAAACTAAGGTATAAGCTTTAAAAGAAACCATAACATCTTTATCTTGAGTTGTTTTCTTGTATTATCAGTGTAAAATTTCCTAATATAATCTTTCTACATAAGGGAATATAAAAAGTTCTCCCCCTATTGAACTATCGATTCAACACAATCCCTATCAAAATCCCAGCAGGCTGCTGCTGCTTTTCTCAGAAGTGAGTAAGCTGATTCTTACATTTACATGGAAACAACAAAATAAGAAAAGCTGAACTAATTTTGAAAAAAAACAGGGTTGGATGATATATACTTCCTGATTTTAAAACATATTATAAAGCTACAGTAATCAGGACAGTGTGGTACTGGCATGAGGATAACCATGTAGATCAATGGAAATAAACTCTTACATTTATGGTCAATTAATTTTTTTATTCTAAAAGCATTTTTATTTTTATTAAAACTTTTTTTGTATTTTTAGATTACAGTTGACATTCAGTATTATATTAGTTTCAGACGTACAGCATTGTGGTTAGACATTTATATAACTTACAAAGTGATTCCCCCAATAATTCTACTACCCACCTGACACCATACACAGTTACTACAATATTATCGAATATTCCTTATGCTGCATTTTACATCCCGGTGACTATTTTGTAACTGCCAATTTGTACCTTTTAATCTCCT
Organism: Rhinolophus hipposideros; assembly: GCF_964194185.1. NCBI lineage: Eukaryota > Metazoa > Chordata > Mammalia > Chiroptera > Rhinolophidae > Rhinolophus > Rhinolophus hipposideros. The sequence continues at coordinate 38,269,801 of NC_138051.1, forward strand.
CACCCTTTTCACCCATTCCCCCAATTCCCCCTCACATATGGCAACCATTAGTTGGTTCTCTGTATCTGAGTTTGTTTTGTTTATTTTGCTTTTTAAGATTCCACACGTAAGTGAAGTCATATGGTATTTGTATGTCTGTGACTTATTTTACTTAGTATAATACCGTCCAGGTCCATCCATGTTGTCACAAATGGTAAGATTTCATTCTTTTCTTATGGCCCAGTAATATACTATTGTATATATGTACCACCTCTCCCTTATGCAGTCGTTGGATATCGTCTTTATCTATCAATGGACACTTAGTAGGTTGCTTTCATACCTTGGCTATTGTAAAGAATGCTGCAATGAACATAAGGATACATGTATCTTTTCAAATTAGTGTTTTGGATTTCTTTGGATAAATACCCGGAAGTGAGACTGCTAGGTCATATGGTAGTTTTATTTTTAATTTTTTGAGGAACCTCCAAACTGTTTTCCACAGTGACTGCACCAATTCGCAATCCCACCAACAGTGTACAAGGGTCCCCTTTTCTCCACATCCTCGCCTACACTTCTTTGTTGATTTATTGGTAATAGCCATTCTGTCAGGTGTGAGGTGGTAACTCATTGTGGTTTTAAATTTCATCTTTCTGATGACTGGTGATGTTGAGCATCTTCTCATATGTCTATCAGCCATCTGTATGTCCTCTTTGGAGAAATGTCTATTCAGGTCCCCGGTCCGTTTTTAAATGAGTGTTTGTTTTTTTGTGTGCTATGTTGTATGAGTTCTTTATATATTTTTGATATTAACGCCTTATCAGATGTATCATTGGCAAATATTTTCTCATTCAGTAGGCTGTCTTTTCATTTTGTTGGTTTCCTTTGCTGTACAAAACCTTTTTAGTTTCATGTAGTCCTATTTGTTTACTTTTTCTTTTGTTTCTCTTGCCCGAGACGACATATTATAAAAAAAAGTTACTAAGAGAGATGTCAAAGAGTTTACTGCCTATGTTTTCTTCTAGGAGGTTTATGGTTTCGGGTCTTACATTTAAGTCCTTAATCCATTTTGAGTTTATTCTTGTATATAGTGTAAGAAAGTGATCTAGTTTCAATTTTTTGCATATATCTGTCCAGTTTTTCCAACATCATTTACTGAAAAGACTGTCTTTACTCCAGTGTATATTCTCGCCTCTTTTGCCATAAATTAACCACATAGATGTGGGTTTATTTCTGGGCTCTTTATTCTGTTCCATTGATCAATGTGGCTGTGTTTATACCAGTACCATGCTGTTTGATTACTGCAGTCGTGTAGTACAGTTTGATATTAGGTCACATGATGCATCCAACTTTCTTCTTTTTCAAAATAGCTTTACCTATTTGTAGTCTTTTGTAATTCCATATAAATTTTAGGATTATTGGGCGACTGGTTGGTTCTGTTGGTTAGAGAGCAATGCTCATAGCTCATAACACCAATGTCGTCGGTTCGATTCCCACATGGGCCAGTGAGATGCACCCTCCACAACTAGATTGAAAACAATGACTTGACTTGGAGCTGATGGGTCCTGGAAAAACACTGTTCCCCAATAAATAAATAAAAATTAGGATTATTTGTTCCAGTTCTGTGCAAAATGCCATTTGCATTTTGATAGGGACTGCACTGAATCTATAGATTGCTTTAGGTAGTATAGACATTTTAACAATGTTAACTTTTCCTATTCATGAACACAGTGTATGCTTCCATGATGAATATCGTCATATAAAATTTAATGCTTCTAACTACCCACAAAGAAAAGTCCAGGCCAACAGCTGTGCTGGTGAATT